>NC_057812.1:420285366-420653519 GCF_018294505.1 Triticum aestivum | reverse complement strand
TATTACTAGTTTCCAAAACTATCTATACTTCTCTTCCCTTCTTAGTTTTTTTTTGAAAACTAAGGTATACTTTCCCTATCGATCTCTTCCCTTCAAAACTATTGCAAACGGTAGCTAGCACCCTCAAGCCCCTGACCACGGGATTCCTTGTAATCCTCGTGGGTAGCATAGAAGGATTACATCTTGCCAAACACTCACCCACCTCTTCTGAACACAAGATTGGCAACACCACAGCAAGACGATGCCAACAGAAGATACGCCTTTGAAGAATGAGGACATGAAGACCCAGAGGATGGTGGCACCTTTGAATTTGCCCAGGATGATGCAACGTTAGCCTATGATTATCATGGCATAGGCTATGCAAGATCATGATATACATCGCTAATAGAGTAACCGTGTCACTACCGTTGTTGCATCGGCAACCACCGGTGGATGAGAACCTCGCCAATTGGTCCGCCTCACTATAGTGAGCAGGAAAATGGTTCTCTTCATCCCCCGCTCTTGGTGTCGATGTGGTCATCAACGTAACCGACATGTTGGATCTCTACTATGCCTTGTTAATGTCATTGCATAAAGGATTACCTACCTGGTACCATCGACGCCTTAGAAGACAAAACGGGATCGTCATGAATAAGAAGACAACAGAAGACCGAGTCAATGCCTGCTACGAGGAGCCACCTTCACCCCAAACTTCAACAGGCAAGAAGTTGTTGAAGAATCTTCAGGCTCAACCTGGATCGTTTCATCGAACAACTACAAGAGACGTAGCAACACCTGAGGAAAACTCAGAAGACTGCACGAGGCTCAAGGCACGATTACTGAGTCCGAGAACCCCTAGGGTAGGATGAGTCGTGTACCCCCTATGCGCAGTCGAGTCCGTATGATGGTTCGAATAGAACCATGATTGTGTGTTGCTTGTTTTTATTTGTTTGTGTTTTGATATAGGTCGCACTTTTGCCCTAGGCAACAAGTATGCGACTATATCACCTTCCTTACCTTCTTTCTTTTGTTTGGCCCTTTTTGCCACCCATTGTTTGCACCTGCACTATAGAACCCCCCCTTTAGGCATCCCCCTTTATGCTACTTATCCCTCTCATCTCTCTCCTCAACTGAAGGCCAGCAAGACAAGATACACCAAGGATTCTACCTCAGCGACCAACTAGCACTGAAGAACTTTTTACAGCCTCCTCGACCAAGTAAAACCCTGTAGAGTTATGTTTAACCCCCAGACTAGAAACCCATTCCTAGACCCTTCGAGACTTCACAAGATACCCCAGCTCGAGTCCTTCACCATGTGCTTAACCCACAGAATTGCAAGAGAACCTGTTAAGCCTCCGTAACCTTGCTTATCACTGGGTTCATTATGGAACTAGTGGACATAGTGAACGAGCACATTATGACCCTAATATAGCACAAGAACTGACGATGCCATGAGGAAGACCAATTTGAGGATACAGGAATAGAGGACTAGATAGAATGATTGGCATCTCAGAAACTGTGCTCAAGGATGGGATGATAAACATTCACTCGCACACTAGAGTCCTTGAAACCCTTACGCCCTACCAAGCCACAACATGGTCGGATCCTGACCTTGGGCTTTGGCTCTAGATCAATAAGATCTTGGCCAATACTCAACCGTGACCACCACCAATGCCTCAACCCACTTTACGTACCCCATAGACTTCATGGAGTGCTTGGACAAGTTAGTTGTCATCTTTAATTGATGACATACTTGTCTACCCGAAGACGGAAGAAGAATCGTTGAGCTGGTCAAGGAACATCTGAAGATCGTCATGTCTAGGAGGAAGAACTACACCAACCACCATCTTCAAGAAGTATACCTCCGCATCAAAGACCAGGCATATCTGCAAACCACTTCTCTCAAAGGAACCAAGCATTTCCATGTCAATGGGAAGCTCACACCAAGATTTATCGGCCCTCTCCAAGATCACTGCAAGACGAAGAATAAACGGCTACCAGCTAGAGTTATCACCTGAGTTACCCATTGTGCACAACGTTTTCCACGCATCACACTCCGGAAACGTTCCCAACTTCCTAACTAGCCCGGTCTCTACAAGGACATCGATCACGAGCCATCGACCTCCAGCCCAATATGACCTACGCGAGAGATCCCAATTGCAATCTGGATCAAGCAGGACGACAAACACGAAGCCATGCCATCGAGTACTTCAAAGTTCAATGGAGCACCAAACGAAAGCAGAAGCAGTACGAGGACGTGAAGACTACCCCAAATCCAAGTTTCCGTATTCCTTCCCGCGCCTAGTCTGGGAAAATCGGGGACGAGATTCTTGTAAGGGGGGTAGGTCTGTCACACCCTGATTTTCATGCCACAACACTTAAGCTAATAAATCATGATAAAATGTGGTTTGACAAAAACTTTTGAGTGTTTTGGACCTTGCCTTGTTTGGATTTTGTCTGTTGTTTGCAAGTGCTCTAAAAATCAAATAAATCCTCCAACTCCTATACTTCATCTCCTTGCTCCAAACTCTTGAACCAATGATCATGCCATGTGTATAGAGCAATATAGTATTTTCTTACAAAAATAATTTGGCCAAAAAGTATTTTCAAAAATTAGTTTTCCAAAAACCCCTGAATTAAGATTTGTACTGCAAGTACTTAATTCAGTGCAGTAAAAATCTTTCCAAAAATATGTTTGACTCCTATTAGATATAGGATACCCAGAAACCACAAAAATATAATTTTAAAAGTTATTTTCCTATTTTAGTTAAAAGCTTTTTCTTAAGGCCAGAAATGGTCTTTAATAGGGAAAAATTATTTTATTGTTTCAAAGATATTTGAGAAAAATTAGGGAAACTCAGGGGGCATATATTTCCCATATATAAGAGTTTCAACACATGGTCATGTTCAAAATATTGGTCAAATCCCTCAAAAACCCTTTCTGGATATTTCAAGCTTTTGAAATATTTACAAAGGAAATATTCCCCAAAAATTCCAAGAAAATTCTAGCATGTCACATATGACATGTTTGATGATCTTGCCAAGTATCATGTCATGGAGAATAGTATAACCCCATGAAATCTCCCCAAAACCATTTCTGTCCATTTTGAAGTTTGAGCAACTTTACATTGCCAAACATGTCCAAATGTTCTCAAACCTTGTGAACATGCTCAAATGGTCTAATTATTCATCTAGACCAAATGGCACAAGTTGGAGAGAATGTTATCTTGCTCAAAGTGCCCCAAAACCCTTCCTGTTCAGAACCAAATTTGAACAACTCTACATTGGAAACTTTCTCCTTTTGATCTCAACTTTTGTGGACATGTTCATAACCTCAAATGATGACACTACACCAAGTGGTGCATCAAGGAGAATAGATTTGCATGACTAAATCTTGGTAAAGCCATTTCTGTTGATTTCTAGGGTTTACCAAAGTTACATTGGCTACTTTGCCCAAATGAGCTCAAACTTGGTGGAACATCCTACTTCTATGTGCCATTCCATCCTGTTAATTCTCATGTCAAGTGGAATTAATTTTCTTGCCCAAACCAGCATCAAACACCTTCTGCCATTTTACTAAAACCCCTGTTTTGACCTCTTCCACTCTTCTCCATGGCCTCCACTTTTTACCACAGCCCCTCCTAGACCTCTTCACCTCCAGTAGCAATGGCTGCATCTCAGATCAATAATTGAGGGGTGAAACCACCTCTTTTACCCCTCTGGACAGCCCTTGCACCCCTCTTCCTCACCTCCCTCCTCACTCCAGTGGCCACCCAAGGCATCCAAGGCTTTCCCCATATTATTTACTCCTCCCTAGAGCTACCGGACATGCTTAGCCATTCCCACTTTGCCAAAAAATGGCATGCCGGCCATTTGCACGCTCTGGAGCGCACTACAGTGCACTCCCGCACTGTAGCCGCCCCCTGCCAAGCATGTCCAGCCACCTCGGGCCTCCCTAGAGCGCCCGACGAGACGCCTCAGCGTCCTGGACATGGCAGCTGGTCGGCCCCTCCTCCCTCTCTCTCTCTCCTACCCCTGCTCGCACGCGCACCGGCCGCCCGAGAGCTCCAGTGAGCAAGCTCACACACGCGGTGCCCCTGGCCCCATGCTCACTCTCTTCTCTCCCCTAGCTCTGGACCGAATCCAGGAACGCCCCAGACACACTGCGACGAGCTCCTATGACCCATGGTGACGGCAACGAGCTCGCCGGCGCACGAGTCCTCGGTGGACTGTCGCCCGCCTATTTAAGGGTCTCCCCGAGCCCTCCTCTCCTCACCACTCGCCCTCTCTCCCTCCCAAAGACCCACAGGACGAAGCCAAACCTCTCCCCGAGCCCTCCGTCCACCTCCAAGGCCGAAGCCGAGCCGCCGTCCATCGCCTAAATTCAGCCGAGCCCGAGCTCTTCTCCCTCTCCTCTCTCCACCGGTAGGCTCCCCTGAGCAAGGCGGAGATCCCACGCTCTTTCCCTCGTCCGAGGATGCACCGTAGCGTCGTGCCCAATCTCGCCCGACGCCACCGCCCGCCGGCATCCAAGCCGCTGTCGCCTCGACCATCCCCGGCAGCCATGGCATACACGAATGGATGCGGCGCTCGACGCCGAGCTCATCCATAGCCAGGGCGTCGCCGGAGGTGCTCCATAGCGCCAGCAGTCGCCATCGGGGCTCTCTTCTCCCTCGGCCAGGCAAGCGCGTGGGAGGAATAGGAAGACGAAGGCCCTGCAGGCGGGCCCCGCTCGTCAGTGGCCCAGCCACCAGGCACGCTGGCAAGTGGAGGCGGGTTCGCCCCCTCTCGCGTCCCCGCAGTGAAGGCACACTTCGCGTGGGCGCCTTCGACGTCGCCTCGGTCACCCCGTGCGGCCATTCAGCCGGGCCGGCCCACGGCCTATCTGCCGCCCAGTGCGCAGGATAAGGTTAAAACCTTACTTCCTTTTTCTTTTTCCAGTCAACTTCAAAAATCCATAAACAATTCAAATTAACTCCAAATTTGATGATTCAAATTTCTAGTAGTTTCTATATTCATTCCCTACCACATGGTGCTACTTGCACATTTTTATAGAAATATTTCTTTCACAAATATTTAGCAAATCCTATTTTTCCATTTCTTTGATAAACTTTAGAAAATCACAGAGAGCCCATTTTTGATCCAAATTCCATGATTCAAAATCCTAGATGTCTATAAGTTCAAAACTTAGTTTTTGAACATTTTTACTAATACTTTCTGTATCACCTCAAATAATGGTCTATTTCTTCATATTTGTCAACTTTGCAAATTCATAGGAAAATCATTTCAACTCCAAATCCAGTGAAACCAATTCCTAGATGCTTCTAAAATCATCCTTTGTTAAATGGGTGCCTTTGCTCATTTTTCAAAAATATGTTTCTGTACACTTCTTGCAATTCCATAAACCCCTTGATTCCATCCTATCAAAATGTTTAGAAATACCCATTGATCCACTTCCAATGAAATCACTTTGGTCATTCCTCATATGACCAGAGGTATCCAATAAAAGTCAACTTCATCTTTTTTAGAGCACTTTTATTTCTGCCTTGTTGTGTTGCTTATTATGGTTGCTTTCAACGATAGTTGACGAAGTAGACGAAATGCTCGGAGTTGGACCAGAGATATTTGAAGACCTCGAAGACTTTGTTAAAACAGGCAAGCAGCCCTTTGACCATGATGAACCATTTTACATCATGATAGCATTTTCGTTGCTTCACTGAGTGCATGATTTGCCTTGAATGGCAACCTTGCTAGGCTTGCCTCCATTGCATACTCCATTGATACTTGCATTGTTCATGACTCTACCCTTGATTAGAGTTGTGTTGGTGGGTTGTAGAAATATGCTATAGTAGATGGCTACGCAAAGTGGGTCAGGGTTATGCATGGAAAGAAACAAGTATGGGTTGACATACTTGCAAACAGCCCAGTGGGTGCCACTAATGCCCCTAGGAGATGATGATGAACTAGGTCACTACTTGGTGGAGAGGTAGTGTATCGAGGCTCGATAAAAGTGTTATTTACAGAGACGGATTAGATTTAAGATTTGTCGACTGTCCCAACCTTACATGCGCAACCACTCTACCCTTATATGGGAAAGGGCATTATTGATTACCTAGGCCAATACTAGCTTGGAGCCCGCATTACTAGTGAGGGGAGAGTTGTTGGTGCGCTCTCTCGGGATGGGGTCGTGCCAGGTAGGGCGGCCATGACTATTTTCACAGGGCACCGGATACACCGTTGTGTCCCCTCTCGGATGTTATGATCTCGAGTGAGTCTCGTATGATGTACATCGTGAGGATACGGAACAACGAGTGGACTCCTTGTTAGTGTCGTCTAGGGAAAGATAGTGATCGGGTGCTTACCCCGGGTACTTGAGGTACCGCGGGTCGTGGATGACACGGAAGTTCCCCGGATCTTGTGGGTAAAGTGTGCAACCTCTGCAGAGTGTAAAACTATTCGAATAGTCGTGTCCACAGTCAAGGACAGTTGGGTGGTGCTGCTTAGACTACGTCCATAGGTTTCTGACAAACAACATGGTTTGGTAAATCTGTTGATGAGCTTGAGTATGAGTTGTTCACAACTCTATCCCGATTTTGATGTCTGTAACCTCCTGATACTTGTTGCAGACACATTCATATCCTTGATAAATGTTGATCATACTTGCATGAGAAAAACTAGCTTTCCGCAAAAATGCCAAATTAGCAGCAGTGCCTTGCATAATTATTCTGTTATCACCCTTGGGTTGCTTGCGAGTACATTCAAAGTACTCATTGGCTTGCCACTGGTTATTTTATTGGCCAGGCATGAAAGAGCACGATATGAAGAAGAGTACTTCGGTGACGAGCATGCGAGCTAGGACGCTTCCCAGTCAGAATGCCTATAGGGTTAAGGCAGATGGCATGGGTCCAAGTTATCGACGAAGATTTCCGCTGCAATGTTATACTCAAGACTTGACCATAATGGTCCTACTTGTGTAATACGGTATGTATGGATGTAAGACTCTTGTTATTCAGCTTCTGTGTGTTCAGTGAGCATTGATCTCTGGGATCACTGTACACGTGCATTCGGTGATCACGACTTATGAGTCGGGGTCCCCACAACGGCCCGTGGTGAAACTGGCCTGTAATGAACATTGTATCACTTTACACCCATTAACGGCCCGTGGTGAAACTGGCCCGTAATGAACAGTGAATCACTTTATACCCATTAACAGCCCGTTATTCCGTTTGGCCGTTTCCAGCCCATGTTATCTTTCGGCCTTCTCAGAGCCCATTTATTCTTGGGCTCATTTCCAGCATTCGTTTACTTATGGCCCGTTACTATCATTTTCTGCTTGTGGGCCAAATTCAGCCCGTGGTTACAGCCGGCCCATTTGTGGTCCATTAATACGTTGGGCCGTTTTCATAGCATCATCAAATACGGCCTATTAACGATGGCCCATTACGGTCGGCCCATGAACGGACGATTCCAACTCTAGACCGTTTACGTCCATAATGCGGCCTGTTATTGGCCCATGTTTGGCCAATCGATCATACGGCCTGTATAAGGCCCATTGATGATACGGCCCGTAGAAGGCCCATTGTTTCTACGGCCCGTAGAAGGCCTACTGTTTCTACGGCCCATAGAAGGCCCACTGTTTCTACGGCCCGTAGGAGGCCCAGTGTCACTACAGTAAATATTAGCCCATGGTTATTGTGGCCTAGTTTTAAAAAATAGGTTATTGCAGCCACTAGTTAACCGCGGAAAAAGAACTACAATGACTACAAGCAAACAAATAAACAAGACAACAAGGAAATAAATAAGAAAGCAACTAACGCTAGGCTATCATGGCTATTACACATATTACATCCATTGGGCATCAAAGTTCGCCACCAGTGCAAATATAGGGAACAAAGCAGCATATCATATACATTGGTCGTCAAAATTTGCCACTAGTGGAAATAAACGCGGCAGCAAAACAAGAGCATAACTGAAACAACTTCAGAAGAGCTCAAGAAACGTTATCCTGGGTATCCACCATGATGGCAATAAGCTTAGCAAGCTGATTAGCTTTGTCCTATTTGGCGCTAAAATCCTCCAACGCTTGTTGTTGCACCAGAAAGTATGCATATGAATGCTCCAGGGAATTCCGCAGTCCTTCCGCTTCTTGTCGCAGCACAGCTGATCGATGTCTTTCAGCTCATAGTTGAGACTCAAGAAACTGAACTGATTCAGACAGTGAGTTTGAATAGCTTGTGCAAGCGGTAGTGGCCAGTAACTCCAACACTAAACCAAGACAGGATGTGTCACTATCCTGAACCTTGTCTGCATTACTTCCTTTACCGTTGCTTAATAAGGCACTCTTCCCCAATATTCTGTCAGCATTCTAAAAGAAGAAACAAGCAGACACATAACAAGTTTAGCATGTACTAGTATATGAAACTCATTTCGGTGAACCAGTTCATTAGTAAGGTGGACAGGATTAAACTACCAAGTCTTCTATTGCCAAGTACTAGTACATAATAAAAGCATCAAACAAACATATATCTATGTCCTATGGTAGCAATGGAATCTTAAATTAGAACAGTTGTTCTTCAGGTTTAGGCACTTTTTCTACATGAACAGAGTACAGTAAGACGCAAGAATATAATACTTAAAATAGAAAATGAGCTCATAGACCTTACCACATTCTTGGTTCGGGACCAGTACAGAACAAGGCGTTCCTAGTCATCATCCAGTAAATGTGTCTCAGGAGAACGTAAGAGAATTTGATGAGTTTCTTTCCCGGTGAAGTACATTTTCTTCAGGTATTTCCGATACTGCCACCAAGCATTCTTGAAGATAGCAGAGGTATTAGCACAGGTTACCTCATCCTAAGTTTCCATATCGGTCCTTCTCTATAGAGAAAAATGGGAAAATTTGCTGTATTATAACCATCATGGAGGTAGCATGTATGGGACGAAGCAAAGTAATTGCCATGAATAACATTACTTACACATAACTCCTGGACAAACACCTGCAACTAGCATTTTCCTTCATCTTCAGTATAATATTTCCAAGATGGGAAGATACGCACATACGATTTAACAACATCAAATGCGATAGATGCTAAACTACGACTAGCTGGTTCGGCCTGAAAAACAGCATTGGTAGTTATAGCACGGCGTCTATTACTAGAGGGAATAATGCGTACACAAATGCATGCAGTGCTTCCACCCCGGGTACACACATGCATGCACTCCGTAGTAGTACAGTACATGGAGAGAAAATTGTGGACTTGATTGCGGTTACCATGCCCTAATTAATTGAGCATTAAACCAAATGCGTCTAAAGTCTCTCTTGTGGTGGAAATGCATTGAGAGAAATGCATCATAATGAAGCGCGCCCTATAAACTGTGACGGAGGGTGGAGTAGTATGAAGGTGCAAAACCAAGTACGCGTACTACTGCACTTGGCTCTTCGCCCCTTCGTGAAGTCGAACAATGATGGTACTCCGCATGTTGGGTACTACAGTGTATGCCTCTGACAATATGACACCGAATGGACTGATGCATGTCCACCGAGGGTAGGTTGCATTAGTCAAAAGGCGTAAGCAAGCTTCACCTTGTCCTGCAAGCTTCTCCTTGTTCTGCGAGTTGACGGGACACACCAAAAAGTAGTGCTAGTCCATACTCCCTCCTTTTCGGTTAGTATGGCTTAATCTTTTTTGCGGGTAAATGAGAGAGCTTTATTCATATATAAGCATTCTTAGGACGATCAGCCAAGACACTGGTCACTAGGAAGCGAGGTACCCCGCAAAAAAAGAAGTAGGAAGCGAGGTGTTTCATCAAGCTAGCTCTCGGCCACATTCAAAGTGCAGCAAGCACGGTTCGCACGAAGATGCGCCGCAAGGTTTGTTGACCTGTTTACATGCTGAATAACAAAAAAAGAGGAAATATTACTGAGCGCTACTATTTGTAACAGGATATTAGCCAGAATTAAGCGAGAATTGTGGCGAGTGTTCCATGCAATCAACTTCCATTATCACATGCGAGAACCCTCGAAGAGAACCAAATGTGTTGAAGATTGCTTTATCACATTTTAAAATTATAATAAGAGTGCAGACGCTCCTCCATCTGGTTCCTAGTACTAGTATAGTATGTACCTTTATGGACTATAGTAGTAGTACTAGTAAACTTTGCGCTTGGCTGTTCGGCAAGTCAAACAATAATAGCACTAGTAGTATGGTGTATGCTTCTGGCAATCTGACACCGAATTAACTGTTGCACGTCCACCGCCTGAGCGAGGGAGAGCTTGCATTAGTCAAAAGTTTCTCCTTGTCCTGCGAGCCACCGCGCGCAAGCTTCTCCCGTCCTGCAACCTTCTCCTCGTTTGGCAAGTTGACGGGACACAACAAAGTAATGCTAGTCCATGCTGCCTCCTCTGCGGTTAATATGGCTTAATTTCAAACGAGATAAATACACTGTCTGTCATTGTATATTTTGTAAAAATACAGTCAGTGGACTTGATAATATGCTCATTGCACTCAATATATATATATATATATATTACGGTGTTCATACGGTCACTAGCTCACCCTGACTGAGTATGTGTGATGCACATGTAGGTTGAGCACTTCAGCGTGACCGTGTGTGTTCCGTCGTGTGCTCGGACATGCATGCATTAGGCCGTCGCGCGCGTTTTTGCGTCCATGTGTACGTGTGACTGTTGCATACACGTAGGGGGAGTACGTGTAGGGGCCACTAAGGAGCAGTCAAATCACACAGTAGGTTAGTCGGAAGAAGCAACCATCATTTCACTCTTGAGTGACACGTACGCAATATAAAATGGTTGATATGGAGAGAAAAAGAAAACCACTATATATACACTAGCAGGAGCCTAAGTTACAAGCCTACTTGCTTAGGTTGCTCTCTTCACAAGCATAGAACGACGGGCCTGATCCTGCAGCTGGGGGAAGGGAACAATGGTCTGCGTAGACACGGTCGACATCGGCGAGGGAGAGAACCCACAGTCGGCGTCCCAATCGGGGGTCACCACGGTATGGGCCGATGCCGCGTCCCAACCACCCTTCTAGCTACAACCCGACGTCCCAGGTAGTCCATCTTCCTTTTGGAGACGGCTTGCTCCACTGCCGTAGCTGCATCTCCATGTCGATCTTTCTCTACTTCTACCGGCTTCTATTTGTGAGGAGTTTATGTCTCATGAACTAGTTCCAGTACTATTATTCTAATCACACTTCTTCAATATCTTTGCCATCACGGATGCTCAGGTCGATTTGAGTGGAACTACACAAAAGCATCGTATGATCCGAGGGTGCCAGCCGTCTTTCCTTCCCGACATGGAAAGTGCTATGGAACAAGAGGTACCAGAAGGTGGAGAACCAAAGAGTGTTGCTTCTATTGTTGCTGACATTCTCAATAAAGAATCTCCCTCTAGCACATTCCTTCGACAGGTTCTACCTGGCCAGGAAATTAAATCATGTTTAGGGTTTAGGGTTTAAGTCGTAGTGACCCCATCAGTAGTTTTTCTATCATACACAGTCTCACAACTTTTTTCTTTAGTTGTGAAGTAAATATTGGCTATGATCTATGAATCATTGAGATGCATCAGCATGCATGTTAGTTTTCCTCTGTATTTGATGAAATGTTGTAACAGGTCAACCTTGGAATAGGAATGAAAATGGAGTGGAAAAGTTTCCATTATTCCGGAGAAAAAATGGAAACGGAGAGAAACCAACGTTTCGTTTCGTTGGATCGCGCCATCGAGCAAAACCAACCTTTAAATCACGTATGTCGTGTTCGTGTCTCACCGTCCTCCACGGCTCGACCCCACATGGTCGCTCGGCATGCCACTCACTGCAAACCGAGTAGTATACCATAACTTTCCCGCCTGCTTGTTGGTGGATCGCGCCATGGAGTACTAGCACTACTGGAAGAGATTGACGAGTTGGGAGAGGACAGCTAGCTGTAGCACGGACTCCCAAGAACTTACTACTAGAAGAGATCACGCATGTTGTAGCTGGCTATTGCGACCTTTGAACACGGAGCAGCCGCGTGCACCCGGAAGCGGCGTGGGCGACGCTCTCTTGGCCGGCGCGCCGCAATCAATGCCGGAGCCAGTGAGAGGTCGCGTCCGCTCTGGCCGGGCATGAATGCGGCACTGACTGTTTTGGGCGGGAAGCACGCGCGGGTGATGAAGAGGGTTCGGGTTGGTCAGGACCGGCCGTGGCAGCGGTCCGGACGTGCGCAAACAAGAGATGATGTATGTTAATATTGCTGCATATATAATTAACAACGTAAATAATGTGCCAGTTGGACAAATATGATTGGAGATGGAGATGGAAATGGAATTTCACATAAACACGGATATGCATGTCTATGTCTATGTGTGTGTGTGCGACGACTCTCGCGACCTGGAAGCGGGGGCGTGTTTTGATCGAGTTTTCTTTCTTGGTACGTTAGAAAATTAGTTTGTCTAATTCACATCTAGATGTTATTTAAGGATATCACATATAAGCTCCCACAAGTATATAATGTA
This sequence comes from Triticum aestivum, assembly GCF_018294505.1. NCBI lineage: Eukaryota > Viridiplantae > Streptophyta > Magnoliopsida > Poales > Poaceae > Triticum > Triticum aestivum. Next base: position 420,641,024 of record NC_057812.1, on the reverse strand, counting down.
GCAACAAGAAACAAAAAAACTAGGAAAAGACCACAAACAGAGTGGACATCAACTTATATGTGACATAACTATGTCACAACTAGATGTGTCCTAGACAAACCCTTAAAAAATTGTCCGCCAGTTTTCGTTTCTTTTTTCCGGGAACGCCGCGCATTCTATTTAAAACCACTGCTATGGAGAGATTTTTTTACTCCATTATAGCCTCTTGTTTGATAGAGTTTCTCGCGTCTCGCTCTCTCACCCTCTCCATATCAAAACAAGATGACCGTGTCCACTCTATTCTCTCCTCACCGATGGTCATAGATCCGGCCGAATCCCGTCCGCTGCGGGAGGTGAGGAGGTGCAGCGTTGACGTTGTCGCTGTCGGCGACGGAGGAAGCCGATGCGCACCGTCCTCTCGAAGCTGGCGCTGGCGCGGACAAAGATCCTCTGCGCCCTTGTTCGCTGCCGTCGTGTGGGCAGATCCTGCCCGCTCGCCTAAACGACATCTCTCACACTTGAGGTATAACTTCTTGTACTGGTCCAGCTCCCCAGGTCACTGCGTGCGGGTTTTTGTTCTATGCGACTACTCTCCAGCTCCCCATGCATAGTAGCTAGGGTTCGTCGGCTGGTCCAACATCACCTACTAGTACTATTATAGAGGAAATGCCACTCAAATATTTGGCCTAATTGATGCTTCAGTAGAGGTATACATGTTGTTTCGACAAAAAGTACATGGTGGTTGTGCGGTCATTGTCCATATGGTGGTAGTACTATCACTGGTTAAATGAAGAAATGCTTTTTTTCTCGGGTATCCTGGTTTAGTTCCCATCAAGATAATTATGATGCTTCTATTTGTTGGTGTCCTTTTCATTAATTCTTATTTACAATTGAGATGTCGTTGCTAACCCTTTTTTATTTTATTGGAAACAGCGATGCGTGTCTCCATACCCGGGCATGTCTTCCTCAATTTTAGTGGAACTGCACAAAATTGGATGGCCATTGTTGTTCCACCTCACTGTCCTCTGCCACGTGGTTCTTCCTTCCTCGAGCTTGATTACTGAGAAGAAACAGACCACAGTGAGGATTTGTCATCACTGTGAGGATACGTCCATAGGAAGTCACGATGAGCTTGAGTATGAGTTGTTCACAACTCTATCCCGATTTTGATGTCTGTAACCTCCTGATACTTGTTGCAGACACATTCATATCCTTGATAAATGTTGATCATACTTGCATGAGAAAAACTAGCTTTCCGCAAAAATGCCAAATTAGCAGCAGTGCCTTGCATAATTATTCTGTTATCACCCTTGGGTTGCTTGCGAGTACATTCAAAGTACTCATTGGCTTGCCACTGGTTATTTTATTGGCCAGGCATGAAAGAGCACGATATGAAGAAGAGTACTTCGGTGACGAGCATGCGAGCTAGGACGCTTCCCAGTCAGAATGCCTATAGGGTTAAGGCAGATGGCATGGGTCCAAGTTATCGACGAAGATTTCCGCTGCAATGTTATACTCAAGACTTGACCATAATGGTCCTACTTGTGTAATACGGTATGTATGGATGTAAGACTCTTGTTATTCAGCTTCTGTGTGTTCAGTGAGCATTGATCTCTGGGATCACTGTACACGTGCATTCGGTGATCACGACTTATGAGTCGGGGTCCCCACAACGGCCCGTGGTGAAACTGGCCCGTAATGAACATTGTATCACTTTACACCCATTAACGGCCCGTGGTGAAACTAGCCCGTAATGAACAGTGAATCACTTTATACCCATTAACGGCCCGTTATTCCGTTGGGCCGTTTCCAGCCCATGTTATCTTTCGGCCTTCTCAGAGCCCATTTATTCTTGGGCTCATTTCCAGCATTCGTTTACTTATGGCCCGTTACTATCATTTTCTGCTTGTGGGCCAAATTCAGCCCGTGGTTACAGCCGGCCCGTTTGTGGTCCATTAATACGTTGGGCCGTTTTCATAGCGTCATCAAATACGGCCTATTAATGATGGCCCATTACGGTCGGCCCATGAACGGACGATTCCAACTCTAGCCCGTTTACGTCCATAATGCGGCCTGTTATTGGCCCATGTTTGGCCAATCGATCATACGGCCTGTATAAGGCCCATTGATGATACGGCCCGTAGAAGGCCCATTGTTTCTACGGCCCGTAGAAGGCCTACTGTTTCTACGGCCCATAGAAGGCCCACTGTTTCTACGGCCCGTAGGAGGCCCAGTGTCACTACAGTAAATATTAGCCCATGGTTATTGTGGCCTAGTTTTAAAAAATAGGTTATTGCAGCCACTAGTTAACCGCGGAAAAAGAACTACAATGACTACAAGCAAACAAATAAACAAGACAACAAGGAAATAAATAAGCAAGCAACTAACGCTAGGCTATCATGGCTATTACACATATTACATCCATTGGGCATCAAAGTTCGCCACCAGTGCAAATATAGGGAACAAAGCAGCATATCATATACATTGGTCGTCAAAATTTGCCACTAGTGGAAATAAACGCGGCAGCAAAACAAGAGCATAACTGAAACAACTTCAGAAGAGCTCAAGAAACGTTATCCTGGGTATCCACCATGATGGCAATAAGGTTAGCAAGCTGATTAGCTTTTTCCTGTTTGGCGCTAAAATCCTCCAGCGCTTGTTATTGCACCAGAAAGTATGCATCTGAATGCTCCAGGGAATTCCGCAGTCCTTCTGCTTCTTGTCGCAGCACAGCTGATCGATGTCTTTCAGCTCGTAGTTGAGACTCAAGAAACTGAACTGATTCAGACAGTGAGTTTGAATAGCTTGTGCAAGCGGTAGTGGCCAGTAACTCCAACACTAAACCAAGACAGGATGTGTCACTATCCTGAACCTTATCTGCATTACTTCCTTTACCGTTGCTTAATAAGGCACTCTTCCCCAATATTCTGTCAGCATTCTAAAAGAAGAAACAAGCAGACACATAACAAATTTAGCATGTACTAGTATATGAAACTCATTTCGGTGAACCAGTTCATTAGTAAGGTGGACAGGATTAAACTACCAAGTCTTCTATTGCCAAGTACTAGTACATAATAAAAGCATCAAACAAACATATATCTATGTCCTATGGTAGCAATGGAATCTTAAATTAGAACAGTTGTTCTTCAGGTTTAGGCACTTTTTCTACATGAACAGAGTACAGTAAGACGCAAGAATATAATACTTAAAATAGAAAATGAGCTCATAGACCTTACCACATTCTTGGTTCGGGACCAGTACAGAACAAGGCGTTCCTAGTCATCGTCCAGTAAATGTGTCTCAGGAGAACGTAAGAGAATTTGATGAGTTTCTTTCCCGGTGAAGTACATTTTCTTCAGGTATTTCCGATACTGCCACCAAGCATTCTTGAAGATAGCAGAGGTATTAGCACAGGTTACCTCATCCTGAGTTTCCATATCGGTCCTTCTCTATAGAGAAAAATGGGAAAATTTGCTGTATTATAACCATCATGGAGGTAGCATGTATGGGACGAAGCAAAGTAATTGCCATGAATAACATTACTTACACATAACTCCTGGACAAACACCTGCAACTAGCATTTTCCTTCATCTTCAGTATAATATTTCCAAGATGGGAAGATACGCACATACGATTTAACAACATCAAATGCGATAGATGCTAAACTGTGACTAGCTGGTTGTGCTTCCTCCACAGGAATAGGCGTACTAACTGGTGGAGTTGGGGTTCGCCGTGATAGTACTGGCCCTTTGGGCACTGGAGCTGCCTTACTAACTGCTCTTGTTTGGGAGCTCTGTGGTGGAGATGGTGCTGTGTCAACAGGAACTGGGTTACTATCGACTGGGGTTGGGGTTAGATTGGGTGAAGCTGGTTCTCTGTCCATCGTAGTAGGGGTACAATCTGCGAGAGTTTGGGTTATGTGTGGTACGGTTGGTTCTTGTTCATGTACAACCGGGGTGCTATCTCCACCAAGAGGTAGCACTGTTTTATTTGATGGGCAAGATATCATTCAAATATATGATGCCTGGTTAAATAGGATGGCATTGCACATTACACATATATTATGGCTGGCTAAAAGACATGAGACTACATAATTCGCATATATGATATAGAAACTAAATAGGTGGCATTACAGAACATGTCTAAACTAAGCAGATGACATATATGATGTCAAAAGTAGGCACTGCAAGGCAACATATGCATGATATGACTAACATCATCATGCCAAGGCAGATCAAACACCTTGGGGGGTAAATAGGAGTGGTCAGCGGCGTCTGAATCCGCCTCAGAACAGATATCTTCCTCTGGATTACAATCTGGAGAGGGATGGGGAGGGTTTTCCATTGAACCCACCATGGAGCGATGTCTGCATGACATTGTATTGCCGCGAAAAACTCTTCTCTTTTTCTCTACATGTTCAGCATGACTGTGTACAATATCTGACATGCATACGAAAAAATATGGTGAGATTATGTAAGGAGAGCATGCAGAAATTTAGAGTGATGGTAACAACCAGTGGATCGATGTTTTTCCGTTGAACCAAAATAGCCCTAATGGATCGACGTGAATGTATAGTAATAAGTGATGCAACAAGTGTACAACCTCTTTGCCGTAGCCATGTCGACCTCAACATCATTGGGTTGGTCGCAGAAGCAGTTGAGGCAGAGGTGGCTGCCGGAGGTGTGGAGGAAGATCTGAGGAATCTGTAGACGGCATCCAGGGCACTGCTCTATTGTGATGGATCGTTCTGTCGTTGGAGCAGCTCCGGTGAGCCGTAAGACATCAAGGCTGAAGCAGCACAAGACAAACATCGTCAATCTCAAGTGGGATTCTAATATCATCTCCAATAGATGATGTAAAATGGATGTAAAATTAACATCACTAAAAACCACCTGACTACAACAGATGAGGTAAAAACTGTTGACTCTGAACTTAACTGTCGAAACTGAAATTTACTATGGAATCTGAATGCTACTGTCGAAACTGAACGCAATTGTAGCAGAGAGGCACTTGACATGTAGTTTAGGGAGGGCCTGTAGTTCATCTTCAACCTGCACCCCCCTGAGCCTCCAGCCACCATCGCCCGAACCACCGGCCCCAGCGCCGCCTCGCCGCCTCGAAACAACTCGCCACCGCCGCCCCGACCAGCCCTCTAGGCCCCCCACCCTCACCCTGAACCCTAAGATAGATAGTAGGGTACCTCTCCAGCGAGCCCCCGTCCCCGCTGCGAGTGGTTCTTCCTTAACTCCGGCGAGCCCCCCAACCCCTGAAAATCGACTGACCCAAAAGTCAATTCACTCAATTGAAGTGTGGTTTAATCGGAGCACGGCAGCAGCACGAGCGAGGGGGAGAGCAGCAGCAGCAGCTGGGCGAGCGACTGGTCGAGCGAGAGCCGGAGCAGCAGCAGCAGATCCGACTGGTATGGACGCCGCCGCCCAAGGGGCCTCGCACTGGGGGAGAGCCGCCGTGGAGATGTCGCCCGCGGTGCCGGCTTCAAGGTAGCCGCTCCATGGGGGTGCAGGATGGAGCACCGTCGACGCTGGGAGGTCAAGTTAAGGAGAAGGTGCGATGCGATGGGTGTACAACCCCTTTGGTGGCGCCGAGTAGGCCTCGGCTACGTTCGAGGAGTCAGTGAGGATGCTGCGGTTCCGGTGGAGCAGGTTAAGGCGGCGCTGTGGGGATGGAGCAGCCGCGATAGACGAGGCGATCGTTGGAGCAGCTCCTTGGAGGTGGAGACGGGGCGACTGAACCGGCAGGACGGCGAGATGGACGATGGATCCTCATTCGGGGAGGTGGACGAGGGACGTCGAGCTGTTGCGGTGGACGATGTCGTCGAGGAAGAGGCTCCGGCTGGGCAGTGGTGACATGGCGGACGGAGGAGGGTGGGGTTTCACGGCTAGAGCAGAGAGGTTATGGCGGCCTGGGATTTCGAATGGCGAAAAGGGGGCGATGGGAGGGGGTGAAGCATGACTTAGGAACGCGCTTGTCCAAAATGTAGGGTGTGTTACAAAAGTACCCCCCACCGATTTGAACTAGCGTCCCTTTCGGCTCAGGGTTAGAAGGGGGATTTCGCGTGTCAGGATTTGGCAACTGGAGGGAGTTTTTGCGTGCGTTGTAATTTCGGGATAGTAAGGCGTGGGTTGTGAAGGCGCTAGTTTTGGGAGCACGATATCTGAACTTTTGGGATATAACAAGACGCGGGTTGAATTTTAGGGACAAGCCTAACGTGTAGTAATATTGTACTTGTACGTACCAAATCAATTCGTACTTCCCACAACCATAAAAAAACGAAAAAAATAAAACTATTAACACCACACAAAGAGAGAGTCTTGCCCCGTTTTACTATACAAATGCTATTCAAAGCTACTCCATCCTTCCATCTATATAGGTCCTAATGCGTTTTTTGATGCTAAGTTTGACCAAATATTAGAGCAATGATATATGACATGCAACTTACACAAAGCACACTATTAAATTCGTCTGTGAAAGGTTCTTTCAATGATATAATTTTCACATTATGCATGTCATGTACTATTAATCTTGTCAATAGTCAAAGGCGGTCTTAAAAATCTCATTACGCCCTATATAGATGGAAGGAGGGAGTATCAATCCATGTTATGTCCGATTAAATTTTTTTGCTTGTTGTATAATTCATGTAACCTACTCATACCAAGATTCTAGTGCATTCCAAATGTCTATACTACCGCTGCAATTCGAACTAAATTTGAATTCATTTCTCTATGTCAATAAGAATCTACAATCATGATTGTTGCCAACTTCAACCATCATAGTTTCCTTTCTATCCGCCAGATATAAATTAGACGACCTATAATACAGGATGGCAGGCACACCATCATCAACTACTCCGTTTTTTATAAGAGTAGAGATAAAATATATTAAATGTAGTATACCATGTTCATAACCACACCATGTGTATCACCGTTATATATATTCACACATCCGTCGGTTTGAAACACTATGATAAACTCTTCAAATATCCGAATTCGCTTTTTATAATGAAGTATATATGATCTCTATTCGTCTTTTACACCCACACAACCCTCTTATCTTTGTAGCTAGCGCTAACTTTCTCTTGTGCATGCACACGCCCGCATCCCTCTCACCCTCCCTCAGCATTCTCTAGCTCCATCGCGCAAATTCGTCTTTTCACTTTAGGTCGTTCACCCACGGTGTGTGTAGGCCCCCCAGCTCCTTCTTTACGGCAAACATCGATCGATATGCCTCTCTAGCCAGGTGTGCCTAGCACAAACACAAGCTTCCCCTCTTCTCTTGTCACCGTCCATGCCTCACTCCCACCACTCTTTTCATCATTCTCGTACTCGCACACTCCTCCCCCTTGATATAGTATGCCTCTCGTACCACCTCCTACATGCATCCCTCTCTCTCTCTCTATCCTTCTCCTCGTGCCTCATTTGCTTCTAACACACACATGCATGTATACCGATCGATCTCCCAACATATACCTAGATCGACTTTAACTACCCCCCATCTATCGACGTACCTCACAAGTTATGTCTCTCCTTTCTCTTACAAAGGGCGATTGATCTTCCTATGTAGTTACGTCTGCTTACCACAGCCACATCGTCCCCCCTCATCATTCGTGCATGCCTCCCGACCCGTCTCTCACACGCACGTGCACAGACAACAAGCAGCCATCTCCTCTCTTATTGATATTGCAGGCGTGCCCTCCGTTTGTCTAGCAAGCCTTCCCACCATTTGTTAGAAGCAACTCCACTACCACCCCTCCAACACTCTAGCTCTGTCTCTCTCCCAACCTTATTCATCTCCTGCACATATGCATGGATGCCGATCGATCTCCCTTAATACATGAGGTAGATCGATCTCCTTAATACATGAGGTAGGCCTCTCTCCTCCTCCACACATATACCAGCCATTGTACCTCTATAGTTAATTGGGCATCCCTCTGTCCCCACCACACACCGATAGTCGAGCGCTGCAGGTAGGTATCCATGCCACAGAAACAAACTGCACATGTCCCATCTCATGTTCTAGTAGGCCAACCACTCTATATCTTTGACGTGGGCACACACAAATTCGTTGGCACTCTTTATCGATCGCGCGTGCACACACACACACATCATCCCTCTCTTTGATTCTATGGACACCTCAAGCCGATGATACCTCCACTCTCTTCTCGTGGATCGCCCCCTTTATATATATGTTATATCCAGGACTCTATTTCACACACATTGCATATGTTAAATTTTTTGATTGACCCCCCCCACAAAAAAACTCTCAAGAACCCACACACTATATCTCTCTAGGTTTGTATCTCTCTCACACAACCCCATGTAGGTGGTGTACGTATACAAGAAGAGAATAGGTGCACCGTGCACGTACTCACGCCTCGTGCCCAGCCACACCCGCGCGGGTACACGGTGGAGCTCATTTCTTTACGAAATGGCAGCCCACGTGCTAATTTGAATGCCTGTAGCGGTTTTTTACCTAGGGTGGTCGTGTACCACGCGTGCACGAAACAAAGTTTGACTTGACGCGTTGCCACGTTATTTTTAAATAAATTTATTGCGCTCAATGGCACGTACACAGAATATAAAACGATTTTTATGGAGGAAAAGGTAGTCCGCTCTTCAGAGTATCTCAAACAAGGCTCTGGTGGCCTCTCTCTCTCACCGTTGGTCACTGATCCGGCCGTATCCCGTCCGCCGGGGGAAAGGGAGTGCGGTGGCCTCTCTCTCTCTCATCGTTGGTCACTGATCCGGCCGCATCCCGTCCACCGGGGGAAAGGGAGTGCGGTGGCCTCTCTCTCTCTCACCGTTGGTCACTGATCCGGTTGCATCCCGTCCGCCGGGGGAAAGGGAGGAAGTGCATTGTTTCTCCGTTCGACGGCGCCGAGGCAGCATGTCCCGATCTGCGGTACACGCTGTTCTCTCTGACCAAGCTCCGGCGCGGCAGGGCCTACGCCACCTGCTCGCAGATTCCGCCCGCCGCCGCTCACCTAGTTACATCCCAACGACCTCCAGGTATCCCCTCCGGCCTTGCTCCACTACCCGTTTTCCCACGTCGCTGCATGTGGATCTTCCATAGTTCTTTTCCCAAAACGTAGCTCATCCGGCGTACTGCCCGTTCTCGTCCTCACACCGTTTTAGACAAACACAGCGGTGTTGTTATCTTCCCTTAGGACAAGGAATATGCTTCTTTTTTGTCGTCACATGTGTCATCAACTGTTATTGGCCAGTAATTGTTTCCTTTCTACCTCTTTTTTGCAAACAGGGCTATCCATTTCACGTCGTTGCTATTGTGACCTTTTGGTGAACTGCACAAATCATTTTTTCTTAAGAGTGTTTTGTGCAGTTGTACTAAAATGTCACACAGGCAACGTCTCTACATTTTAGTGCGACTACACAAAGGGAGATTGGTTTTGCTCTATCCTCCTCATCCAACTCCGAGCCTAATCTTCTCCAACTAGTTAGTCTTAAGAGAGACTGGAAAGGTAACCGGCTTCTATTTGTGAGTTTATTGTTTCATCAACAGTCCTCTATTATCGTAATCACACTTGATATCTTTGGAACAGGGACGCTCAGCTCTATTTTAGTGGAACTGCACAAAATGATCGCAATGTTGCATGCTCCAGATAGCTACTTTTTTCCCAACATGCCTTGTTGATTTAGACAGAGCTGGGGGGACGTTGATGCCAATGAAAGCATGGATCAATTTTAATTTAACACCTTCTCACAACTTTGTCTTCAGTTGTGATGTAATTATTAGCTCTGATCTGCTAATAATTGACATGCATTAGCAAGGAAGTTAGTTTTTTATTGTTTCCGAAAGAGCATCGATGGCAAGACACGCGAAACAAAAGCTGAAAGCTCACACCATTGTACAATTTCATGTCGCTGGCAAATTATTTGTATAGTATGTCAATTATGTAAACAAATGATGGAAGCTTGATAGCCTTGCCAGAAGCCTCTTCATCATCCGGGTCCATGTGCCATGCACAAAATTATACTCCTTCGTTCCTAAATATTTGTCTTCTTATAAATTTAAACAGGCATATTTTAGAGTGTAGATTCACTCATTTTGCTTCGTATGTGTACTCCCTCCGTTCCTAAATATTCTATTCGTCTTAACAGAGATTTCAACAAGTGACTACATACGGAGCAAAATGAGTGAATCTACACTCTAAAATATGTCTATATACATCCGTATGTGCCAGTCCATTTGAAATCTCTAAAAAGACAAATATTTGAGTAGTCACTCGTTGAAATCTCTAGAAAGACAAATACTCCCGAGTATATTTAAGAACCGAGGGGGTAGTGCACAACCGCATGGGAGACTCAGCCCGGTCGTTGCGCCACATTAATAGTGAGTAATGAGCAGTCAAATAATAAGCCCCACCTTTCCCACTGTAAGTTGCTCTGAAGAAGCAACAATCAATACACTCTTCTTTGAATCCGCTCATACTACTCCATCCGTCACTGTTTATACATCGCGCTTCAGAAAAAAGAAAAAAATCTGTGTGACCAAGGCGACTAGCGATCGGCCTGAAAAACAGCATTGGTAGTTATAGCACGGCGTCTATTACTAGAGGGAATAATGCGTACACAAATGCATGCAGTGCTTCCACCCTGTGTACACACATGCATGCACTCCGTAGTAGTACAGTACATGGAGAGAAAATTGTGGACTTGATTGCGGTTACCATGCCCTAATTAATTGAGCATTAAACCAAACGCGTCTAAAGACTCTCTTGTGGTGGAAATGCATTGAGAGAAATGCATCATAATGAAGCGCGCCCTATAAACTGTGATGGAGGGTGGAGTAGTATGAAGGTGCAAAACCAAGTACGCGTACTACTGCACTTGGCTCTTCGTCCCTTCGTGAAGTCGAACAATGATGGAACTCCGCATGTTGGGTAATACAGTGTATGCCTCTGACAATATGACACCGAATGGACTGATGCATGTCCACCGAGGGTAGGTTGCATTAGTCAAAAGGCCTAAGCGAGCTTCACCTTGTCCTGCAAGCTTCTCCTCGTTCTGCGAGTTGACGGGACACACCAAAAAGTAGTGCTAGTCCATACTCCCTCCTTTCCGGTTAGTATGGCTTAATCTTTTTTGCGGGTAAATGAGAGAGCTTTATTCATATATAAGCATCCTTAGGACGATCAGCCAAGACACTGGTCACTAGGAAGCGAGGTACCCCGCAAAAAAAGAAGTAGGAAGCGAGGTGTTTCATCAAGCTAGCTCTCGGCCACATTCAAAGTGCAGCAAGCACGGTTCGCACGAAGATGCGCCGCAAGGTTTGTTGACCTGTTTACATGCTGAATAACAAAAAAAGAGGAAATATTACTGAGCGCTACTATTTGTAACAGGATATTAGCCAGAATTAAGCGAGAATTGTGGCGAGTGTTCCATGCAATCAACTTCCATTATCACATGCGAGAACCCTCGAAGAGAACCAAATGTGTTGAAGATTGCTTTATCACATTTTAAAATTATAATAAGAGTGCAGACGCTCCTCCATCCGGTTCCTAGTACTAGTATAGTATGTACCTTTATGGACTATAGTAGTAGTACTAGTAAACTTTGCGCTTGGCTGTTCGGCAAGTCGAACAATAATAGCACTAGTAGTATGGTGTATGCTTCTGGCAATCTGACACCGAATTAACTGTTGCACGTCCACCGCCTGAGCGAGGGAGAGCTTGCATTAGTCAAAAGTTTCTCCTTGTCCTGCGATCCACCGCGCGCAAGCTTCTCCCGTCCTGCAACCTTCTCCTCATTCGGCAAGTTGACGGGACACAACAAAGTAATGCTAGTCCATGCTGCCTCCTCTGCGGTTAATATGGCTTAATTTCAAACGAGATAAATACACTGTCTGTCATTGTATATTTGTAAAAATACAGTCAGTGGACTTGATAATATGCTCATTGCGCTCAATATATATATATATATATATTCCGGTGTTCATACGGTCACTAGCTCACCCTGACTGAGTATGTGTGTGCATGCACATGTAGGTTGAGCACTTCAGCGTGACCGTGTGTGTTCCGTCGTGTGCTCGGACATGCATGCATTAGGCCGTCGCGCGCGTTTTTGCGTCCATGTGTACGTGTGACTGTTGCATACACGTAGGGGGAGTACGTGTAGGGGCCACTAAGGAGCAGTCAAATCACACAGTAGGTTAGTCGGAAGAAGCAACCATCATTTCACTCTTGAGTGACACGTACGCAATATAAAATGGTTGATATGGAGAGAAAAAGAAAACCACTATATATACACTAGCAGGAGCCTAAGTTACAAGCCTACTTGCTTAGGTTGCTCTCTTCACAAGCATAGAACGCCGGGCCTGATCCTGCAGCTGGGGGAAGGGAACAATGGTCTGCGTAGACGCGGTCGACATCGGCGAGGGAGAGAACCCACAGTCGGCGTCCCAATCGGGGGTCACCACGGTATGGGCCGATGCCGCGTCCCAACCACCCTTCTAGCTACAGCCCGACGTCCCAGGTAGTCCATCTTCCTTTTGGAGACGGCTTGCTCCACTGCCGTAGCTGCATCTCCATGTCGATCTTTCTCTACTTCTACCGGCTTCTATTTGTGAGGAGTTTATGTCTCATGAACTAGTTCCAGTACTATTATTCTAATCACACTTCTTCAATATCTTTGCCATCACGGATGCTCAGGTCGATTTGAGTGGAACTACACAAAAGCATCGTATGATCCGAGGGTGCCAGCCGTCTTTCCTTCCCGACATGGAAAGTGCTATGGAACAAGAGGTACCAGAAGGTGGAGAACCAAAGAGTGTTGCTTCTATTGTTGCTGACATTCTCAATAAAGAATCTCCCTCTAGCACATTCCTTCGACAGGTTCTACCTGGCCAGGAAATTAAATCATGTTTAGGGTTTAGGGTTTAAGTCGTAGTGACCCCATCAGTAGTTTTTCTATCGTACACAGTCTCACAACTTTTTTCTTTAGTTGTGAAGTAAATATTGGCTATGATCTATGAATCATTGAGATGCATCAGCATGCATGTTAGTTTTCCTCTGTATTTGATGAAATGTTGTAACAGGTCAACCTTGGAATAGGAATGAAAATGGAGTGGAAAAGTTTCCATTATTCCGGAGAAAAAATGGAAACGGAGAGAAACCAACGTTTCGTTTCGTTGGATCGCGCCATCGAGCAAAACCAACCTTTAAATCACGTATGTCGTGTTCGTGTCTCACCGTCCTCCACGGCTCGACCCCACATGGTCGCTCGGCATGCCACTCACTGCAAACCGAGTAGTATACCATAACTTTCCCGCCTGCTTGTTGGTGGATCGCGCCATGGAGTACTAGCACTACTGGAAGAGATTGACGAGTTGGGAGAGGACAGCTAGCTGTAGCACGGACTCCCAAGAACTTACTACTAGAAGAGATCACGCATGTTGTAGCCGGCTATTGCGACCTTTGAACGCGGAGCAGCCGCGTGCACCCGGAAGCGGCGTGGGCGACGCTCTCTTGGCCGGCGCGCCGCAATCAATGCCGGAGCCAGTGAGAGGTCGCGTCCGCTCTGGCCGGGCATGAATGCGGCACTGACTGTTTTGGGCGGGAAGCACGCGCGGGTGATGAAGAGGGTTCGGGTTGGTCAGGACCGGCCGTGGCAGCCGTCCGGACGTGCGCAAACAAGAGATGATGTATGTTAATATTGCTGCATATATAATTAACAACGTAAATAATGTGCCAGTTGGACAAATATGATTGGAGATGGAGATGGAAATGGAATTTCACATAAACACGGATATGCATGTCTATGTCTATGTGTGTGTGTGCGACGACTCTCGCGACCTGGAAGCGGGGGCGTGTTTTGATCGAGTTTTCTTTCTTGGTACGTTAGAAAATTAGTTTGTCTAATTCACATCTAGATGTTATTTAAGGATATCACATATAAGCTCCCACAAGTATATAATGTAGCAACAAGAAACAAAAAAACTAGGAAAAGACCACAAACAGAGTGGACATCAACTTATATGTGACATAACTATGTCACAACTAGATGTGTCCTAGACAAACCCTTAAAAAATTGTCCGCCAGTTTTCGTTTCTTTTTTCCGGGAACGCGCGTATTCTATTTAAAACCACTGCTATGGAGAGATTTTTTTACTCCATTATAGCCTCTTGTTTGATAGAGTTTCTCGCGTCTCGCTCTCTCACCCTCTCCATATCAAAACAAGATGACCGTGTCCACTCTATTCTCTCCTCACCGGTGGTCATAGATCCGGCCGAATCCCGTCCGCTGCGGGAGGTGAGGAGGTGCAGCATTGACGTTGTCGCTGTCAGCGACGGAGGAAGCCGATGCGCACCGTCCTCTCGAAGCCGGCGCTGGCGCGGACAAAGATCCTCTGCGCCCTTGTTCACTGCCGTCGTGTGGGCAGATCCTGCCCGCTCGCCTAAACGACATCTCGCACACTTGAGGTATAACTTCTTGTACTGGTCCAGCTCCCCAGGTCGCTGCGTGCGGGTTTTCTTCTATGCGACTACTCCCCAGCTCCCCATGCATAGTAGCTAGGGTTCGTCGGCTGGTCCAACATCACCTACTAGTACTATTATAGAGGAAATGCCACTCAAAAAGTTGTCCTGATTGATGCTTCAGTGGAGGTATACATGTTGTTTCGACAAAAAGTACATGGTGGTTGTGCGGTCATTGTCCATATGGTGGTAGTACTATCACTGGTTAAATGAAGAAATGCTTTTTTCTCGGGTATCCTAGTTTAGTTCCCATCAAGATAATTATGATGCTTCTATTTGTTGGTGTCCTTTTCATTAATTCTTATTGACAATTGAGATGTCGTTGCTAACCCTTTTTTATTTTATTGGAAACAGCGATGCGTGTCTCCATACCCGGGCATGTCTTCCTCAATTTTAGTGGAACTGCACAAAATTGGATGGCCATTGTTGTTCCACCTCACTGTCCTCTGCCACATGGTTCTTCCTTCCTCGAGCTTGATTACTGAGAAGAAACAGACCACAGTGAGGATTTGTCAAACTTCTTAGGTGCCTCACCCAAACTTGATGCCAAATGGATGATGCATCACCACGATGACCTATCGATGCTCATGGTGGCGCCTCATGGTTGCGTCGGCTGGTGAAGTTGATCGATTTTCGACGAAAACAAGTTGTCTTCCATTAGTGCTCTTTGCTTGTTTCGCACAAAGATGATATCCTTCGTCAGTTCACCTTGGTTGCGTTGGAGACGCAATCGTCTTTCACGTTGGTTCAATTTTCGCTAGGGTTTTACGACAGGTGGGCCCAAAATGTGGCTGGCTCACCTGTCATACATCCAAAAGCAGGTGTAGTGAAGGCACCGGAGCTCAGTTCGTACTACAGTAGTATATATATAAGCGGGAGCCTCAGTGCTTGTTCGCTAGGGTTTGCACTCTCCACACACTCGCCGCACTACATATATGTTACACGCTGGAGGCTCAGCGTTCATTTGCTAGGGTTTGCTATATTCACAGTCTCTCACCCTATCTTCACCAGATCTAAACAAGACTGTGTTGGCCTCTTGTCTCTCTCTCCCCCCTCATAGCTGGTGAAGGAGGCGACCGTATCCCGTCGCACCAGGAAGGGGAGGAGGTGCAGCGTTCACTCTATCGCCTTCGGTGAGGGAGGCAATCCACTGCCGACTGCGATGTTCTCTTTCACCCAACGCCTGTGCGGGAGGTCCACTGACCCCTTTTTTCTCGCTGCCGTACGTAGTGTGGGTAGATCCGGCCTCCAGCCGCACGCCTTGCCACATCCCGACGACCCTAAGGTATAAGTTTCTTTGAAACCGTCGTTGCTCTAGCTGCATGTGGATCTTTTTCGATCTGTAGTCGAATCTAGGTCTTGGTTCAAAGAGGAAATAAGGGTGCGGTGGGCTGGAGCAAGAATCTAGGACGTGGTTCAATGAGGAAAGGAGGGGCGGAAAATAGTTTAGACTGGCTATCCAGCCGCTTTGTAGGTCGAAAAGGGAAAAAGGGGGTAACCCAGTACGCACATGTGTAAGGAACCGATCTCTTTGTTGAAAAGGGAAAGAAACTGGGGGGTCGGGTAGTTTGTGCACGACTAGATTTGATGCCCTCACATAGGAAGAAGGTTCAAAGAGAAAAATATGGGACCAGCGCATATATGCTGCTTGGCTACATACTCTGCATCACCCATTTATACGTGTGGACGCACATGGTGCTGGCATGTCCCATGCAGCTATTTTGCTGTTGTTAATCTCAGAATTAACTACTGATCTGTTTTTAAAAGAATTTCTCTGTTAATATGAATCAATGCAACCGTTTTAGAAATGCTACTATCCTATACTTTGTTTTCCATCAAGATTAGGTAGATGCTTCTTTTTGTGGCCGCATGTTTCATCCTCCTTTAATGGCCACTAATTGTTTTCATTTTTGCCTCTAAAAACAGGGATATCTATTCAACTTGTTGCTATAGAAAACATAAATGTCCCACCGGCAACTTTGCTTGATTTCAATGCAACTGCACAAAACTTGATTGGATTTCCTATTCGTGTTGGTAGATTCGTATTTTATGTTGGTCGTCTCATGAAAGGTCAGTACAGGCCTTCATCCACATGATTGTGTAATGTGCTTTGAGATGTTGTGTTACTTGTATTGGTACTATTTTAAATAAATGATGAATTGAAGCTATTGTATTGTTGTCTTTTCCCATTAAGTAGTGAACAAAAATGGGACCAACCCAGATATGATGCTTGTTGCTTTGTTACAAAAAATTCAGCATCACCCCCTTTATAAGCCAGTAATTGATGCCACTCTCAGAATTAACTACTGAATCTTATTTCAAAAGTGCAACACTTGTTAGGGATTGGCGGGATTACCATTTTTGTGGCAGTGCTACGTCTTGAGCTTGCGTTGGTTTTCCCTGAAGAGGAAGGGATGATGCAGCAGAGTAGCATAAGTATTTCCCTCAGTTTTTGAGAACCAAGGTATCAATCCAGTAGGAGGCCACGCTCAAGTCCCTCATACCTGCACAAAAAGATAGCTACTCACAACCAACGCGATTAGGGGTTGTCAATCCCTTCACGGTCACTTACGAGAGTGAGATCTGATAGATATAATATCTTTGGTATAAAGATGCAAAGTAAAAAGTAAAAGCAAAGTAAAAAACAAAGCAAGATTAAAGTGATGGAGATTGATATGATGAGAATAGACCCGGGGGCCATAGGTTTCACTAGTGGCTTCTCTCAAGAGCATAAGTATTCTACGGTGGGTGAACAAATTATTGTTGAGCAATTGACAGAATTGAGCATAGTTATGAGAATATCTAGGCATGATCATGTATATAGGCATCACGTCTGTGACAAGTAGATCGAAACGATTCTGCATGTACTACTATTACTCCACTCATCGACCGCTATCTAGCATGCATCTAGAGTATTAAGTTAAAAACATAGTAACGCCTTAAGCAAGATGACATGATGTAGAGAGATAAATTCATGCAATATGAAATAAACCCCATCTTGTTATCCTCGATGGCAACGATACAATACGTGCCTTGCTGCCCCTTCTGTCACTGGGTAAGGACACCGCAAGATCAAACCCAAAGCTAAGCACGTCTCCCATGGCAAGAACTACCAATCTAGTTGGCCAAACCAAACAGATAATTCGAAGAGACTTGCAAAGATAACCAATCATACATAAAAGAATTCAGAGAAGATTCAAATATTATTCATAGATATACTTGATCATAAACCCACAATTCATTGGTCTCAACAAACACACCGCAAAAACAAGATTACATCGAATAGATCTCCACAAGAGAGGGGGAGAACTTTGTATTGAGATCCAAAAGGAGAGAAGAAGCCATCTAGCTACTAACTATGGACCCGAAGGTCTGAGGTAAACTACTCACACTTCATCGGAGGGGCTATGATGATGTATAAGCCCTCCTTGATGATGGCCCTCTTCCGGCAGAGCTCCAGAATAGGCCACAAGATGGGATCTCGTGGATACAGAAAGTTGTGGCGGTGGAATTAGGTTTTTGGCTCCTGTTCTGATTATTTGGGGGTACGTGTGTATATATAGCACCGAGGGGCCCACGAGGCAGGGGGCGCGCCCTAGGGGGGCGCCCCCCACCCTCGTGACCTCCTCTTTGAACCCCTGGAGTAGGGTCCAAGTCTCCTGGATCACGTTCGGTGAGAAAATCACGTTCCCGAAGATTTTATTCCGTTTGGACTCCGTTTGATACTCCGTTTCTTCGAAACACTGAAATAGGCAAAAAAAAACAGCAATTCTGGGCTAGGCCTCCGGTTAATAGGTTAGTCCCAAAAATAATATAAAAGTGGAAAATAAAGCCCAATATAGTCCAAAACAGTAGATAATATAGCATGGAGCAATCAAAAATTATAGATACGTCGGAGACATATCCGACATCCCCAAGCTTAATTCCTGCTCGTCCTCGAGTAGGTAAATGATAAAAAGAGAATTTTTCATACGGAGTGCTACTTGGCATAATTTCAATGCAAATATTCTTAATTGTGGTATGAATATTCAGATTAGAAAGATTCAAGACAAAAGTTTATATTGACATAAAAATAATAATACTTCAAGCATACTAACAAAGCAATTATGTCTTCTCAAAATAACATGGCCAAAGAAAGTTATCCCTACAAAATCATATAGTCTGGCTATGCTCCATCTTCACCACACAAAGTATTTAAATCATGCACAACCCCGATGACAAGCCAAGCAATTGTTTCATAGTCTAACTTTTTCAAAACTTTTTCAATCTTCACGCAGTATATGAGCATGAGCCATGGATATAGCACTATAGGTGGAATAGAATGATGGTTGTGGAGAAGACAAAAAGGAGAAGATAGTCTCACATCAACTAGGCATATCAACGGGCTATGGAGATGCCCATCAATAGATATCAATGTGAGTGAGTAGGGATTGCCATGCAACGGATGCCGTAGAGCTATAAATGTATGAAAGCTCAACAAAAGAAACTAGTGGGTGTGCATCCAACTTGCTTGGTCACGAAGACCTAGGGCAATTTGAGGAAGCCCATCATTGGAATATACAAGCCAAGTTCTATAATGTAAAATTCCCACTAGTATATGAAAGTGACAACATATGAGACTCTCTATATGAAGAACATGGTGCTACTTTGAAGCACAATATATGAGACTCGCTATATCATGGTGCTACTTTGAAGCACAAGTGTGGAAAAAAGGATAGTAGCATTGCCCCTTTTTATTTTTTTTATTTTTTTTGGGCCTTCTTTTTTTATTTGGCCTTTCTCTCTTTTTTTATTTGGGACAATGCTCTATTGAATGATGATCATCACACTTTTATTTATTTACAACTCAATGATTACAACTTGATTCTAAAACAAAGTATGACTCTATATGGATGCCTTCGGCGGTGTACCGGGATATGCAATGAATCAAGAGTGACAAGTATGAAAAAATTATGAACGGTGGCTTTGCCACAAATACTATGTCAACTTCATGATCATGCTAAGCAATATGACAATGATGAATGTGTCATGATGAACTAGATGGTGGAAAGTTGCATGGCAATATATCTCGGAATGGCTATGGAAATGCCATAATAGGTAGGTATGGTGGTTGTTTTGAGGAAGGTATATGGTAGGTGTATGATACCAACGAAAGGTGCACGGTATTAGAGAGGCTAGCAAAGGTGGAAGGGTGAGAGTGCGTATGATCCATGGACTCAACATTAGTCATAAAGAACTCATATACTTATTGCAAAAATCTAGAAGTTATCAAAGCAAAGTATTACGCGCATGCTCATAGGGGGATAGATTGGTAGGAAAATACCACCGCTCGTCCCCTACCGCCACTCATAAGGAAGACAATCAATAAATAAATCATGCTCCGACTTCTTCACATAACAGTTCACCATACATGCATGCTACGGGAATCACAAACTTTAACACAAGTATTCTTTAAATTCACAACTACTCAACTAGCATGACTTTAATATTATCACCTCCATATCTCAAAACAATTATCATGCTTCAATCTTTTCTTAGTATTCAACACACTCAAAAGAAAGTTTCACAAATCTTGAATACCAAGCATATTATTATTAAGCAAATTACCATGCTATTAAGAGACTCTCAAAATAATTTAAGTGAAGCATTAGAGATCAATAGTTTCTTTAAAACAAATCCACCACCATGCTCTAAAAGATCTAAGTGAAGCACATAGAGCAAAATTGTAACCCTCAAAAGATATAAGTGAAGCACATAGAGAAAAACTACTTAGCTCAAAAGATATAAGTGAAGCACATAGAGCAAAACTACTTAGCTCAAAAGATATAAGTGAAGCACATAGAGCAAAACTACTTAGCTCAAAAGTTATAAGTGAAGCACATAGAGCATTCTATCAAATTTTAATTCATGTATGGCTCTCTAAAAAGGCGTGTACATCAAGGACGATTGTGGCATACTAGGACACAAACACACAAATAATACAAGACGCTCCAAGCAAAACACATATCATGTTGGTGAATAAAAATATAGCTCCAAGTAAATTACCGATGGAATTGGACGAAAGAGGGGATGCCTTTCGGGGCATCCCCAAGCTTTGAATTTTTGGTGTCCTTGGATTATCTTGGGGGTGCCTTGGGCATACCCAAGCTTAGGCTCTTGCCACTCCTTATTCCATGATCCATCAAAAGAATTCACCCAAAACTTGAAAACTTCACAACACAAAACTCAAAATGGAAAACTCGTGAGCTTCGTTAGCGAAAGGAAACAAAAGACCACTTCAAGGTACTGTAATGAACTCATTCTTTATTTATATTGGTGTTAAACCTACTGTATTCCAACTTCTCTAGGGATTATAAACTATTTTACTAGCCATAGATTCATCAAAATAAGCAAACAACACACGAAAAACAGAATCTGTCAAAAACAGAACAGTCTGTAGTAATCTGTAGCTTGCCCAAGATCTGGAACCCCAAAAATTCTAAAATAAATTGCTGGACGTGAGGAATTTATCTAGTAATAATCTGCAAAAATAATTAACTAAATATCACTCTTAAAATAAAAATGACAGCAGTTCTCGTGAGTGCTAAAGTTTCTGTTTTTTACAGCAAGTTCAACAAGACTTTCCCCAAGTCTTCCCAACGGTTCTACTTGGCATAGACACTAATTAAACACAAAAAACAAAACCAAAAAAGAGGCTAAATAATTTATTTATTACTACACAGGAGCAAAAAGCAAGGAATAAAAATAAAATTGGGTTGCCTCCAACAAGCGCTATCGTTTAACGCCCCTAGCTAGGCATAAAAGCGAGGATAGATCTAGGTATTGCCATCTTTGGTAGGCAATCCATAAGTGGCTCTCATGATAGTTTCATATGCCAATTTTATTTTATTTCTTGGAAAGTGTTCCATTCCCTTTTTTAATGGAAATTGAAATCTAATATTCCCTTCCTTCATATCAATAATCGCACCAACCTTTCTAAGGAAAGGTCTACAAAGAATAATAGGGCAAGAAGGATTGCAATCTATATCAAGAGCAATGAAATCTACAGGCACATAATTCCTATTTGCAACAATAAGAACATCATTAATCCTTACCATAGGTTTCTTAATAGTGGAATCCGCAAGATGCAAGTTTAGAGAGCAATCATCAAAATTATGGAAATCTAGCAAATCACACAAAGTTTTGGGAATAGTAGAGACACTAGCACCCAAATCACACAAAGCATAAAACTCATGATCTTCAACTTTAATTTTAATAGTTGGTTCCCACTCATCATAGAGTTTTCTAGGGATAGAAACTTTCAACTCAAGTTTTTCTTCATAAGATTGCATCAAGGCATCAACAATATGTTCGATGAAGGCTTTATTTTGACTATAAGCATGTGGAGAATTTAGCACAGATTGCAACAAGGAAACACAATCAATTAAAGAGCAACTTTCATAATTAAATTCCTTTAAATCCAATATAGTGGGTTTAGAAACATCTAGATTTTTATTTCTTTCAATCCCACTTTCATCAATTTCATCATTAAGATCTAAATACTCCGAATTTTTAGAACGGCTTCTAGGTAAAGGAAGATCATATTCAGCTTCATCAAGATTCATATTGCAAAATAAAGATTTAATAGGAGACACACCAATAACTTTTAGATCTTCATCTTGATTTTCATAGGTATTGGACGAACACGCTTTAATAAAGGCATCTTCGGAAGCACGGATCCTAGGGGTTCTTTCTTTGCACTCATCAATGGAAATTCTCATGGCTTTGAGAGACTCATTGATATCATGCTTAGGAGGAATAGATCTAAGCTTTAAAGAATCAACCTCAAGAGAATTCTATCAACGTTCCTAGCCAATTCATCAACTTTAAGCAATTTCTCTTCAAGCAAAGCATTAAAATTCTTTTGTGAATTCATAAACTCTTTAACGCTAGTCTCAAATTCAGAGGGCATCTTATTATAATTTCCATAAGAGTTGTTGTAGGAATTCCCATAATTATTAGAAGGATTACTAGGATATGGCCTAGGATTAAAATTCCCTCTATAAGCGTTGTTACCAAAATTATTCCTACAAACAAAATTCACATCCTTAGATTCATTGTTATTCTCAATCAAAGTAGACAAGGGCATATCATTAGGATCAGAAGAAACACTCTTAGTAGCAAATAATTTCATAAGTTCATCCATCTTTGCACTCAGCACATTAATTTCTTCTATCGCATGCACCTTTTTATTAGAAGATCTTTCAGTATGCCATTGAGAATAATTAACCATAATATTATCTAGGTGTTTAGTAGCATCTCCTAAAGTGATTTCCATAAAAGTGGCTCCCGCGGCCGAATCTAAAAGATTTGAAGCAAAATTCAATCCGGCATAAAATTTTTGTATGATCATCCACAAATTCAAACCATGAGTGGGGCAAATACGTATCATTAATATCATTCTCTCCCAAGCTTGTGCAACATGTTCATGATCAAGTTGTTTAAAGTTCATAATATCATTTCTAAGAGAGATGATCTTAGCGGGAGAAAAATACTTAGAGATAAAAGCATCTTTGCACTTGTGCAGAGAATCAATACTATTCTTAGGAAAAGACAAAAACCAAGCTTTAGCACGATCTCTAATCGAAAAAGGAAATAGCTTCAATTTAACGACATCATTATTGACATCTTTTTTCTTTTGCATATCACATAAATCAACGAAGCTATTCAGATGAGTAGTGGCATCTTCACTAGGAAGGCCGGTGAATTGATCTTTCATAACAAGATTCAACAAAGCAGTATTAATTTCACAAGATTCAGCATGGGTAATAGGAGCAATCAGAGTGCTAAGGAAATCATTATTATTGGTATTGGTGAAGTCACACAATTTCATAGTATCTTGAGCCATCGCGAAAAACAAGCAATCTAACACACGAGCAAACAAAAGGCAAGCAGGCAAAAGAGGCAAATAGAGAGGGAGGATAGAGAGAGAGAGTGGGCAAATAAAATGGCAAGGGTGAATTGGGGGGAGAGGAAAACGAGAGGCAAATGGCAAATAATGTAATGCGAGAGATAGGGATTGCGATGGGTACTTGGTATGTTGACTTTTTGCGTAGACTCCCCGGCAACAGCGCCAGAAATCCTTCTTGCTACATCTTGATCTTGCGTTGGTTTTCCTTGAAGAGGAAGGGATGATGCAGCAGAGTAGCGTAAGTATTTCCCTCAGTTTTTGAGAACCAAGGTATCAATCCAGTAGGAGGCCACGCTCAAGTCCCTTGTACCTACACAAAACGATAGCTACTCGCAACCAACGCGATTAGGGGTTGTCAATCCCTTCACAGTCACTTACGAGAGTGAGATCTGATAGATATAATATTTTTGGTATTTTTGGTATAAAGATGCAAAGTAAAAAGTAAAAGCAAAGTAAAAAACAAAGCAAGATTAAAGTGATGGAGATTGATATGATGAGAATAGACCCGGGGGCCATAGGTTTCAGTAGTGGCTTCTCTCAAGAGCATAAGTATTCTACGGTGGGTGAACAAATTACTATTGAGCAATTGACAGAATTGAGCATAGTTATGAGAATATCTAGGCATGATCATGTATATAGGCATCACGTCCGTGACAAGTAGATCGAAACGATTCTGCATCTACTACTACTACTCCACTCATCGACCGCTATCCAGCATGCATCTAGAGTATTAAGTTAAAAACAGAGTAACGCCTTAAGCAAGATGACATGATGTAGAGAGATAAATTCATGCAATATGAAATAAACCCCATCTTGTTATCCTCGATGGCAATGATACAATACGTGCCTTGGTGCCCCTTCTGTCACTGGGTAAGGACACCGCAAGATCGAACCCAAAGCTAAGCACTTCTCCCATGGAAAGAACTACCAATATAGTTGGCCAAACCAAACGGATAATTCGAAGATACTTGCAAAGATAACCAATCATAGATAAAATAATTCAGAGAAGATTCAAATATCATTCATAGATAGACTTGATCATAAACCCACAATGCATCGCTCTCAACAAACACACCACAAAAAGAAGATTACATCGAATAGATCTCCATAAGAGAGGGGGAGAACTTTGTATTGAGATCCAAAAAGAGAGAAGAAGCCATCTAGCTACTAACTATGGACCCGAAGGTCTGAGGTAAACTACTCACACTTCATCGGAGGGGCTATGATGATGTAGAAGCCCTCCGTGATGACGACCCTCTTCCGGCGGAGCTTCGGAACAGGCCCCAAGATGGGATGTCGTGGATACAGAAAGTTGCGGCGGTGGAATTAGGTTTTTGGCTCCTGTTCTGGTCGTTTGGGGGTACATGTGTATATATAGGAGGAAGGAGTACGTCGGTGGAGCACCGAGGGGCCCACGAGGCAGGGGGCGCGCCCTAGGGGGGCACCCCCACCCTTGTGACCTCCTCTTTGACCCCCTGGAGTAGGGTCCAAGTCTCCTGGATCACGTTCGGTGAGAAAATCACGTTCCCGAAGATTTTATTCTGTTTGGACTCTGTTTGATATTCCGTTTCTTTGAAACACTGAAATAGGCAAAAAACAGCAATTCTGGGCCGGGCCTCCGGTTAATAGGTTAGTCCCAAAAATATCATAAAAGTGGAAAATAAAGCCCAATATAGTCCAAAACAGTAGATAATATAGCATGGAGCAATCAAAAATTGTAGAT
This sequence comes from Triticum aestivum, assembly GCF_018294505.1. Lineage (NCBI taxonomy): Eukaryota > Viridiplantae > Streptophyta > Magnoliopsida > Poales > Poaceae > Triticum > Triticum aestivum. The sequence goes on along the minus strand of NC_057812.1, from coordinate 420,615,867 downwards.
ACATTGGAGACATATCAGGCCGCATGTTTCATCCTCCTTTATTAGCCAGTAATTGATTCCTTTTTTGCCTCTGTTTATACAGGGATATCTATTCAACTTGTTGCTATTGTGACATTTTGCTTCACTATGTTAAACTCTTTGCTTGATTTCAGTGCACCTGCACAAAACGAGATTGGATTTCCTATTCGCGTTGGCAGATTCGTACGTGATCTTGTGTGCGTCATGACAGGTTGGTACTTGCCTTCATCCACATGATCGTGCAGTGTGTTTTGAGATGCTGTGCTACTTGTATTGGTACTGTTTTAAATAAATGATGAATTGAAGCTATTGTATTGCAGTATTTTCCCATTAAGTAGTGAACAAAAATGGGACTAACCCAGACATGATGCTTGTTGCTTTGTTACAACAAATTCAGCACCACCCCCTTTATAAGCTTTGTCGTTCTTTATACATGTTGAAACAAGGCATTGTTAAGATAATGTCTCAGTCAATATGAATGAATCACACTGATGGAGAATCGCTACTCTCCTGCTTTGTTTCCCATTAAGATAAAGTAGATTAGTAGATGCTTTTCTTCTGGGAGTACAAGTCATCAACTGTTACTTCTTAGTAATTGTTTCCCTTATAGCTATTGTTGCTTACAGGGATATCAGAATTAAAGCTCGATTTTATTCCGACTTTGATTTTACTTGAACTGCACAAAAGGAGCCAATGTGTAAGGAAAACTGCTGCATTACTGGGTCTAGTTGGTCGTTCCACTTTGGAGAAAGAAGCAGTCACTGTTTGCGCTACATTACAAAAGGAATGACCGAGAAGCTTTACAGAGTATTATTAGACACCGGTGACATGACTAGTCTGCAGAGACCATTGGCAATTTAACAACACGTGGAGTGCCCTTGGCAAAAAGTGCCCAAACAAGTACAAAAGCTATGACAGGACTCCATGATCATGGGCATTACATATTTTGAATGGGAAAAGCTTGTCAAAGTTTAATCATTGATGTTAGCAAGAAGACGTTAGTTTAATATATTGGAATTGGAAAACCTTATCAAAATTTGCTCATCTATGTTAGCCAGAAGACATGCATTTGATATTTTTGAGTGGGACGCCCTTGCTGTGAGCAGCATCGACTGTTTTTTCCTATTCCTGTGTTCAGTTTAGAAGTAAATAGTTACTCTGCTGAGATATTCCTGTGTTAAGAGTTTGTTCTGAATATTGTCTATGTAATGCCAGGCCTTGTGTTTGCTTGCAAAGTTGAGCTTGGAATGTTGTGGCATGCGGCATCACGAGCTGTTCACCGTGCCTCCTGAGAATAATGCTTCGTATTGTTTTGCATGTCCATCTAATGCCAGTGATTTGCTAGTTAAGAAGATCATCCTCTTCTGTTGTTTCCATGCTTAAGAAGTTCATCGTCTGATGTTTCATTCATAGCCTATACAACAAGTCGGGTAGGTTAGACGTGAAACCATATGATCTTCCGACCAACTCATGATATTAGGCTGTGATTGGATCGTCGTTTTCCAACCAAAACCGCTTGTAAAACTGACGCTTGTAAATTAGAGCAGATGGTCTCGGGCGAAGGCGCTTGGTTGGTCGATTTCGACTAGTAAAATATCGGAAGTACTTGACACGCGATAAAAACACTGCACGACACTCGGGCGATTAATAATCCAGCCGTTAGCTGTTGTTTCAGCCTTGCCCATGGATGGCATGATACGCACATCGTGCATGTATCGTCTGGTAATGTCGTCCATATAGCAGTGCTCGTAAAATATACACTGGTCTCTCAAATTACACGCGTAACCCGCCTGTTTTACTTACAGACCTCGGGCCCTCGGTTTCATTACGCCTGTATTTTACATGTTGTTTTCGATGACGAGTAAATTACACTTGTATGTTAATACATGTTTGAAATAAACCAGAGCTCCCAAGCGAGGCCTTACCGTTTCATGCCGTCTCAGTTTCTCGAAGGTGCTCATAGGTGTCCGATGATCCTGGCTTCCTGAATGAGTAGCGGGCGCTGTATCAGACCATCCGTAGGGCCTGCAAGGCCCTCTCCGTTGTCCTTCGAGTTGTTGAGCTCGCCGTCGCGCCGAGCATTGTTAACATCGTTAACGAACATGAGGATTCAGGAGATGACTTTATTTTGACTGGATGACACTAGAGACCCACTAGGGCCATAGCCGCACGTACGCAAGTGCCTCCTTATTATGTACAACTTTTTTTGCTTTCTCTTGGTTTCCTGACATCACGGTCCCACACCATTGTCAACCTATGTAGTCAATATAAATGAGAGAATTGCACAAGGTGCAGTCGACAGCTGGGACCAAGCAGCTCGAGCAGTATTTGTGTTTTTGAGGCGTGAGCACTGCAGAGTTTTTCTTGGCGATGATTTCGTTGTTGTTCAGAGGAGAGCAGGGTATTAACTGGGTGGGCTACGGCCCATCTAGCCCAGGCCAGATATCCAGCCTAGATACTAATTTTTTAAAGATGAAAATGGCTAGCCCAACTATACGTCTTTTTGAGGAATACCCAGGCAAGGTCAACTTGTTATTCTCCGCCCCGCTGGGCTGCAAATCTTTCCGAGGAGGGATGCATTAGGCTTAACAGGAAAATGGGCTTTAAAAAATAATAAATGGGATGTAATTATAAAAACTGGGCAATAACTATAAAAAAATGCACCAAACACGAAATTAGTTTATAAAATATTATTTATGGATTTTGAAAATCTTAAATTTTCATTGTTGCGCGTGCAATGTTTCGTCGGATTTTTACGTAATACAAATTTATATTTAATCTGACTAGAAATTTCGGGATGAAAATATTTTGGAGCCCATCAAAATGTGGGAAATTTTATTGAATTCTGTCTTCAACGGTTGGTTGAAATTTTTAATCATTGTCCTAGCTAGAAAATGGGCTGTACTTTTAAAAAACTGTAAATGGGCTGTTGTAAATTCCATTAGAATTCCAAAATGGGTTGTACATTCTTAAAAAATGCAAATGGGCTATAAGTTCTTTGCCACACACTTATGGGCCTACTAAGTGGCGCGTCCCCTAAAAAACAAAGTTGACGCGTATGCAAGGCTTTGCCAACTTATTATAGTCAACACACGGTTCTAGCAGTAGTGGCCGTTGGATGTCTATCCAACGGATGTCGTGCTTCTTCTTCAATCTCGGATATTCTTAGCTTCGGCCGCCCAAAAAATGATTCCTCCCCCTGACATCTGGGGCGCACCATTTCAGAGGCTGACCTGTGGGCCTACTAAGTTAGAGTGTACCAAGGGCTTTGTCAACTTAGTCAATAATAAACGTTTCTAGCTTCAGTGACCGTACGATGTCCATCCAACGACCGTAGTGCTTCTTCTACCTCTGGTCTTCTTGGTCCAGCCGCCCAAAGCAGCGCCGGTCGTGCCACCTGCTCCTGCCTCCCGTGGCCGGCTGTGCTGCCGCGGAGGCCTCGCCGCCCCCATACTACTCCCAACGCTGGCCAGGCCGTCCCTCCACTCACCCACACCCCCTGTTATTCTATGGTGACGGCATCCTCACACCGCAGCCGAACTAGTGAAACCTCGTACTCCTCTCCACGCAGGCTTCCACTGCTGCGTCTTCCCCGGCTCCGCGTCGCCCCCTTCCTAGGTCTCGCCGTCGTCCAGACCACCGCCCTGGTGCTCTCAGCGCGGCGTGGTCAACGTGGTCAACGACCGACTTCCATCGGAAGAGTACTGTACGTGGAGAGGCCGACAGCTGGGTCTAGGCGCCTGCAAGGAAGTGCCTCCTTATTACGTGCAAAATAATTATTCCTCCACCTTACAACAGGGACCCACCGGACGGGTCACCTTATTTCAGGAAAAAACGTTTCCCCCCTGACTGCTCGGACCCACCGGACAGGCCAGCGTATTTAGCGAAAAAAACGTTCCCCCGCTGTCAGCTCGGACCCACCGGAAGTGCCTCCTTATTACGCACAAAAATATGAATACTCCCCCTGCCAGCTGGGACCCACCATGGTGGGAGGCTGACTTGTGGGCCTACTAAGTTGACTCGGACGGGAGCCTTTGTCAACTTTAGTCAATATGAACGATTCTAGCTCCAGTGACCGTACGATGTCCAGCCAACGGCCGTAGTGCTTCTTCAACCTCTGGTCTTCTTGCTCCAGCCGCCCAAAGCAGCGCCGGTCGTGCCGCATGCTCCTGCCTCCCGTGGCCGGCTATGCTGCCGCGGAGGCCTCACCGCCCCCTACTATTCCCACCGCTGGCCAGGCCCTGCGGCGACAGCAGCCTCACACTGCAGCCGAAACAGTGAACCCTCGTACTCCTCTCCGCGCGGGCTTCCACTGCCGCTTCTTCCCCGGCTCCCCGTCGTCCACTTCCTAGGCCTCGCCGTTGTCCACCGCCCTGGTGCTCTCGGCACGGCATGGTCAACGTGGTCAAGGAACGACTTCCATCGGACGTGGACTGTACGTGGAGAGGCTGACATCTGGGTCCACGGCCGCAGCAAGGAAGTGCCTCCTTATCACGTGCAAAATAATTATTCCTCCACCTGACAGCGGGGACCCACCGGATGGGCCATCGTATTTCGCGAAAAAAACGTTCCCCCCTGACTGCTAGGACCCACCAGCTACACCTTCACACACAAGGAAGTGCGCCCGGGCAAAAAAAAACAAAACAATTCGCCCCCCTGACTGCTGGGACCCACCAGCTACATCTTCGCATGCAAGGAAGTGCTTGATAGTCGGGACCCACCTGGTCGAAGCGTACGTAGTGTTGTCATTCTGGTCGCAAACGTGTATGTACATATATACTAGTCAATGTAGAGGCGTGCACGTGTCGTAGAAGAGGCGCGCACGTAGCATGTACACGTACGTACAGCTGTTAGGGTGCACGAAAGAAAATACGGCACACGTATGTGTACATACGGGCGGGTCTCGAACGCCTACTCGCGCCATCGTACGGCGAGGAGCTCGTGTACATGGCTGGGTCGGAACGGAGAAACAACATCATCGTCGTGTTCATGGGGAGGCAACGGAATGCGTCGTGTTCATTGGGAGGGCATGGACGGAATAAGCGATGGAAACAAGGCCTGGCGCACCGTAGAACGAAGGAAACAACCTTGTGTTCGACCAGCCATGTTCGAAACGGGATCCTGTTCATCAGGAGGGGCGTGGCGTACTGCAAAATGGAGGAAAACGGACCTCCTACGGTCGAAAACGGGGGTCCTATTTGATCAGGAGGGGTGTGGCATACCGCAAAACGGAGGAAACGGACTTGTGTTGGAGCGCTACGGTCGAAATAGGGTCCTATTCATCGGGAGGGGTGTGGCGTACCACAAAACGGGACTCCACGGGATACTGCTCATCTCCACCGTCCACCTCTTCCAGCCTCCACGGGCTCCTGTTCATCCAGCCTTCACGGGCTCATGTTCATCCAGCATCCACCGCGCGCTACTCCACCGGCTACTGTTCAACCACCCTCCACCGTCTACTGTTCATCCAGCCCTCCACACCATGGGGTCCTGTTCAACCCCCCCTCCACGGGCACCCCTCCACCGTCTACTGTTCATCCAGCCCTCCACACCACGGGGTCCTGTTCAACCACCCCTCCACCATCTACTGTTCATCCAGCCCTCCACACCACGGGGTCCTGTTCATCCACCCCTCCACGGGCACCCCTCCACTGTCTACTGTTCATCCAGCCCCCCTCCCCCACAACGCTCACTGTTCATCCCATCGATCGGCTTCAGTTAGCAGCAGTAGCGAAGGAATCACTCGATCGGGTTCAGTTAACAGCCATCGACCGATCGCTCGGGTACAGTAACGCGTAGCCTACAGTGCAATCGCTCGGGTTCAGTTAGAGCCCAACTCCTCACTCGGGTTCAGTTAGAGCCAACGCCTTGCACACACGCGCGTACGTGTACGAGAGAAACGCGCATCACTCGGCCCGCGACCTCCCACCGTAACCGGGAACTCCCCGAAATGTTCGTCCCCCTCGCTTCTACCACGGTTTTTTCCGTCCTGGACGGCCCAAAGAATGTCATGCAGCTGCGTCTCCGGCCCGCCCAGGACGAAAAGCCCATTTTTGTCATGATTTTTTGTCATAGAAGTAGGAGCCCACCACATCTATGCTCATACCGGGTTTTGTCACAATTATCGTCATAGAAGTGTTATATGTATGACAAAAAAAAATTCGTTCGGCCCAAAATGTCACAGATGTGTCTTTTTTTTGTAGTGGTTGAACCTAAATAAATGTTATTTGGTGTTTGTGTTAAGCATGAATATGATTTGATCATGTTTATTGTAATACGGTTATTCATTTAAAATCAGAGAATAATTATTGTTCTGTTTGCATGAATAAAACCTTCAATGGTCATACACCCAAGGTGAATGGTTTATTGAATCTCGATCATAGTGATACACATATTCATAATATTGAAGCCAAAAGATGCAAAGTTAATAATGATAGTGCAACTTATTTGTGGCACTGTCGTTTAGGTCATATTGGTATAAAGCGCATGAAGAAAAATCCATGCTGATGGACTTTTGGAATCACTTGATTATGAATCAGTTGATGCTTGTGAACCATGCCCCATGGGCAAGATGACTAAGACTCCGTTCTCCAGAACAATGAAGCAATCAAAAGACTTGTTGGAAATAATACATCCTGATGTATGCGATGCGATAAGTGTTGAGGGTCGCGGTGGGTATCGTTATTTTCTAATCTTCACAGATGATTTGAGCAGATACGGGTATATCTACTTGATGAAACATAAGTCTCGAACATTTGAAAAGTTCAAAGAATTTCAAAGTGAAGTGGAAAATCATCGTAACAAGAAAATAAAGTTTCTGCGATCTAATTGTGGAGGATAATATTTGAGTGACGAGTTTGGTCTTCATTTGAAACAATGCGGAATAGTTTCGCAACTCACGCCAACTGGAATACCACAGCATAATGGTGTGTCCGAACGTCGTAATCGTACTTTACTAGGTATGGTGCGATCTATGATGTCTCTTACTGATTTACCGCTATCGTTTTGGGGTTATGCATTAGAGACAACTGCATTCACGTTAAATAGGGCACCATCTAAATCCATTGAGATGACACCGTATGAACTATGGTTTGGCAAAAAACCAAAGCTGTCCTTTCTTAAAGTTTGGGGTTGCGATGCTTATGTGAAAAAGTTTCATACTGATAAGCTCAAACTCAAATCGGATTAATGTGTCTTCATAGGATACCCAAAGGAGATAGTTGGGTACACCTTCTATCACAGATCCGAAGGCAAGATATTCGTTGCTAAGAATGGATCCTTTCTAGAGAAGGAGTTCTCTCGAAAGAAGTGAGTGGGAGGAAAGTAGAACTTGATGAGGTAACTGTACCTGCTCCCTTATTGGAAAGTAGTTCATCACAGAAATCTGTTCCTGTGACTCCTACACCAATTAGTGAGGAAGCTAATGATGATGATCATGTAACTTTAGATCAAGTTACTACCGAACCTCGTTGGTCAACCAGAGTGAGATCCACACCAGAGTGGTACGGTAATCCTATTCTGAAAGTCATGTTACTTGACCATGACGAACCTACGAACTATGAGGAAGCGATGAGGGGCCCAGATTTCGCAAAATGCCTTGAAGCCATGAAATCTGAGATGTGATCCATGTATGAGAACAAAGTATGGACTTTGAATGACTTGCCCGATGATCGGTGAGTCATTGAGAATAAATGGATCTTCAAGAGGAAGACGGACACTGATAGTAGTGTTACTATCTACAAAGCTCGAATCGTCACAAAATGTTTTTGACAAGATCAAGGTGTTGACTACGATGAGATTTTTTTACTCGTATCGATGCTTAAAAGTATATCTGAATCATGTTAGCAGTTGCCGCATTTTATGAAATCTGGCAAATGAATGTCAAAACTACATTCCTTAATGGATTTCTTAAAGAAGAGTTGCATATGATGCAACCAGAAGGTTTTGTCAATCCTAAAGGTGCTAACAAAGTGAGCAAGCTCCAGCGATCCATTTATGGACTGGTGCAAGCACCTCGTAGTTGGAATATATGCTTTGATAAAGTGATCAAAGCATATGGTTTTATACAGACTTGCGGTGAAGCCTGTATTTACAAGAAAGTGAGTGGGAGCACTACAACATTTCTGATAAGTATATGTGAATGACATGTTGTTGATCGGAAATAATGTAGAATTTTCTGGAAAAGCATAAAGGAGTGTTTGAAAGGAGTTTTTCAAAGAAAGACCTTGGTGTAGCTACTTACATACTAAGCATTAAGATCTATAGAGATAGATCAAGACACTTGATATATTTTCAATGAGTACATACCTTGACAAGATTTTGAAGTAGCTCAAAATGGAATAGTCAAAGAAGGAGTTCTTGCCTGTGTTGCAAGGTGTGAAGTTGAGTAAAGACTCAAAATCCGACCATGGCAGAAAATAGAAATAGAATGAAAAGTCATTCCCTATGCCTCAGTCATAGGTTCTATAAAGTATGCCATGCTGTGTACCAAACCTATTGTGTACCTCACCATAAGTTTTGCAAGAGGGTACAATAATGATCTAGGAGTAGATCACTGGACAGCGGTCAAAAATATCCTTAGTGGAATAAGGAAATGTTTCTCGGTTATGGAGGTGACAAAGAGTTCGTCGTAAAGAGTTACGTCGATGCAAGCTTTGGCACCGATCTGGATGACTCTAAGTCTCGATCTAGATACATATTGAAAGTGGGAGCAATTAGCTAGAGTAGCTCCGTGTAGAGCATTGTTGACATAGAAATTTGCAAAATACATACGGATCTGAATATGGCAGACCCGTTGACTAAACTTCTCTCACAAGCAAAACATGATCACACCATAGTACTCTTTGGGTGTTAATTACATGGAGATGTGAACTAAGATTACTGACTCTAGTAAACCCTTTGGGTATTAGTCACATGAAGATGTGAACTAATCACATAAAGATGTGAACTATTGGTGTGAAATCACATGACGATGTGAACTAGATTATTGACTCTAGTGCAAGTGGGAGGCTGAAGGAAATATGCCCTAGAGGCAATAATAAAGTTATTATTTATATTTCCTTATATCATGATAAACATTTATTATTCATGCTAGAATTGTATTAACCGGAGACTTAGTACATGTGTGAATACATAGACAAACTAAATGTCACTAGTATGCCTCTACTTGACTAGCTCTTTGAATCAAAGATGGTTAAGTTTCCTAGCCATAGACATGAGTTGTCATTTGATTAACGGGATCACATCATTAGAGAATGATGTGATTGACTTGACCCATTCTGTTAGCTTAGCACGTTGACTTATACATGTTCTTCTGACTATGAGATTATGCAACTCCCAAATACCGGAGGAACACCTTGTGTGCTATCAAATGTCACAACGTAACTGGGTGACTATAAAGATGCTTTACAGGTGTCCCCGATGGTGTTTGTTGAGTTGGCATAGATCGAGATCAGGATTTGTCACTTCGTGTATCAGAGAGGTATCTCTGGGCCCTCTTGGTAATGCACATCACTATAAGCCTTGCAAGCAATGTGATTAATGAGTTAGTTGTGGGATGATACATTACGGAACGAGTAAAGAGACTTGCTGGTAACAATATTGAACTAGGTATGATGATACCGACGATCGAATCTCGGGCAAGTAACATACCCATGACAAAGGGAACACCGTATGTTGTTATGCGGTTTGACCGATAAAGATCTTCGTAGAATATGTAGGAGCCAATATGAGCATCCAGGTTCCGCTTTTGGTTATAGACCAGAGACATGTCTCAGTCATGTCTACATAGTTCACGAACCCGTAGGGTCCACACGCTTAGCATTCGGTGGCGATTGGTATTGTGAGTTTATGTGATTTGATGTACAGAAGGTTGTTCGGAGTCCCGGATGAGATTATAGACATGATATTGAGCCATAAAGATCGATACATTGGAAGGCTATATTCGGACATCAGAAAGGTTTTGAGTGATCCGGGTATTTTTTTGGAGTACCGGGGGAGTTACGGGAATAAGGGAGTACATATGGGCCTTAGTGGGCTTTAAGGGAAAAAAGAGGAGAAGCCACAAGGGCTGGCCACGTGCCCCCCATGGGCCTAGTCCGAATTGGACTAGGGGAGGGGCTGCGCCCCCTCTTTCCTTCTCCTCCCCTTCTCCTTCCTTCCCCCTCCTAGTAGGACTAGGAAAGGAGGAATCCTACTCCTACTAGGAGGAGGATTCCTCCCCCCTTTGGCGCGTCTAGAGAGGTCGACCGGCCTCCCCTCCCTCCTTTATATACGTGGGGAGGGGAGCACCCTAGAACACACAAGTTGACATTGTTCTTAGCCATGTGTGGTGCCCCCCTCTACCATAATCTACCTCGTTCATATCGTAGCAGTGCTTAGGCGAAGCCCTACGTCAGTAGCATCATCATCAACGTCATCATGCCGTCGTGCTGATGGAACTCTCCCTCGAAGCTCTGCTGGATCGGAGTTCGTGGGACGTCACCGAGCTGAACGTGTGCTGGACTTGGAGGTGCCGTATGTTTGGTACGTGGATCGGTCGGATCGTGAAGACGTACGACTACATCAACCGTGTTCTCATAACGCTTCCGCTTACGGTCCACGAGGGTACGTGGACGACACTCTCCCCTCTCATTGCTATGCATCACCATGATCTTGCATGTCCGTAGGATTTTTTTTTTGAAATTTCTATGTTCCCCAACAATTCTCATGGTCTCCAGCAGCTGCTCCACTGTGGTCCGTCCAACACACTACTCCAGTGGGCGCCGCACAACTACGGCTGATGCCACACTGTGGCAGAAGGCACCTTATTCCCCCTCCCCTCCTCCCAGGCTATGGCCTTGAGGTGCTATAGAAGGATGAGCTCATCCAACAAGGTGAGGATCTCCTATGATTTTTTGCCAAATTTTCATTCTGATCCACTATACGATGAATTACTAAGAGCTGCTTCTGCTGCTGCTATATGATGCATTGTTATGAGCTGCTCCTCCTGCTGCTATATGATGAATTGCTATGAGTTGTTGCTGCTATATGATGAGTTGCTATAAGCTGCTCCTCCTACTGCTATATGATGAATTGCTATGAGCTGCTCCTGCTGCTGCTATGTGATGAATTCCTATGAGCTGATGCTGGTATATGGTGAATTGCACACTGCTGCTGCTACTGTATGATGAGTTGCTATGAGCTGCTGCTGCTATATGATGCTTTCAGGTGGTGCTACTATATGATAATAACCAGCCACTTGGACCATCGAATTTCAATAAATAATTGTTCTTCATTTATATGTGGGTCATGCGTTCTTTGTTTAAATTAGGCAATGGGATCTCTATGGAAGACATTGACCAAAGTAGATTGTGCCAAGTATATGGTTTCTTTGTATTTGCATTTTGAACAAATAGTGATGGTCTATTTTCCTATCATATTAATTACTGCACTGGGTTCAATTTGTGATGTTTGCAAGTCCAATTAACTTTCATATGGGTAGCAAAATGACAAAATATAATGCAACCTAGACTTTTCACTGAATCATACCAAAGAAAAGCAGAAAAGGAAGGCAATGAAAAGAAATGGTTGGCTTATTACCTGGAGCTTATATTCACATGTGCTTATTTTTTTAGGATAACTCATAATAACTGTCCATAAGAAACTTGGCCAATAAAACTGACATACAAATAACATGTCACAACGATTGCAATGGAGGAGTGACCTACCATAGCACACTGTATAGGCTCAACGTTGCCTCTCCTTTTTTGCGATGTTCCATGAAATTGCCACATACATCTTGTACTTTTTTATTGTGTAACCCTATCTGCAAGTTGACACGGCTAATTTCAGACATCTCTACAGGATAATACATTGTGTATCCCTTGCGCGTATTTAAACCACCAATTAACAATTGTGTGCGTAGCATAAACTAGCCATGACTATGTGTGCTGGACTAGCAGGCACTCTAAGGGAGCCTAATGTAGTGCACTGGAATTCCTACATGCCACTTACGATTTTGTGTAATGTACTACCTCTGTTCCTAAATATATGTCTTTGTAGAGATTCCAGTATGGAACACATAAAGATGTATATAGATGCATTTTTGAGTGTAGATTCACTCATTTTGCCCCGTATGTAGCCTATATAGTGGAATCTCTAGAAATACTTATATTTAGGAACGGAGGTACGAGGTAGTATCATGTATGACATTTACATATCTAATTTAGCAGCCAGTAGTAGAAATCATTGTCTGCACAAAGGGATTACTGGTCGAAAATCCTAACAAAGCATGCTGGCTGGCACACAACAATACAAGAGAGAGAGAGAAGCACTTACAAAATCATAGCAATGCCTCAGTATAGGATCATGGTTGGCCAAGCGGTTAGATCCAGAAGAAACATCGTCCTTGTAGTTTTTGCCAGCTGCATAACAGATAACAACGACATGTTAGTATATTTGAAGTACATCTGGCAGGTGATGCTGGACGGGTTTAAAGGTGACAAGTACCTAGGTTGTGGCGGGTGCTTGGCATCTTGCCAGACAGTAGGAATCAGGTTAGAAACGTCAAGGGTGATGACGTTGCGCTGGCTGTCGGGGTCCGGTAAGGAGATCTAGAACCGTCGAGTAGGGAGTTTGTGGAGCGGCTTTGCTAGGGTGGACTACGGTGTGGGCGAAGCGGATCTATGGTCGTGGACGAGGGCGTTGGTGAAGCTACTCCGGTGGTTGGGTTAAGGATGGTGTCGACGATGCGGATCTGCGGCCGTGGACGGGGCGTCAGAAGCTGCTCCGTAGGTTGGATGAGGGTGCGACGTAGCAGATCTAAGGCCGTGGACTTGTGAGTTGGCAAAGTGGCCCCGGTAGGGTTGATAATGGTATAGGCGAAGATGCTCCGGTAGGGTTGACGATGGTGTCGACGAAGCGGCTCTGGTAGGGTTGAGGAAGGTGTCGGCGAAGAGGATCAGAGGCCGTTAGTGGGGCGGCTCTGGGGGTGTGGACAAAGCGTCTCCGATGGGGAGTACGAATGAGCCACTGCAGATGCGCTGCGGTTGACTAGAGTACCGGCGAAGCAGATCCAGCACCGTGGACAAGGCCGACACTGAATGGGTGGTGGTACAGTGGTGGATGAGCAGTCTACTTGTTTCTAGTGGAGGTGGGAGGGGTAGATGCGGCCACAGAAGCAGATCCAGTGAGGTGGACACCGCGGGCAGTGAATGGGCTCTGGTACGCCGGTGGATGAGCAGTCTAGGGTTTCGAAAGGGGAGGGTAGAAAGGCCAATGAAGTACGAACGGCATGATGTAAGACGCTCTGGTGCTGTGGAGTTAGTCATTTTTGCGGGAGGGGGAGAGGAAATCGGGGTGCCGTGTGGTGGGGGGAACCGGAAGTTACCAAAGCAGCCCCGACCTATTATATAGATCAGGGCGGTATTGTAACTATTATTCTCCGTGCACCAAGGACAAAAGGGGAATTTCGCATGCTAAATAATAGGTGGTGGAAATTTTCGAACGAGTCGGGAGATTTTGCCGCTCGTGGGATCGTTCGTATCCAGTTGAACTAATTTTGGACCGTGCTAGCGGGAAGGTCATGCGAGACTATGTACACGGGGCACGCGTCAGCACTTAATAACTGCTGTGAAGTCCACCCCAGAAAAAAAGACAATAACTCGGGATGATGTGCCGATAACTTGGACGTTCACACAGGCATGGTCAATCATATGGGTGTAGAGGCGCGTTCACAAAAAAGGGATCAAACGCTCAGCCTATGCATTTCTCGTGCAAATAATAATTTAGTGCCATTGGTTATTTACTTAAACATAATGCATTGACGTGTTAGTGTAGAGGCGCACAAAAAGAAATGGATATTGCAGTCCCACAAAAGAAATGGATATTGCAGTCCGCTACTTAAAAGTGTTACCTCATATGATTACATAGCCTCCATTTCGTAAATTGCGTACCCGTTGAATTCATATATGAATATTATATATATTACTTCATAATAGAACCTTAAATAATTCAAGACTAATGAATTTGAATGCAAGAGTAACAATGGTGCATGTACATGGTAGCTACATTGGTTGTTTGGAGAAACATCACTGTAACTTTGGCATGAACAATTGAAAAGGTTTATTTAGAAAGAAAAAAAATGTGGTATGTGAGTGTCCAATCTTTATAGCGTTGAATCGATAGTCTACCTTTGGCCATGATACGAAGTAGATATTGATTTATGTTCAAGCGATGCACGCCCACGATCGCTAGATAGTGATACATGCATGAATTGTGCAATCTCTCTCACACATATACATATCTCATTTCCCCGTGGGCATCGGAATCACACACGCGCACTTCGTGTATTTATCTCCCTCCGTCAAGGTTAGAATTCGTCTTTCTACCCCGTCCTACAAGTCTCCCACACAGAAACACACACGCTCTCTCCGTCGAACACGCCCAGCCCTTTAATTCCGCCCACCCATAGCCACTAATGTCTCAAAGTATAATTATGTCTCTCACACATATGCTTAAGGATAACTCGAGTTCCAGAAGCATATGAATATATACAATGGGATTCCAGCAGAGCCCCTTTTGTTTTGAGATTTCCCTCACACACACACACACACACACATGCGCGCGCGTAGACATTGTTTCTCGCTTCATTTTTTCCGGCTCTTGCACGCACACCGTTTGTTTATCTCCCTGGTGCTTTAAGTATGCCTCGCACACATGCTATCTACCTATCCCTTAATATAGATATGTGTCAAACGCCTTCTCCCTACTAGCAAGATGCCCATGTGTTGCACGGAACATCAAGATGCATTTGTATGAGTAGTTTATCTTGTGGGAGAAAAGGATGAACGAGGGAATGTCTTATTTGCAAATGTGGAGAGGGGTGTGGGTATCTTTTTGCAAAATTGCCATAGTTTCCTTCCTATCTGTCAGATATAAATCGGATGGCCTATATTGCAGGATGGCAGGAACACCATCATCACCAACTCTGTTTTTATAAGAGTATAGAGATATGTAAGTGTTACTGCCCCCCCCCACACACACACTTCCCGACACCGAAGGAGTAGGCTGACACCTCGATCTTGATACTAATCTATCGACTGGCTTCTCTCTCAAACACACACACACACACACACACACACTACCCGACACAGAAGGGGTAGGGTGGCACCTTGATCTTGAGAGTAATCTATCTACTCCTCTTTCAAACACACACACACACACACACATACACACACTCGCTAGTTGTGCCTCTGTGCCTACCGTGCACACTCTCGATACGTCTTTCTCTCCCTCCCCCTCCCCACCCCCAACCCCAACAATGACAGCAGAAGGGTGACAACTCGATCTGATCTTAATTTGTCAATTGGTTTCTCTCTCAAACATTGTGTCTCTGTGCATCGCTTAGACACACTCGATACATCTTTTTCTCCATAGCCCCCTCGATATGTAGACTTCTCGTGCGCGCACAGCTGTAGTGACGATGATGTTGAACCGAGTGTGCCTTGCTTTTACCATCCTCATGTGATAGTTTTCACCATGTTTTCTGTTAACTAACAAGGCATACGAGTGAATCTAAAATCATTTGGGGCATACATAAAATATATCACTTCAACCCAATTGTTGCAATAACTATTTTAAAAGAAACTATCTACATGCCCGTGCATTGCACGGAACATCAAGATGCATTTGTATGAGTAGTTTATCTTGTGAGAGACTAGCAAGATGCCCATGCGTTGCATGGAACATCAAGATGCATTTATATGAGTAGTTTATCTTGTGAGAGAAAAGGATGAACGAGGGAAGGCCTTATGTGCAAATGTGGAGAGGGGTGTGGGTATCTTTTTGCAAAATTGCCATAGTTTCCTTCCTATCCGTCAGATATAAATCAGATGGCCTAATTTGCAGGATGGCAGGCACACCATCATCACCAACTCTGTTTTTATAAGAGTAGAGAAAAGGATGAACGAGGGAAGGCCTTATTTGCAAACATGGAGAGGGGTGTGGGTATCTTTTTGGAAAATTGCCATAGTTTCCTTCCTATCCGTTAGATATAAATCTGACAGCCTATATTGCAGGATGACACGCACACCATCATCACCAACTCTGTTTTCTACTCCCTCCATTCCTAAATATTTGTCTTTTTAGAGATTTCAACAAGTGACTACATATGGAGAAAAATGAGTGAATCTACACTCTAAAATATGTCTACATACACATCTGTATGTGGTAGTTCATTTGAAATCTGAAAAAGACAAATATTTAGGAACGGATGGAGTATAAGAGACACTGAGATATATCTCCAGCATGCTCTACAACAAAAATGTGCTGGCCTAGTTAGCGCCGGATGCTCGCAATGCGATGACTTGAGTACGAATTCTGTCTTTCACTTTTGTTTTTTATATTATATATTACTTACTTAATGCATACTTCTTTTGCTACTGTACTGACAGTGGAACCCACAAAGTACTTAGAATACAAGGTTAAGGAGGACTTGTTTCTTTTTAACTTTCTGTATGAAGTTGTAGCCACCCTGTAAGTCACGTGTACACTATACATGCAATTAACGTTTTATAGTGGGAGAATCATACACGCAATTAACTCAAATGGATTGGATATGACTCTATTATTTCCAGCATAAGAGCATCTCCAACGACAGCCGACAAATTTCCTCCCGCTTTCTTCCACGGAGGACGACATCAAACTCCAGCAGCATACATTTTCACAACTCTAAGCAACCAGATGAAATTCGTGCAAACACAGACTGTTTTAATATAAGCATGATGGATTTCGTATAAAAAAGCCGGATCTTCATATAAACATGATGGATTTCATTACATTTAAATGAACTAAGCGGTGCTAATCCGGCTCTCTTGGTATAACTAATACTCCTTCCGTCTGGAAATACTTGTCCTAGAAATGGATGTATCTAGACTTATTTTAGTTATACATCCAATTTATCCATTCTTAGAACAAATATTTCTGTAGCGACCAGACCTCAAACGGTCCAATCTCTATGCTCAGGTGTCATCCCTGGATCAGTAATGCTGACACCACATAGTACTTCAAGGATTTATAACAGAGTAGCAATCACACACTTATTACATCGAGTGTCTCAAGAGAGAACTTAATACAATAAATATGGCTCAAGGCCATCTAATAATGATAACAGCGGAAGGCTTGGAAGATAAGTGAGTCCATCAACTCCAACGGCGTCACTGAGTATAGAACCACGACCTAAAACTCCTTAATCGTCGTCTGAAAAGTCTGCAACATTAACATTGCAGCCCAAAACGGGTCAGCACATGGAATATGCTGGCAATGTAACACATAGAGAGTAATGGAAAGAAACAGCTATTCTATATGCATATTTGGCTGGTGGAAAGCTCTATGATTACAGTTTTGCGTAAAGCCAATTTTTCCCTACTGCAAAGGAATAAATTTATTTAACTATCAGGGTGGTTGTTAAACATTGAGAATGGTTGACAGCATTCTCAATCCCAATTAAGCATCATCATTGAACAAACCCAACAAAATTAATTTTTGAGTAACATGTTGAGATTCACATGATAATCCAGGTACTAGATACTCAAGATGTCCATAACCGGGGACACGGCTAACCATGATTAGTTTATACACTCTGCAGAGGTTTGCACACTTTTCCCCACAAGACTCGATCACCTCCGTTTGGTTTCTCGCACTACATGGTGTTTGAGAAGACGGATGACCGAGACATAGTCTTTCAGAAGCGCTAGCACCTTACGATGGGTAGACCATACCACCTACATCCCCTACATCTGCTAGTCTACCACTATAAGAGTTCGCACGACTTAGTCAACTATGCTAGAGCCCATAATAGCTTGTGGCTGCACACGGAAGTTTCTAGCATGAATAATCTCATGATCCCTTTGAGCCTGGGTGGAAGTCCATAAAGAAAAACAGGCAATCCTGGAATACCCGGGTACCTCAATCCACCCAAATGTGTGTTTAAGTTGCCACCTTAAATAAACCATTAATTAACAATCTCACATCTGTCATGGATACACTCACCCAATCCACGTCTACTAGCATAGCATGGCATAATAAGCAACGTAGAAGTAACTCCCAAAGGTTTGATAATTAAACAGGTAATAGGTACTACCTGAACTACTTCCCAAACCCTCAATTTAATTAGATCCTAATCATGCAATGTGTGAGGAACTCAAATAAAATATCTAACCAGAAGGTTCAACTTAAGAACTCCGGTTGGCAAAAAGAATCAAATCGAACGAAGCAACGAAAGACAAACGGCAAAAGAAACAGGCTTTGTTTACTATTCTGGATCTAAGGCAATTTTTACTGTGGCAAAAACTTGTTTGAGTTGGTTAAACGGAAAGAGGGTTTCGAGACGAAACTCCAGGCGCTTGAATCGCCTGATTCCGATAAACGAGCGAAAAGTTAGAGACTAAAATGAAAATCGGATCAGAAATCGCGATCAGAAAAATCTCGGATTTAATCCGAGAAAAAGAAAAACGATGAACGTTCGTTAAAACGAACGAACGGACGAACGCTCACTATTTAAATAAACCGGAAAACCGATCTATTTAAAAAACCGAAACTAAAAAAACGAACAAAATCATCGGAAAAGCGGACGGTAGGTCGGTTGGTTGCGCGTTTTTTAGAAGCCGTAGGTCGGTTGCGCGTTAAAACTATTTATTTTTAAAAAGTCAAACTATTTATTTTAGAAGCCGTAGGTCGGTTGCGCGTTTTTTTATAAATAGTTACGCTCAGAAAAAAAAGGACTACTAAACGGACTCCAAAAATCCCGAAATAAATTTTCGTCGGCTTCTAAAATCAAGCCCACAGGATGAACATTTATTTGGGGCCTAAATGCAATTTTGAAAAATGTGCATTTTTCCTAAATTCAAATAAAATAGCAAATAAAACCAAATAAAATCTTGTTTGACTTTTTTATTAAATCCTCAATATTTCTTTATTTTTGGGAAATTCATTTTATTCCCTCTCTCATATTTTTATATTAGAAATAATTGAAGATAAAATAAATAAAATCAAATGATCTTATTCTCACAATTTGAGGCAACTCAAACATAAAAATAACGAAATCCCCAACTCTCTTCGAGGGTCCTTGGGTTGCGAAAATTTCTAGGATCAACCAAAATGCAATAAATATGATATGCAATGATGATCTAGTGTATAACATTCCAAATTGAAAATTTGGGATGTTACAAACCTACCCCCCTTAAGATGAATCTCGCCCTCGAGATTCGGGTTGGCTAGAAAATAGGTGAGGGTGGTCCTTCAACAAATCTTCCTCTCGTTCCCAGGTGGCTTCATCCTCCGTGTGGTGGCTCCACTGAACCTTGCAAAATTTGATAACCTTGCTGCGGGTGACTCGACTGGCATATTCTAGAATTTTAACTGGTTTCTACTCATAGGTCAAATCACTGTCCAACTGAATTGCTTCTAGTGGTACCGTATCTCTCAGCGGTAGGTCAGACACTCTGCGTGGCACTTCTTCAACTGGGATACATGAAACACGTCATGAACTCTTGACAGTCCTTCGGGTAATTCCAACGTGTAGGCTACTTCTCCTATACGCTCCAAAACTTTGTATGGGCCTACAAAACATGGCGCTAGTTTTCCCTTAACTCCAAAGAGCTTAACTCCTCGAAGTGGAGATACTCGAAGATAAACTCGATCTCCTACTTCGTAAACTGTCTCCTTGCGTTTAGAATCTGCATAACTCTTCTGCCTGGATTGAGCTACCTTCAGCCTATCGCGAATCAATTTCACTTTCTATTCAGACTCCTTTATCATATCCGGTCCAAACAACTGGCAGTCTCCAACTTCATCCCAAGACAACGGGGTCCTGCACCTCCTTCCGTACAAGGCTTCGAAAGGGGCCATCTTCAAACTGGATTGATAGATGTTGTAAGAGAACTCTGCATATGGCAAATTCTCATCCCAACTAGATCCATAATCTAGCGCACAAGCTCTTAGCATATCTTGCAAAATCTGATTGACTCTCTCGGTCTGCCCATCTGTCTGCGGGTGAAAAGCTGTGCTAAACTCCAGTCTGGTTCCCAAAGTCTCATGCAACTGATTCTAGAATTTTGAAGTAAACTGGGTTCCTCTATCTGATACAATGCTCCTTGGAACTCCATGCAGACATACGATCTTGTTCATGTATATCTTTGCCAACTTTGCACTGGTATAGGTAGTCTTTACTGGAATGAAATGAGCTACCTTTGTCAAGTGATCGACTACAACCCATATTGAGTCATAGCCTGAACGGGTTCTGGGAAATCCTGTAATAAAATCCATGCCTAGCTTATCCCACTTCCATTCGGGTATCGGCAATGGTTGTAGCAATCCGGCTGGCTTCTGATGCTCTGCCTTCACTCTCTGACATACATCACAAACTGCTACATACTCCGCAATATCCTTCTTCATTCCGGTCCACCAGAAAATATCCTTCAAATCCAAATACATCTTGGCATTTCCTGGGTGAATCGAGTATGGTGAGTCATGGGCCTCTTGTAATATTAACTTCCTGATCTCCTCATTTGGCACATAAACATGGTCTTCAAACCATATTGTATCGTGCTCATCCTCATGAAATCCCTTAGCTTTTCCTTTGCTAATTTTCTCCTTAATAGAAGCAATCTCCTTGTCAGTCTTTTGGGCTTCTATGATTTTATCCATCAATGTAGACTGAATCTCCAATGCTGCTACATAGCCTCTTGGAACTATTTCCACACATAGCTCTCGAAGATTTTCGGCTAACACACCTGGTAAATCTCCCGTCATTAGGGTGTTGACATGGCTCTTACGGCTCAACGCGTCAGCTACTACGTTAGCCTTTCTGGGGTGATAATGCGATTTCATATCATAATCTTTGATGAGCTCCAACCATATCCTTTGTCTGAGGTTCAACTCCTTCTGTGTGAAAATATACTTCAAACTCTTGTGATCCGTGTACACCTCGCAATGGTTTCCAATTAGAAAATGTCTCCAAGTCTTCAATGCATGCACTATGGCTGCTAACTCCAAATCATGCGTAGCATAATTCAACTCATGAGGCTTAAGCTGTCATGAGGCATATGAAACAACTCTCCCTTCCTGCATCAGCACTGCTCCAAGTCCTCGACATGAAGCGTCGCAATACACCTCATAATCCTTGGTCTGATCTGGTAAAATCAACACTGGTGAGATAACCAAACGTTTCTTCAACTCCTGAAAACTAGCCTCACATTCCTCCGTCCATATGAACTTGGTATCCTTCTTCAACAACTCCGTCATAGGCTTCGCAATTTTTGAGAAATTCTCAATAAACCTCCGATAGTATCCTGCGAGTCCAAGAAAACTTCGGATCTCTCCCACGGTGGTTGGCGCTTCCCACTTGGTCACGGTATCAACTTTAGTGGGATCTACTACTATACCTTCTCCGGGTATAACGTGTCCGAGAAATCCAACTTCCTTCAACCAAAACTTACATTTGCTAAACTTGGCATATAATTGATGTTCTCTGAGCTTTCCAAGAACCAAACGCAAATGTTCCTTATGCTCCTCTTCATTCTTTGAGTAAACCAGGATATCATCAATGAACACTACAATGAACTTATCCAAGAGCTCCATAAACACTTTGTTCATCATGTTCATAATATATGCAAGTGCGTTAGTCAGACCAAATGACATAACGGTATACTCGTACAACCCATACCTGGTGGTAAAAGCCATCTTGGGTATATCCTATTCCCGAATCTTCAACTGGTGGTATCCTGATCGCAGATCGATCTTGGAAAATACCTTAGCTCCTTGCAATCGATCAAACAGATCATTTATCATTGGTAGGGGGTACTTGTTCTTGATGGTTACTTCATTCAATCCTCAATAATCGACAACCATCCTTAACGATCCATCCTTCTTCTCTACTAGAAGTACTGGCGATCCCCAAGGTGAAGAACTTGGCCGAATATAACCTTTATCCAGTAAGTCCTTAATTTGCTTCTTAATTTCCACCAAATCCTTTGCAGGCATCCTATATGGTCTATTTGATATTGGCCCTATGCCAGGCAAAAGCTCAATCAAAAACTCAATATCTCTATCCGGTGGCATGCCTGGGAACTCTTCTGGAAATACTTCGGGGAAATCCTTCACTACTGGTACTTCCTCCTGCACAACTCCGGTTAAACAATTTACTTGAGTCCTCTTTGGCACATGTCGGGATACATACTTGATCCTTCTCCCTTCTGGGGTGGTAAGCAAAATTGACTTACTGGCACATTCAATATTACCTTCATACTTTGACAACCAATCCATGCCTAATATCACATCCAATCCTTGGGATTCCAACACTATTAGATCTGAGGGAAAAACATAGTTACCAATTCTTAATGGTAACCGATCACACCTTAGACTAGCCATATATTCTGCTCCAGGTGAGGTTACTAACATGGGTGACCTAAGGGCTTGGGTTGGCAGTTTATACTTATCCACAAATCCCCTTGATATGTATGAATGCGATGCACCAGTATCGAAAAGAACGAGTGCAGTAAATGACTTAACCAAAAACTTACCGATTACTGCATCCGGTTGCTCTTCAACCTCCTCCATGTTAACGTGGTTCACCTGTCCCCTGTTGAAAGGGTTCGGCTTCTTCCCAGAGCTTCCATTGCCATTTCCATTCTGGGATTCAGGTCATTTATTGGCATAATGTCTGGTCTTCTGGGACTTAAAGCAAGTGACTTGGCTCAGGTATTTCTTGGCTGGGGTTGATGGGTTGGTGCGGTTCTGGCCGTTGCTTCCTCCGTTCCCATTACCATTCCTGGGGCCATTGTGATTGTGCGAGCTACCTCCTCCATGGTTATGCTGAAAATGTCCTCCCGGCCTAGGGGTAAATCGTGGCTTCTGCTGAGCTCCTGAATTGTGCTTTCCTTGAGCATACTTCCTCTTGCGATTCTCAATTTGCTGCTGCTTCCCTTCAATCATGATAGCACAATCTACCAACTCCTAGTAGTTGTTGAAGGTTTCTACCATCAATTGCATGCTCAACTCATCATTCAGTCCTTCCAGAAATTTCTCCTGCTTTGCTGCATCCGTAGCAATGTCATCTGGGGCATAACATGCTAATTTACTAAAGTCTTCCACATACCGGCCAACTGTTCGTCCTCCTTAGTGCAAGTTGCGAAACTCTCGCTTCTTCATGGCCATAGCTCCTGCTAAAACATGGGCAGTATGAAAAGCCTGCTGAAACTGGTCCCATGTGATAGTATCGACAGGGAAAGTGGCTTTGAAATTCTCCCACCATGATGTTGCGGGTCCTTCAAGCTGATGTGCGGCAAACTTCACCTTCTCCGCATCCGTGCATCCTGCTGTGGTCAACTCTCTAGCTGTCTTGCGGAGCCAATCATCTGCTACTATCGGCTCAGTGCTACTGGAAAACACCGACGGATTCAGCCTAAGAAAACGGGCTAAGTGATCAACAGGTGGTGGTGGTGGTGGGTTGTTGTTGTTGTTCCCTTGATTCTGATTCTCGACTA
This sequence comes from Triticum aestivum, assembly GCF_018294505.1. Lineage (NCBI taxonomy): Eukaryota > Viridiplantae > Streptophyta > Magnoliopsida > Poales > Poaceae > Triticum > Triticum aestivum. The sequence goes on along the minus strand of NC_057812.1, from coordinate 420,592,327 downwards.
GCAACTGCATCAACGTGTTTTGCTGCTGGATCAACCGAGTGAGCTCCGGTGAAAAGGTAAATCCGGGGTCACGTCTCTGAGGCATCTGAGGGTTTAGAAAAGATGAGATTTAAGAATAGAGGGGGTCTAAAGAGAAAACACTACCCATATGCACATGAGGCAAAAGCAAACAATTCACTTCATTCATTCAATCAAACAAGGGCATACAATCGATCTAACCATCGCAAAAGTGCCCGAACTATAATATTTACATGGTGGACTACTACTACTGATGAGGTGGTCTACTAGAAATATTCTTCGGTTGCAGACTCCATGGTATCTGCTCCGGCTTCATCAACATAGTCATCATCGCTATCACCGGGATCCGAGTCGGTGTCGCCGATGATGATGTAGTCTTCCGGGCGAATCTCCTTGGGTTCTACGTCTTCTTCTACTGGTGTAGGGCCTCCCATAAATATTCCGATCTTCATTGTTAGGTCGGCATTCTTATCCACTAATACTTCAATTTCTTCTTCATAGTCTTCACGAGTAGCCTTGAGTTCTTCCTCTAGTTCCTTGATTCTTGTCTTTGCCTTCTTCAGGTCTATCATATCGGCGCACATCTGATTCTCCTGACGTCTAATGTGCTGGTTTAACTCCTGGATGAAAGCTGCAATTGATCTATCCTTCCTGGTGTTGATCATCTCCCAGTGCTCATCTCGGCGCCCACAAATTTGGTAGATAGTATCCTTGAGATCATTGTGGTAGGCTTCTCCAATGCGTCCCATGGTGATGTGAGCTGCCATGCTCTTTCCTAGATTCCAAGTTGGTGCATGAAAAGAAAACTCTATGGGCTCAGTGACTAGCATGAACGTCCTTCCTGGAACTTGAACTTGAATCATCCAGCGCTCTTCTTCAGGTAAAGTGGCGTTGTAGGTTCCGGTGAAGCTTGGTACTCCTATGTTCAGGTATATAGTGACTTCCTTCAAGTGACGTCCAAAGGGTGTATCTTCATCTAGTTGAGTGAACTTGTTCCTTGCATCCGCCATCCTAAAAGAGTAGAAAAGATGAGGAGTCAGAAAGAGAAGAGAGTGAGTAGTGATCTAAGTCTTTAGCTTAGTGGTCGTGTCCTACAGTCAGCGTGTGCTCTGATACCATCTTCTAGCGACCAGACCTCAGACGGTCCAATCTCTGTGCTCCGGTCTCATCCCTAGATCAGTAATGCTGACACCACACAGTACTTGAAGTATTTATAACAGAGTAGCAATCACACACTTATTACATCGAGTGTCTCAAGAGAGAACTTAATACAATAAATATGGCTTAAGGCCATCTAATAACAATAACAGTGGAACTCTTGGAAGATAAGTGAGTACATCAACTCCAACGGCGTCACTGAGTATAGAACCATGACCTAAAACTCCTTAATCATCGTCTGAAAAGTCTACAACATTAACGTTGCAGCCCGAAACGGGTCAGCACATGGAATATGCTGGCAATGTAACACATAGAGAGTAATGGAAAGAAACAGCTATTCTATATGCATATTTGGCTGGTCGAAAGCTCTATGGTTACAGTTTTGCGTAAAGCCATTTTTTCCCTACTGCAAAGGAATAAATTTATTTAACTATCAGGGTGGTTGTTAAACATTGAGAATGGTTGACAGCATTCTCAATCCCAATTAAGCATCATCATTAAACAAACCCAACATAATTAATTTTTGAGTAACATGTTGAGATTCACATGATAATCCAGGTACTAGATACTCAAGATGTACATAACCGGGGACACGGCTAACCATGATTAGTTTATACACTCTACAGAGGTTTGCGCACTTTTCCCCACAAGACTCGATCGCCTCCGTTTGGTTTCTCGCACTACACGGTGTTTGAGAAGACGAATGACCGAGACATAGTCTTTCAGAAGCGCTAACACTTACGGTGGGTAGACCATACCACCTACATCCCCTACATCTGCTAGTCTACCACTGTAAGAGTTCGCATGACTTAGTCAACTATGCTAGAGCCCATAATAGCTTGTGGCTGCACACGGAAGTTTCTAGCATGAATAATCTCATGATCCCTTTGAGCCTGGGTGGCGGTCTATAAAGAAAAACAGGCAATCCTGGAATACCCAGGTACCTCAATCCACCCAGATGAGTGTTTAAGTTGCCACCTTAAATAAACCATTAATTAACAATCTCACATCTGTCATGGATACACTCACCCAATCCACGTCTACTAGCATAGCATGGCATAATAAGCAACGTAGAAGTAACTCCCAAAGGTTTGATAACTAAACAGGTAATAGGTACTACCTCAACTACTTCCCAAACCCTCAATTTAATTAGATCCTAATCATGCAATGTGTGAGGATTGATCTAATGCAATAAAACTGGGTAGTAAGAGGTATGATCAAAGTGTTACTTGCCTTGCTGATGATCCGGGAAACCTAGCGATTCGAACTAACAAGCGGTGCACTCTAGGTACTCTATCGCAAACAAACAAGCATACAATATGTACTCAACTAATGCACAGGTAAAACTCAAATAAGAGATCTAACCAGAAGGTTCAACTTAAGAACTCCGGTTGGCAAAAAGAATCAAATCGAACGAAGCAACAAAAGACAAACGGTAAAAGAAACAAGCTTCGTTTACTATTCTGGATCTAAGGCAATGTTTACAGTGGCAAAAACTTGTTTGAGTTGGCTAAACGGAAAGAGGGTTTCGAGATGAAACTCCAGGCGCTTGAATCGCCTGATTCCGATAAAAGAGCGAAAAGTTAGACTAAAACGAAAATCGGATCAGAAATCGCGATCAAAAAAATCGCGCATTTAATCCGAGGAAAAGAAAAACGATGAACATTCGTTAAAACGAACGAACGAACGAACGCTCACTATTTAAATAAACCGGAAAACCGATCTATTTAAAAAACTGAAACTAAAAAAACGAACAAAACCGTCGGAAAACCAAACTATTTTTCTAAAAAAACGGCGGCGGGATCGAGGTAAACCTCGGGCGGCGGGTCCGGCGGCGGCGGCGGGCGGCTTCAGCGGGCGGCGGGCGATGCAGGGCTAGGGCGCGCTGGGCGCGGCTAGGGTTTGGGGGGGCTTCCGGCTGGGCCTCCCCGGCTTTTAAAGCCGGACGGGCCTTAGTGTCCGGGTCGGACACGGCCCGTAGGTCGGTTGCGCGTTTTTCATAAATAGTTACGCTCAGAAAAAAAACAAATGGACTCCAAAAATCCCGAAATAAATTTTCGCCGGCTTCTAAAATCAAGACGCACAGGATGAACATTTATTTGGGGCCTAAATGTAATTTTGAAAAACATGCATTTTTCTTAAATTCAAATAAAATAGCAAATAAAACCAAATAAAATCTTGTTTGACTTTTTTTATTAAATCCTCAATATTTCTTTATTTTTGGGAAAGTCATTTTATTCCCTCTCTCATATTTTTATATTAGAAATAATTGAAGATAAAATAAATAAAATCAAATGATCCTATTCTCACAATTTGAGGCAACTCAAACATGAAAATAACGAAATCCCCAACTCTCTCCGAGGGTCCTTGAGTTGCGAAAATTTCTAGGATCAACCAAAATGCAATAAATATGATATGCAATGATGATCTAGAGTATAAGATTCCAAATTGAAAATTTGGGATGTTACAATTTCCCGCCAGCCGGAGAGGGAGTACCTAATCTAAATGGCCGCTCGCAGATCCCTTTGTCTTCTTCATGTCCGGTAGACACTTGCGGGGTCGATGAAGGTCCTCGGAAGAGACGAAGCAGCAAAGAAACCACCTGAATGCGCAATCGTCGCCTCGGCGGTGGCCTTCATGGGACCCAAGTGGCGGCAGCCTCCCGTGTTCTACTTCTCCTTGATGATGGCGGCGGACACGGAGAAGCTGGCCACCGGCTCGTCGCTCCCCACGCACCCGGCTTCTATCTCTACCTGCATGGCACTGCCGCATGCATGGGAGGCGCGCCCATAGACACGGGAGGTGCGGCCACCGCAGACACTGGTGGGGATGTACGACGCAGCTGCGACGACGCCCGTACCGGCGTACTTGAAGGAAATATGCCCTAGAGGCAATAATAAAGTTATTATTTATTTCCTTATATCATGCTAAATGTTTATTATTCATGCTAGAATTGTATTAACCGGAAACATAATACATGTGTGAATACATAGACAAACAGAGTGTCACTAGTATGCGTCTACTTGACTAGCTCGTTGATCAAAGATGGTTATGTTTCCTAACCATAGACATGAGTTGTCATTTGATTAATGGGATTGCATCATTAGGAGAATGATGTGATTGACATGACCCATTCCATTAGCTTAGCACCCGATCGTTTAGTATGTTGCTATTACTTTCTTCATGACTTATACATGTTCATATGACTATGAGATTATGCAACTCCCGTTTGCCGGAGGAACACTTTGTGTGCTACCAAACGTCACAACGTAACTGGGTGATTATAAAGGAGCTCTACAGGTGTCTCCAAAGGTAAATGTTGGGTTGGCGTATTTCGAGATTAGGATTTGTCACTCCGATTGTCGGAGAGGTATCTCTGGGCCCTCTCGGTAATGCACATCACATAAGCCTTGCAAGCATTGCAACTAATGAATTAGTTGCGAGATGATGTATTACGGAACGAGTAAAGAGACTTGCCGGTAACGAGATTGAACTAGGTATTGAGATACCGACGATTGAATCTCGGGCAAGTAACATACCGATGACAAAGGGAACAAGGTATGTTGTTATGCGGTCTGACCGATAAAGATCTTTGTAGAATATGTGGGAGCCAATATAAGCATCCAGGTTCCGCTATTGGTAATTGACCGGAGACGTGTCTCGGTCATGTCTACATTGTTCTTGAACCCGTAGGGTCCGCACGCTTAAGGTTTCGATGACAGTTATATTATGAGTTTATGAGTTTTGATGTACCGAAGGAGTTCGGAGTCCCGGATGAGATCGGGGACATGACGAGGAGTCTCGAAATGGTCGAGACGTAAAGATCGATATATTAGACGACTATATTCGGACATCGGAAAGGTTCCGAGTGATTCGGGTATTTTCGGAGGTACCAGGGAGTTACAGGAATACGAGGAAGAAGCAATGGGCCTTAATGGGCCTTAGTGGAAAGGACCAGGAGGTGGCGCGCGCCCCTCCCAAGCCCAGTCCGAATTGGACAAGGGGTTTGGGGCGCGGCCCCTCTCTCCCTTCCTTGCCCTCTTCCCCCCTTTCCCCCCTTCTCCTAGTTGGACTAGGAAAGGTGGAAACCTACTCCAACTAGGAGTAGGAATCCTACTCCTCCTTGGCGCGCCCACAAGGGCCGGCCAGCCTCCCCCTTGCTCCTTTATATACGGGGTAGGGGGCACCCCATAGACACAAGTTGATCCACATGATCATATTCTTAGTCGTGTGCGGTGCCCCCTTCCACCATAATCCTCGATAATATTGTAGCGGTGCTTAGGCGAAGCCCTGCGACGGTAGTACATCAAGATCGTCACCACACCATCGTGCTGACGGAACTCTTCCCCGACACTTTGCTGGATCGGAGTCCGGGGATCGTCGTCGAGCTGAACGTGTGCTAGAACTCGGAGGTGCCGTAGTTTCGGTGCTTGATCGGTCGGGCTGTGAAGACGTACGACTACATCAACCGCATTGTGCTAATGCTTCCGCTGTCGATCTACAAGGGTACGTAGATCACACTCCCCCCTCTCGTTGCTATACATCACCATGATCTTGCGTGTGCGTAGGATTTTTTTTGAAATTACTACGTTCCCCAACAGTGGCATCCGAGCCTAGGTTTTATGTGTTGATGTTATATGCACGAGTAGAACACAAGTGAGTTGTGGGCGATATAAGTCATACTGCTTACTAGCATGTCATACTTTCGTTCGGCGGTATTGTTGGACGAAGCGGCCCGGACCGACATTACGCGTACGCTTACGCGAGACCGGTTCTCCCGACGTACTTTGCACAAAGGTGGCTAGCGGGTGACAGTTTCTCCAACTTTAGTTGAACCGAGTGTGGCTACGCCCGGTCCTTGCGAAGGTTAAAACAACACCAACTTGACAAACTATTGTTGTGGTTTTGATGCGTAGGTAAGATTGCTTCTTGCTTAAGCCCGTAGCAGCCACGTAAAAACTTGCAACAACAAAGTAGAGGATGTCTAACTTGTTTTTGCAGGGCATGTTGTGATGTGATATGGTCAAGACATGATGCTAAATTTTATTGTATGAGATGATCATGTTTTGTAACCAAGTTATCGGCAACTGGCAGGAGCCATATGGTTGTCGCTTTATTGAATGCAATGCAATTGCGCTGTATTGCTTTACTTTATCACTAAGCGGTAGCGATAGTCATGGAAGCATAAGATTGGCGAGACGACAACGATGCTACGATGGTGATCAAGGTGTCGCGCCAGTGACGATGGTGATCATGACGGTGTTTCGAAGATGGAGATCACAAGCACAGGATGATGATGGCCATATCATATCACTTATATTGATTGCATGTGATGTTTATCTTTTATGCATCTTATCTTGCTTTGTTTGACGGTAGCATTTTAAGATGATCTCTCACTAATTATCAAGAAATGTTCTCCCTGAGTATGCACCGTTGCGAAAGTTCTTCGTGCTGAGACACCATGTGATGATCGGGTGTGATAGGCTCTACGTTCAAATACAACGGGTGCAAAACAGTTGCACACGCGGAATACTCAGGTTATACTTGACGAGCCAAGCATATACAGATATGGCCTCGGAACACGGAGACCGAAAGGTCGAGCGTGAATCATATAGTAGATATGATCAACATAGTGATGTTCACCAATGAAACTACTCCATCTCACGTGATGATCGGACATGGTTTAGTTGATTTGGATCACGTGATCACTTAGAGGATTAGAGGGATGTCTATCTAAGTGGGAGTTCTTAAGTAATATGATTAATTGAACTTAAATTTATCATGAACTTAGTCCTATGTTTATTAATAGCTCGCGTTGTTGCTTCCCTATGTTTATTTTGATATGTTCCTATGTTTATTTTGCAAATCATGTTGTAGATCATGTTGTAGATCAATAGCTGTTTCTTCCCTATGTTTATTTTGCAAATCATGTTGTAGATCAATAGCTCGCGTTGTTGCTTCCCTATGTTTATTTTGATATGTTCCTAGAGAAAATTGTGTTGAAAGATGTTAGTAGCAATGATGCGGATTGGATCCGTGATCTGAGGATTATCCTCATTGCTGCACAGAAGAATTATGTCCTTGATGCACTGCTAGGTGACAGGCCTATTGTAGGAGCAGATGCAAACGTTATGAACGTTTGGCTAGCTCAATATGATGACTACTTAATAGTTTAGTGCACCATGCTTAACGGCTTAGAATCGGGACTTCAAAAGACGTTTTGAACGTCATGGACCATATGAGATGTTCCAGGAGTTGAAGTTAATATTTCAAGCAAATACCCGAGTTGAGAGTAATGAAGTCTCCAACAAGTTCTATAGCCAAAAGATGGAGGAGAATCACTCAACTAGTAAGCATGTGCTCAGATTGTCTGGGTACTACAATCGCTTGAATCAAGTGGGAGTTAATCTTCCAGATAAGATAGTGATTGACAGAATTCTCTAGTCACCATCACCAAGTTAGTAGAACTTCGTGATGAACTATAGTATGCAAGGGATGACGAAAACGACTCCCGAGCTTTTCATGATGATGAAATCGATGAAGGTAGAAATCAAGAAAGAGCATCAAGTGTTGATGGTAGACAGGACCACTAGTTTCAATAAAAGGGCAAAGGGAAGAAGGGGAACTTCAAGAAGAACGGCAAGCAAGTTGCTGCTCAAGTGAAGAAGCCCAAGTCTGGTCCTAAGCCTGAGACTAAGTGCTTCTACTGCAAAGGGACTGGTCACTGGAAGCGGAACTGCCCCAAGTATTTGGCAGATAAGAAGGATGGCAAAGTGAACAAAGGTATATTTGATATACATATTATTAATGTGTATTTTACTAGTGTTCATAGAAACCCCTCGGTATTTGATACTGGTTGAGTTGCTAAGAGTAGTAACTCGAAATGGGAGTTGCAGAATGAACAGAAACTAGTTAAGGGTGAAGTGATGATGTGTGTTGGAAGTAGTTCCAAGATTGATATGATCATCATCGCACACTCCCTATACTTTCGGGATTAGTGTTGAACCTAAATAAGTGTTATTTGGTGTTTGCGTTGAGCATGAATATGATTTGATCATGTTTATTGCAATACGGTTATTCATTTAAGTAAGAGAATAAATTGTTGTTCTGTTTACATGAATAAAACCTTATATGGTTACACACCCAATGAAAATAGTTCGTTGGATCTCGATCGTAGTGGTAGACATAAACATAATATTGAAACCAAAAGATGCAAAGTTAATAATGATAGTGGAAACTTATTTGTGGCACTGCCATTTGGGTCATATCGGTATAAAGCGCATGAAGAAACTCCATACTGATGGGCTTTTGGAACCACTTGATTATGAATCACTTGGTACTTGCGAACCGTGCCTTATGGGTAAGATGACAAAAACACCATTCTCCGGTACTATGGAGAGAGCAACAGATTTATTAGAAATCATACATACAGATGTATGTGGTCCGATGAATGTTGACGCTCGTGGCGGATATCGTTATTTTCTCACCTTCACAGATGACTTAAGCAGATATGGGTATATCTACTTAATGAAACATAAGTCTGAAATGTTTGAAAAGTTCAAAGAATTTCAGAGTGAAGTTGAAAATCATCGTAACAAGAAAATAAAATTCCTACGATCTGATCGTGGAGGAGAGTATTTGAGTTACAAGTTTGGTGTACATTTGAAACAATGTGGAATAGTTTCGCAACTCACGCCACCCGGAACACCACAGCGTAATGGTGTGTCCGAACGTCATAATCGTACTTTACTAGATATGGTACGATCTATGATGTCTCTTACTGATTTACCGCTATCATTTTGGGGATATGCTCTAGAGACGGCCGCATTCACGTTAAATAGGGCACCATCAAAATCCGTTGAGACGACACCTTATGAACTGTGGTTTGGCAAGAAACCAAAGTTGTCGTTTCTGAAAGTTTGGGGCTGCGATGCTTATGTGAAAAAGCTTCAACCTGATAAGCTCGAACCCAAATCGGAGAAATGTGTCTTCATAGGATATCCAAAGGAAATTATTGGATACACCTTCTATCATAGATCCGAAGGCAAGACTTTTGTTGCTAAATTCGGAAACTTTCTGGAGAAGGAGTTTCTCTCGAAAGAAGTGAGTGGGAGGAAAGTAGAACTTGACGAGGTAACTGTACCTTCTCCATTATTGGAAAGTAGTACATCACAAAAACCTATTTCTGTGACACATACACCAATTAGTGAGGAAGCTAATGATAATGATCATGAAACTTCAGAACAAGATACTACTGAACCTCGTAGATCAACCAGAGTAATATCCGCGCCAGAGTGGTACGGTAATCCTATTCTGGAAGTCATGCTGCTAGATCATGATGAACCTACGAACTATGAAAAAGTGATGGTGAGCCCAGATTCCGCAAAATGGCTTGAAGCCATGAAATCTGAGATGGGATCCATGTATGAGAACAAAGTATGGACTTTGGTTGACTTGCCCAATGATCGGAAAGCAATTGAGAATAAATGGATCTTCAAGAAGAAGACTGACGCTGACGGTAATATTACTGTCTACAAAGCTTGACTTGTCGCAAAAGGTTTTCGACAAGTTCAAGGGATTGACTACGATGAGACCTTCTCACCCGTAGCGATGCTTAAGTTTATCCGAATCATGTTAGCAATTGCCGCATTTTATGATTATGAAATTTGGCAAATGGATGTCAAATCTGCATTCCTGAATGGATTTCTGCAAGAAGAGTTGTATATGATGCAGCCGGAAGGTTTTGTCGATCCAAAGGGAGCTAACAAAGTGTGCAAGCTCCAGCGATCCATTTATGGACTGGTGCAAGCCTCTCGGAGTTGGAATAAACGCTTTGATAGTGTTATCAAAGCATTTGGTTTTGTACAGACTTTTGGAGAAGCCTATATTTACAAGAAAGTGAGTGGGAGCACTACAACATTTCTGATAAGTATATGTGAATGACATATTGTTGATCGGAGATAATGTAGAATTATTCTGCAAAGCATAAAGGAGTGTTTGAAAGGAGTTTTTCAAAGAAAGACCTCGGTGAAGCTGCTTACATATTGAGCATCAAGATCTATAGAGATAGATCAAGACGCTTGATAAGTTTTTCAATGAGTACATACCTTGACAAGATTTTGAAGTAGTTCAAAATGGAACAGTCAAAGAAAGAGTTCTTGCCTGTGTTACAAGGTGTGAAGTTGAGTAAGACTCAAAACCCGACCACGGCAGAAGATAGAGAGAGAATGAAAGTCATTCCCTATGCCTTGGCCATAGGTTCTATAAAATATGCCATGTTGTGTACCAGATCTATTGTATACCCTACACTATTTTTGGCAAGGGAGTGCAATAGTGATCTAGGAGTAGATCACTGGACAGCGGTCAAATTATCCTTAGTGGAATAAGGATATGTTTGATTATGGAGGTGACAAAAAAGGTTCGTCGTAAAGGGTTACATCGATGCAAGTTTTGACACTGATCCAGATGACTCTAAGTCTCAATCTGGATACATATTGAAAGTGGGAGCAATTAGCTAGAGTAGCTCCATACAGAGCATTGTTGACATAGAAATTTGCAAAATACTTACGGATCTGAATGTGGCAGACCCGTTGACTAAACTTCTCTCACAAGCAAAACATGATCACACCTCAGTACTCTTTGGGTGTTAATCACATAGCGATGTGAACTAGATTATTGACTCTAGTAACCCTTTGGGTGTTGGTCACATGTCGATGTGAACTATGGGTGTTAATCACATGGTGATGTGAACTATTGATGTTAAATCACATGGCGATCCGAACTAGATTATTAACTCTAGTGCAAGTGGGAGACTGAAGGAAATATGCCCTAGAGGCAATAATAAAGTTATTATTTATTTCCTTATATCATGATAAATGTTTATTATTCATGCTAGAATTGTATTAACCGGAAACATAATACATGTGTGAATACATAGACAAACAGAGTGTCACTAGTATGCCTCTACTTGACTAGCTCGTCGATCAAAGATGATTATGTTTCCTAACCATATACATGAGTTGTCATTTGATTAACGGGATTACATCATCAGGAGAATGATGTGATTGACATGACCCATTCCATTAGCTTAGCACCCGATCGTTTAGTATGTTGCTATTGCTTTCTTCATGACTTATACATGTTCTTATGACTATGAGATTATGCAACTCCCGTTTGCCAGAGGAACACTTTGTGTGCTACCAAACGTCACAACGTAACTGGGTGATTATAAAGGAGCTCTACAGGTGTCTCCAAAGGTAAATGTTGGGTTGGCGTATTTCGAGATTAGGATTTGTCACTCCGATTGTCGGAGAGGTATCTCTGGGCCCTCTCGTAATGCACATCACATAAGCCTTGCAAGCATTGCAACTAATGAGTTAGTTGCGAGATGATGTATTACAGAACGAGTAAAGAGACTTGCCGGTAATGATATTGAACTAGGTATTGAGATACCGATGATCGAATCTCGGGCAAGTAACATACCGATGACAAAGGGAACAAAGTATGTTGTTATGCGGTCTGACCGATAAAGATCTTCGTAGAATATGTGGGAGCCAATATGAGCATCCAGGTTCTGCTATTGGTTATTGACCGGAGACGTGTCTCGGTCATGTCTACATTGTTCTCGAACCCGTAGGGTCCGCACGCTTAAGGTTTCGATGACAGTTATATTATGAGTTTTGATGTACTGAAGGAGTTCGGAGTCCCTGATGAGATCCGGGACATGACGAGGAGTCTCGAAATGGTCGAGACGTAAAGATCGATATATTGGACAACTATATTCGGACATCGGAAAGGTTCCGAGTGATTCGGGTATTTTCGAAGGTACCGAGGAGTTACGGGAATACGGGGAAGAAGCAATGGGCCTTAATGGGCCTTAGTGGAAAGGACCAGGAGGTGGCGCGCACCCCTCCCAAGCCTAGTCCGAATTGGACAAGGGGTTTCGGGCGCGGCCCCTCTCTCCCTTCCTTCCCCTCTTCCACCCTTTCCCCCCTTCTCCTAGTTGGACTAGGAAAGGTGGAAATCTACTCCAACTAGGAGTAGGAATCCTACTCCTCCTTGGCGCGCCCACAAGGGCCGGCCAGCCTCCCCCTTGCTCCTTTATATACGGGGGCAGGGGGCACCCCATAGACACAAGTTGATCCACGTGATCATATTCTTAGCCGTGTGCAGTGCCCCCTTCCACCATAATCCTCGATAATATTGTAGCAGTGCTTAGGCGAAGCCCTGCGACAGTAGTACATCAAGATCGTCACCACGCCGTCGTGCTGACGGAACTCTTCCCCAACACTTTGCTGGATCGGAGTCCGGGGATCGTCATCGAGTTGGGCGTGTGCTAGAACTCGGAGGTGTCGTAGTTTCGGTGCTTGATCGGTCGGGCCGTGAAGACGTACGACTACATCAACCGTGTTGTGCTAACGCTTCCGCTGTCGATCTACAAGGGTACGTAGATCACACTCTCCCCTCTCGTTGCTATGCATCACCATGATCTTGCGTGTGCATAGGAATTTTTTTGAAATTACTACGTTCCCCAATAGTACTCGCCCCCGTGCCAGCGTGGAGCAGCTCGCCACTCCTCATCGAGATGAACTGGAGCGGCGAGTTGCTGAACCACGCGCCGGCTTGGGGCGGCAACTGGCTTCGTCGGGCCAAGCGAGGTTGGTGAAGCAACGAGTGGCCTCGCCCGTATTCAGAGGGCTCGGCGGGCCACCTAGCCGGGTAGTATGTCAGAGAACGGCTCCTGGGAAGCCATCGAAAGAGTGGAGAAAATGGTGAAGGAGGAGATGGGGGAGCGGCAGAGGGGTGCGATTCTTTCCCACTGTCTGTCTGGCCTCGTTTAACTAGAGGGCGGACGGTAGGAGCTTGGCCGGCATCTGGCCTCGTTAAAACTGAGGGCGGACGGGAGGAGCGCGGCCGATGTTGTGTTTAATTCCGGCCCGTTCATGAACGGACGTGTGGCCGGAGTAGGTTTCTCGGTTTTCATGCGGGATTAACGGAGGGGTTTGATGGAGGCGAGGAGGCGTGTTCAGCCGGGCGTGCAGCGGGTGGCGCAGTACTATTCGATTTGATAGTGGGCGATGTAGTTCCCGATACGGCTTTAATGCAGACGAGGGAGGGGGTAGCGGTTCCTAAAATGTTGAACGGCCAATGATGCATCCTCCTTCAATTAGGATCGTGAATGCGTGAGGGGAATAATGGGAGGAGGACCAGGAAAAGAGGCTGCACAATGTGAATGCTATACAATTTGCACTCTGATACGTCTCCGTCATATCTACTTTTCCAAACACTTTTGCCCTTGTTTTGGACTCTAACTTGCATGATTTCAATGGAACTAACCCGGACTGACGCTATTTTTAGTTGAATTTCCATGGTGTTATTTTTGTGCAGAAATAGAAGTTTCTCGAAATGACCTGAAAACCAACGGAGATTATTTTTGGAATATATAGAAAATACTGGAAGAAGAATCCACGTCAGGAGGCCCACACCCTGTCCACGAGGGTGTCACAGCCCTAGAATTTGCTTGTCATTAGTTGCATTAAGGCATTCATGCATCATGTTTAAAATTCATGAAACTTGAAATGGGGATGACAAACCCTAGCACTAGATAAAATGCAATTAGGATCAAAATAAAAATATTTTCAATAAACCCAGAATGCCCTTTAGAAAAGTTCATTATTTTTGTTAAAGGTGAAAACCCCTGCCATCAATGATGCACATATTTCTAGGCCATTCTGGATTTTTGAATTAAATCCTATTGTATTTGACCTTGGGCATTTAAATACTATAAATAATTTAAATGTTCAAATAAATGTTGGAAATTGTTAAGGGTCACTGAAATAATTCAGAAAGCACCCATAATTGTTTCCAGGATTTTATAAAATGATTTGATATTTTAAATCAAATCAAAACAAACTACAGAAAATAGAAAACAGAATTAAATAGAAATAAGAGAGAGAGAGCAGAAGATCTTACCTGGCGCTCACCTGGTAGCCCACCTGGCCCAGCACGGCCCAGCCCATCTCCACTCTCCCCCTGTCGCCTTCCTCCTCGCGCCAGTAGGCACAGGCGCGTGGCCGACGCACGCCGGCGCACGCCCCGGCCACCTCCTGCTTGCCGCTCCACCTCGACACCCCGGACGCCTCCATGCGTGCCACGCCACCCCCCTGGAACTCCCTCACTCTCCCGAACTCTTTCCCCCCTCCTCTGCTTCTTCTCTCTCTCACTCGCCGAACGGAGCCGCCGCCACCGACGAGCTCCCTCGCGGCCACCGCCACCCCCTAGCCTCGCCGATGCGCTCAAAGGCTCCGCCTCGACCCCCTCTTCCTCCCCACCGATCCACGGCCCTCCGGTAGCCCTGCATCGCCGCCCACGCCGTCTTCCCCATCGCCGGCCGCCGAGGATCTTCACCGCCGATTCGCCGTCGTCTCCGCCTCCCCGAGCTCGTCATCTACCTCATCCGAACCACCGTGAGCTCCTGTACGTTTTGCCCCTAACCCCGTGGCTTGCCGCTCGCCGTAGCCGCCATTTCATAGATGGCCGTAGCACGCCGCCGCCCGAGCTCGTCGTCGACGTAGCTCCGGTGACCATTTGGTCACCCCGGCGAGCCTAACGCGTTCGCAGCGTTCCATAGAGCATTCCTAGCGCAAGCCCCCTCCCGTTTGCATGCCGCAGCAGCTAACCCGTTACCACCCGAACTCCGGCGCCGCCGCGAGCTCCGTTCCGACGAGCCCCGGCGTCCCCGCAGCCTCCCACCTACCCCATCAGATGCGGGAGAGCCCGGGCTACGCCCCGGTGCCCTCAGCGCGCGAATCCGATGCCCCTAGCGCAAGTCCGGCGTGCCCCCGCCGTGCTCTGTGGTCACCGCCGGCCAAACTCCGGCGGGCCGATGTGGCCACTTAGTTAGGGGCTAATCACCCTATGAGCCACTGCCATGTGGGCCCCTGCGTCTAATTAGGATTAGTATATTTTTCTGTTTAGTTTAGTCTAATTGCAGTGGCCCCACGCGTCAGTTTGACCGTGCTGACGTGGTCGTTGACTGGGCCCACCCGTCAGCGGCACTAACCAGCCCCAGTCACTGACCAGTGGACCCCACTGGTCAGGTTTGACCAGCAGCAGCGTCTGTTGACCTGCTGACGTCATAGTGACGCAATGCTGACGCAATAAGTATTTTCTGGATTTATTATTATTCAGGAAATTTCAGAAAATTGTATAAACTTCAATAAATCATAGAAAATTAACCGTAACTCCAAATGAAATAAATTATATATGAAAAATTATCAGAAAAATTCAAGGAATCCATCTGTACCATTTTCATGCATGTTAGAACAACTTATAGATGCTGTTTAGCACAAATCATATAAAGGGCATTTAAATAATCACATATGGAGTTTGAATTTGAATCTTGTATTCAAACCAACTTCATTTAATCTGTTGCTAGTTGCATTAGCTCAAAACACATTCATTTTGCCATGTCATGATCATGCATCATATTGTGCATTGCATTGATTGTGTTCCCTTCTGTGTTGCCGGTATTTGTCCCCTCTCGATAGACGTGATACCGATGATGTGATCGTTGACACTGATGAAGACTCAATGTTATCTTCAGAAGTGCCAGGCAAGCAAAAACCCCTTGTTCATTCCGATACAATCCTACTCTCTCGCCCCTGCTCTCTTTTAATGCATTAGGACAACACCGATTCATCTGTTACTTGCTGCGGTAGCTGAACCCCTTTATCCTCTGCATGACCTGTCATTGCCACAGTAAATAGATGAAACCCACTAGCATGAGTAGGAGTTGTTTGAGCCCTGTTGTGCCTACTCATTCATGCTTATTGTCATGCCTGCTACTGCTTAGAGTTGTGTCAGGTCTGATTCATCGGGATGAATCAGAGGTGTGTGAACATGTCCTACTGTGTGTGAGCTAAGTGTGTGAACACGATTTGGTAAAAGGTGTCGGTGAGAGGCCATGTAGGAGTACATGGTGGGTTGTCTCATTGAAGCCGTCCTCAGGAACTGAGTTCTGTGTTTGTGATCCATGATTCAGCTACTACCATACATTGGGCCCTGAAATATGACCCCGCTCGACTTCTTATTCACCCTTGTCCTCTGTCCAGGAGTTGCAAGTAGTTTCTGGTGTTTGTAGTATGCTGGAGGCCGTGGACAGCGCTGACCGTAGGGGTGGGCTGTGATGCGGTAGGCACGTGGCCGGGTATACCGGGCGCCCGTTTGGTGTCACGGAACCCTGTTCACATCGTTTGGGGCTGTGAGCGAAACTCCGGCCGGATCTCCTCATGGATGGAACCCGAATAGGCGATAAACCTGGACTAGAGACTTGAGTGTTTAGGTAGGTCGTGGTCTACACCCACGTCGGCTTTCGCTTGAAGTCTGCCGAGCACATGTCGTGTGCAGACGCTAAGTGGTGGAAACATGTATGAAGAAGTACACCCCTGCAGGGTTAACATCATCTATTCGAATAGCCGTGTCCGCGGAAAAGGACTTCTGGGTTGCTTATATCAGTTCATAGACAAGTGAAAGTGGATACTCTAAAATACGCAAGATAAGCGTGAGTGCTATGGATGGCGTTCTCGTAGGGAGACGGGAGCGGATCCATAGTGGTGTATTGATATGGTGAATATGTGGACTCGTGTGCGCCACCTCAAAAGAGTTACATTGCAGTCGTAGTTCAGGATAGCCACCGAGTCAAAGCTGGCTTGCTGCAGTTAAACCCCACCATCCCCTTTGTTGATAATGATGCATATGTAGTTAGTTCTGATGTAAGTCTTGTTGGGTACATTTGTACTCACGTTTGCCTATTTTATGTTTTTGCAGAGAGACTTCGGTCTCACTAGTAGTTTCGCGTGGACTTCGACGTTTAGCTTGTTACCTCAGCTACGATCTTGTGCCCCGGCAGGATCTGGTAGATAGTCAGGCTTCTCAGTCTTTTTCAGTTATAGATGTCTGTACCCAGACATGATAACTTCCGCTTGTGCTTTGATTTGTATGCTCTGATTGTTGGGTCATGAGACCCATGTTTGTAATATCTCGCTCCTCGGAGCCTATTGAATAAATTACTTGAGTCGTAGAGTCATGTTGTGATGCCATGTTGTATTTGCACATATCGAGCATATTGTGTGTATGTTATTGAAATGCTTGGTAAGTGTGGGTACCGGAGTCCTGTTAGCCCGCTACAGCCCGCTACCGGCATGTGTCCTTCTTCGTTCCTGTGTCTGTCCCTTCGGGGAAATGTCACGCGATGAATACCGGAGTCCTGTTAGCCCGCTACAGCCCGGTTCACCGGAGTCCTGCTAGCCCAGTGCTACAGCCTGGATTCACTCGCTGATGACCGACACGTTCGATGCTGGGTCATGGATGCCTGTCCCTGTAAGTCTGTGCCACTTTGGGTTTACGACTAGCCATGTCAGCCCGGGCTCCTTATCATATGGATGCTAGCGACACTGTCATATACATGTGCCAAAAGGCGCAAACGGTCCCGGGCAAAGGTAAGGCGACACCCGTGGGAATACCGTGCGTGAGGCCGCAAAGTGATATGAGGTGTTACATGCTAGATCGATGTGGCATTGAGTCGGGGTCCTGACAGCGTTGGTATCAGAGCTTGACTGCCTGTAGGATTACCAAGCCAAACTGGTCGAAGTTGAGTCTAGAAATTCTTTAGTTATATAAGGGAATTGATTGTGGGATGGAACGTAAGGCTCTTTTACTCCTTATACCTTATGCCCTTCTGATCTGAGTCATCTTATCTTCCTACGGGGTTAAGGAACTAGGCTATCTCTTCTTTCTATCAGGATCACGTGTTACTAATCCGTAGACTTGTAAGATTGTTGGATTTAAGCTTGAGTTCAGTTCCTACGACTTCTGTATGTTAACTGTTGATCTCGGAACCTTGATATTGTGCTTCTGAGTGGCTATGCCACCATTTTTGTAGCATGTCTCCAATCTTTTGAGCATTTACAGCCGTTATGCTGTCCGAGTCATCCCAGGTTTCTAAATAGTCGGATGCAATTGCAAATCCCTTCCTCCTATTTCCGATGTGCCTTTGGTCAGATTAATCACACAAATCAGTGAGTTGAGGTACTTTATTGCCTTGACATATATGTTGGAGCTACTATTATGACCCTAGGTGTTTTAGGGAGTCACCTAGTAATCTAGCAATGTTTTGTGTTCCCAGTGTGAAGATTCTGGCCATCATTCTCGTAAGCATCCCGTGATGCCACTTAGTTTGTAGGCATTTCACTTCTGGGTTTTCGACCCGAGATTCACTCTACCTACTTCATGTTGATAGTAATTGCTAGTGCCTTTAGGATATTAGTAACCTTTGCGATAGTCCTTGAAGTCCGTGGTATCTTCTTCTTCCAAATACCATGAACTACTTATGGCAGAAGTTCCTCGTTGAACTGAAATATCACAACAGGATTATTCTTGAGGAGTTCTCCATTCATAAATCGTGACTCTGCCAGTTCTACCTTTCTGCATGGGTTATCCGGAAGAAATATGTTGAACTTGGTTCGACATACTAATCTATGCATCCACAACTCAGAAAATTATATGTTCCTTTGAGTTGTTCTCTTTAGTTGCATTCTGACCCTCGTCTATCAATTGATAGTCAAGAGTATGCGTGCGTTCGTTTATCGATGCCTATTACTCTTGTGGTCCGTCAAGCCATTCTATCGCAGAATGACTAGGAGAAACAAACTCCAGTACCTCATCCATATCTAGGATTGGGTCAAAGTAGTTGTATTCCGCAGATCAAATGCCAATCCAGCTTTTGGTTTTGTTCTACCTTGGAGTATTACCCCCTTTATGTCAGAATTGTCATGAGAACTGCACCAACTCTCATGAATTTTGACGTAGTGATACTTCTCACCATCATTAGTCATTCCTCGGCCCTCGTGTTGATGCAACCGGAATACCGACAAATGAATTGTGATGTGTGAAATCAATACTCCCAGCAACCTCGTTGCTTGGTAGTTAAAGGATAATAATTTCATTCTTAGCATGTTGGTTTTTGAATCATCCTTCTAAGACTGATCGTGCTACCTAGTCCTTATTTCGGTGCACCCTTCGATTGATGAGTTAGGATCTTGTCAAGTCCTCACTCATTTGATCATATCGTCTTGCCCTCAAAAGCGAGATTGTTCTCGAGCTTAGTAACATACCGGTGGTTCATGATTTTCTGAATATCTTCTCGGAAGTATCACCAGGTCGTCACCTGACCGTTATGTTGAGCTCGTGATCAAGTTGGTTTCTTGTGAACCACCTTCTCTCCAAGAATCGGTGTTAGATATCCCTGAGCTAGTTGGTTAAGCTAGACAACAACTTGGAGAGTTGGAGGATAAAAGCTTGCCTGACTTAGTTCGTTCCAAAGGGATAATCTTGTGTAGTGTGTGTTGAAGAAAGATGATATCTTCATCGATTGGTCCCTGTGATCAGTTGCTGGACCTATTGTCTTATCAATCCTTTGATTTGAGTGTGGGCTATCGTCAAATCAAATCAGTACCAATGATGCTCGTAATGTTGTCTTATTCGTGGTTGATCCCTCGAGCATACACCATTACATCTTTGGCCTGACCAATGCTATCACCGTGTTCACTTAACTATGGAATTCCTTTTAAAAGGAAACCTAGATGAATTGTTGTTGAGCCCATTGACAACATCCTTATCTCCTCCATGATCTTGTTGGACAACAAGTTAGTGTTGGAAACTTCTAAAAGCATTTCTTCATGCTAACTCATGAAGTATGTGTTTGATGAAAGGAGTGACTTCCTCTTATACACGTGAATTTGGTGAAAGTTGCCGCCGTGGATTTGAGAAAGTTAGTTTTGCTTCCTCTCGAATCATCCCAAGTCAGTCATGCATACGTGCGAAGTATTCTGTGGTCTAGAGACTTGCAACCTTCATTCCATATGTGTTCCGAGCACACCAAGCCACTGATTGATTTGTTCAAGGAGAAGAAGTTCCTTCTTAAGAGCATGCCTTATGCAAGGATTTTGATATCCTCGTTGATGGTTCCCCACCTGAACTCGGTAGTGTTTTATTATAAGACTACCACGTGGTCATGTTTGTCTGGGACAGCGTGTTCACATGTTTGTAGCAGAACCAGCTCATGTTTTGGAGCTTACTATCGTAGTTCATTCCCCGAGAATCTCGCAGCGTTGTCTCGTCGAATTGTGTTGCAAACTTTCATTTGTCTTCCTAGACTCGATGAGTCTGGAATATCCTGACACCAACCAGATCTAAATCTCAGGCAGATATGATGGTTGGAACATTTTCCAAGAACTATAATATTGGTCCCTCGATAACCGGTAAAGTGGATGTCGTGGCCAACACACCCAACCGGAAGACCTATTATTGTAGTATCTTGATTGAAGAAGTTGGCCACCTCCCCTAAGGATTTCGTAGGATTTACTCCCTAGTTGCCCCTATGGATTTCTGAGATCCCGAAGTCCGACCTTTTTACTTGATGTTCTAGATATCAAACCATATCTATGAATGGGTTACACTAGCACATCAAGGAGAACATTAGAAGCGGAGTGCTAAATGTCTCTCGGTCGATCATCCAGATTTTTATTTCCTTGGCCTCGCTAAGGTGAAATCTGAGAAGGTGTTATCTTCCTTTGCATCTGCATCATCCATCATTAGCCATCATGGTAGCAAGTTGTGTTGCCAGGATCCTTGACACGGATATTGGTAAAACCTTGATGATTGTGGAAATGCTCAAGTTCTTGAGAGCACGCTCAAGCGCTAGGTGTTATCATCGACGCTAACTGGGATTCCTCTCAGTTTCCTCGGCAATGCTATGACCTTTTCAACCAGTGAATTAACTCTCTAGTGTTGGGTTCTTCCCCAGTTACCAGAATCATTCCCAGCATTTGCATTTTGTTCCCAGCTTGCACCGCCAATGTGCCATTCTACCATGGGTCTCTTCCATTTCCGGTGGTAAGCAAATTCATCCATTACGTTGTCTTCAACAAGGTAATCCACATCATCCAAGTCCGAGTATGCCATTCTACCGACCCCCCTCCAAACGATCGGTCGAGAATTGCCTTAGGTTGGTTTAAAGAGTCTCAATGATCTCTGAATCAAAGGTAATTCTTTTTGCCACTTAAGGGGATATTTCTATGAGTCACCTTCCCTAAGGTGCATCGTTATGGTATTATGGAAACTCAACTCCTCGCTACGTTGACAACCGTTCACCACCCTCTTAGGTGTGGAATTGTGGTCTACCTAGTGAACCTTCGTCATCTGCTTCACTCCATTCCTATGGATGTGTGCTTCGCCTCTCAGCTCGAGAGATGTTGCTACGTCTCATTCCGTGAGTTAATCCTGAGTTGTTCGACCTTCGAGAAGAACCATTCTTTTAGGGTCTTTCCTTTCCTCTCGTTGTCATGTTAGCTGGAGTTCTCAGAGCAAGACTTCGAGACAATGATGGTGGACGAATCAACGTCCATTTGAAGTGCAACTGGATCGTGAAGATTGTGCTAGTTTGCGTTCCCCCTTCACCTTACCCTACGCTTGAATCTCGGGACGAGATTTTTGTTTAGTGGGGGTGAGTTGTCACAGCCCTAGAATTTGCTTGTCATTAGTTGCATTAAGGCATTCATGCATCATGTTTAAAATTCATGAAACTTGAAATGGGGATGACAAACCCTAGCACTAGATAAAATGCAATTAGGATCAAAATAAAAATATTTTCAATAAACCCAGAATGCCCTTTAGAAAAGTTCATTATTTTTGTTAAAGGTGAAAACCCCTGCCATCAATGATGCACATATTTCTAGGCCATTCTGGATTTTTGAATTAAATCCTATTGTATTTGACCTTGGGCATTTAAATACTATAAATAATTTAAATGTTCAAATAAATGTTGGAAATTGTTAAGGGTCACTGAAATAATTCAGAAAGCACCCATAATTGTTTCCAGGATTTTATAAAATGATTTGATATTTTAAATCAAATCAAAACAAACTACAGAAAATAGAAAACAGAATTAAATAGAAATAAGAGAGAGAGAGCAGAAGATCTTACCTGGCGCTCACCTGGTAGCCCACCTGGCCCAGCACGGCCCAGCCCATCTCCACTCTCCCCCTGTCGCCTTCCTCCTCGCGCCAGTAGGCACAGGCGCGTGGCCGACGCACGCCGGCGCACGCCCCGGCCACCTCCTGCTTGCCGCTCCACCTCGACACCCCGGACGCCTCCATGCGTGCCACGCCACCCCCCTGGAACTCCCTCACTCTCCCGAACTCTTTCCCCCCTCCTCTGCTTCTTCTCTCTCTCACTCGCCGAACGGAGCCGCCGCCACCGACGAGCTCCCTCGCGGCCACCGCCACCCCCTAGCCTCGCCGATGCGCTCAAAGGCTCCGCCTCGACCCCCTCTTCCTCCCCACCGATCCACGGCCCTCCGGTAGCCCTGCATCGCCGCCCACGCCGTCTTCCCCATCGCCGGCCGCCGAGGATCTTCACCGCCGATTCGCCGTCGTCTCCGCCTCCCCGAGCTCGTCATCTACCTCATCCGAACCACCGTGAGCTCCTGTACGTTTTGCCCCTAACCCCGTGGCTTGCCGCTCGCCGTAGCCGCCATTTCATAGATGGCCGTAGCACGCCGCCGCCCGAGCTCGTCGTCGACGTAGCTCCGGTGACCATTTGGTCACCCCGGCGAGCCTAACGCGTTCGCAGCGTTCCATAGAGCATTCCTAGCGCAAGCCCCCTCCCGTTTGCATGCCGCAGCAGCTAACCCGTTACCACCCGAACTCCGGCGCCGCCGCGAGCTCCGTTCCGACGAGCCCCGGCGTCCCCGCAGCCTCCCACCTACCCCATCAGATGCGGGAGAGCCCGGGCTACGCCCCGGTGCCCTCAGCGCGCGAATCCGATGCCCCTAGCGCAAGTCCGGCGTGCCCCCGCCGTGCTCTGTGGTCACCGCCGGCCAAACTCCGGCGGGCCGATGTGGCCACTTAGTTAGGGGCTAATCACCCTATGAGCCACTGCCATGTGGGCCCCTGCGTCTAATTAGGATTAGTATATTTTTCTGTTTAGTTTAGTCTAATTGCAGTGGCCCCACGCGTCAGTTTGACCGTGCTGACGTGGTCGTTGACTGGGCCCACCCGTCAGCGGCACTAACCAGCCCCAGTCACTGACCAGTGGACCCCACTGGTCAGGTTTGACCAGCAGCAGCGTCTGTTGACCTGCTGACGTCATAGTGACGCAATGCTGACGCAATAAGTATTTTCTGGATTTATTATTATTCAGGAAATTTCAGAAAATTGTATAAACTTCAATAAATCATAGAAAATTAACCGTAACTCCAAATGAAATAAATTATATATGAAAAATTATCAGAAAAATTCAAGGAATCCATCTGTACCATTTTCATGCATGTTAGAACAACTTATAGATGCTGTTTAGCACAAATCATATAAAGGGCATTTAAATAATCACATATGGAGTTTGAATTTGAATCTTGTATTCAAACCAACTTCATTTAATCTGTTGCTAGTTGCATTAGCTCAAAACACATTCATTTTGCCATGTCATGATCATGCATCATATTGTGCATTGCATTGATTGTGTTCCCTTCTGTGTTGCCGGTATTTGTCCCCTCTCGATAGACGTGATACCGATGATGTGATCGTTGACACTGATGAAGACTCAATGTTATCTTCAGAAGTGCCAGGCAAGCAAAACCCCTTGTTCATTCCGATACAATCCTACTCTCTCGCTCCTGCTCTCTTTTAATGCATTAGGACAACACCGATTCATCTGTTACTTGCTGCGGTAGCTGAACCCCTTTATCCTCTGCATGACCTGTCATTGCCACAGTAAATAGATGAAACCCACTAGCATGAGTAGGAGTTGTTTGAGCCCTGTTGTGCCTACTCATTCATGCTTGTTGTCATGCCTGCTACTGCTTAGAGTTGTGTCAGGTCTGATTCATCGGGGATGAATCAGAGGTGTGTGAACATGTCCTACTGTGTGTGAGCTAAGTGTGTGAACACGATTTGGTAAAAGGTGTCGGTGAGAGGCCATGTAGGAGTACATGGTGGGTTGTCTCATTGAAGCCGTCCTCAGGAACTGAGTTCTGTGTTTGTGATCCATGATTCAGCTACTACCATACATTGGGCCCTGAAATATGACCCCGCTCGACTTCTTATTCACCCTTGTCCTCTGTCCAGGAGTTGCAAGTAGTTTCTGGTGTTTGTAGTATGCTGGAGGCCGTGGACAGCGCTGACCGTAGGGGTGGGCTGTGATGCGGTAGGCACGTGGCCGGGTATACCGGGCGCCCGTTTGGTGTCACGGAACCCTGTTCACATCGTTTGGGGCTGTGAGCGAAACTCCGGCCGGATCTCCTCATGGATGGAACCCGAATAGGCGATAAACCTGGACTAGAGACTTGAGTGTTTAGGTAGGTCGTGGTCTACACCCACGTCGGCTTTCGCTTGAAGTCTGCCGAGCACATGTCGTGTGCAGACGCTAAGTGGTGGAAACATGTATGAAGAAGTACACCCCTGCAGGGTTAACATCATCTATTCGAATAGCCGTGTCCGCGGAAAAGGACTTCTGGGTTGCTTATATCAGTTCATAGACAAGTGAAAGTGGATACTCTAAAATACGCAAGATAAGCGTGAGTGCTATGGATGGCGTTCTCGTAGGGAGACGGGAGCGGATCCATAGTGGTGTATTGATATGGTGAATATGTGGACTCGTGTGCGCCACCTCAAAAGAGTTACATTGCAGTCGTAGTTCAGGATAGCCACCGAGTCAAAGCTGGCTTGCTGCAGTTAAACCCCACCATCCCCTTTGTTGATAATGATGCATATGTAGTTAGTTCTGATGTAAGTCTTGCTGGGTACATTTGTACTCACGTTTGCCTATTTTATGTTTTTGCAGAGAGACTTCGGTCTCACTAGTAGTTTCGCGTGGACTTCGACGTTTAGCTTGTTACCTCAGCTACGATCTTGTGCCCTCGGCAGGATCTGGTAGATAGTCAGGCTTCTCAGCCTTTTTCATTTATAGATGTCTGTACTCAGACATGATAGCTTCCGCTTGTGCTTTGATTTGTATGCTCTGATTGTTGGGTCATGAGACCCATGTTTGTAATATCTCGCTCCTCGGAGCCTATTGAATAAATTACTTGAGTCGTAGAGTCATGTTGTGATGCCATGTTGTATTTGCACATATCGAGCATATTGTGTGTATGTTATTGAAATGCTTGGTATGTGTGGGATCTGACCATCTAGTTGTTTATCTTTAGTAGCCTCTCTTACGGGAAATGTCTCCTAGTGTTTCCACTGAGCCATGGTAGCTTGCTACTGCTCCGGAACACTTAGGCTGGCCGGCATGTGTCCTTCTTCGTTCCTGTGTCTGTCCCTTCGGGGAAATGTCACGCGATGAATACCGGAGTCCTGTTAGCCCGCTACAGCCCGGTTCACCGGAGTCCTGCTAGCCCAGTGCTACAGCCTGGATTCACTCGCTGATGACCGACACGTTCGATGCTGGGTCATGGATGCCTGTCCCTGTAAGTCTGTGCCACTTTGGGTTTACGACTAGCCATGTCAGCCCAGGCTCCTTATCATATGGATGCTAGCGACACTGTCATATACGTGTGCCAAAAGGCGCAAACGGTCCCGGGCAAAGGTAAGGCGACACCCGTGGGAATACCGTGCGTGAGGCCGCAAAGTGATATGAGGTGTTACATGCTAGATCGATGTGGCATTGAGTCGGGGTCCTGACAAAGGGTGGGGGTGCGCCTACCCCCCTGGGCACGCCCCTGCCTCGTGGGCCCCTTGAGCTCCATCGACCTCAACTCCAACTCCATATATTCGTGTTTGGGGAGAAAAAAATCAGAGGGACGGATTCATCGCGTTTTACGATACGGAGCCACTGCCAAGCCCTAAACTCTCTCGGGAGGGCTGATCTGGAGTCTGTTCGGGGCTCCAGGGAGGGGAATCCGTCGCCATCATCATCATCAACCTTCCTCCATCACCAATTTCATGATGCTCACTGCCGTGCGTGAGTAATTCCATCGTAGGCTTGCTGGACGGTGATGGGTTGGATGAGATTTATCATGTAATCGAGTTAGTTTTGTTAGGGTTTGATCCCTAGTATCCACTATGTTCTTAGATTGATGTTGCTATGACTTTGCTATGCTTAATGCTTGTCACTAGGGCCCGAGTGCCATGAATTCAGATCTAAACCTATTATGTTTTCATGAATATATGTGAGTTCTTGCTCCTATCTTGCATGTCTATAGTCACCTACTATATGTTATGATCCGGCAACCCTGAAGTGACAATAATCGGACCACTCCCGGTGATGACCGTAGTTTGAGGAGTTCATGTATTCACTATGTGTTAATGCTTTGGTCCGTTACTCTATTAAAAGGAGGCCTTAATATCCCTTAGTTTCCAATAGGACCCCATTGTCACGGGAGGGTAGGATAAAAGATGTCATGCAAGTTCTTTTCCATAAGCACGTATGACTATATTCGGAATATATGCCTACATTACATTGATGAACTGGAGCTAGTTCTGTGTCACCCTATGTTATGATTGTTGCATGATCGATCGCATCCGACATAATTCTCCATCACTGATCCAATGCCTACGAGCTTTCCATATATTGTTCTTTGCTTATTTACTTTTCCGCTACTACTGTTACAATCACTATAAAACCAAAAATATTACTTTTGCTACCATTACCACTACTATCGTATTACTTTGCTACTAAATACCTTGCTGCAGATATTAAGTTTCCAGGTGTGGTTGAATTGACAACTCAGCTGCTAATACTTGAGAATATTCTTTGGCTCCCCTTGTGTCGAATCAATAAATTTGGGTTGAATACTCTACCCTCAAAAACTATTGCAATCCCCTATACTTGTGGGTTATCAATACTAATTTCTGGTGCCGTTGCCGGGGAGATCTACGCCAAGTCAAGACATACCAAGTACCCATCACAACTCTTATCTTTCGCATTACATTATTTGCCTTTTGCCTCTCGTTTTCCTCTGCCCCACTTCACCTTTGTCGTTTTATTCGCCCTCTTTCCCGCTCGCCTCTTTTTCCTTCCTGCCTTCTGTGTGCTCGTTATTTTTTGCAATTTGTTGCCTTCATGTCTGAAACTTGGGAGGTTATCGTTGATAAGGATAATAATATGGAAAACTTTGATGCTATTGATGATCCTCTTGAAAATCCTACTATTTTACACACTAAAAGGTTTCGGATTGGTAGCGGTAATATTATTGGGAAGGGAGTTATTCAAGATTTATTTACTTGTGTTGATGCTTTGCCCACCTTGAGCGGGTCTATTCTTCATAAAACTAGTAGTCTCGCGGATGCTACATCTTTGCTCATACTTGAACTTGAAAGACAACTTTTACATATGCATCCTTCCATACAAAGGATTTTCCTAGAAATTTCTAATATTGAACATTCTTCTGTTAAGCAAGCAACGACCATCTTTTTAGCTCGTGAGTTCATATTTATAATAAAAGAAGCCAATGAAATTTTTGTGCATTATAGGATGGATGTCGGCCGTCCTCCCATAGAAGCAATCCTTTTTTATGAAGAAGACATTATGCGTTTACGATCCTTAGATCATGTTGTTTTTAATGAAAACCTTATAAAAAGGTTCCTACCAATGTCCTTGTTGATAGGATCTCTGAATTTAATGGTAATTTTGCTATCCAGAATAATGGGTTGGATTATTCCCTTGAACAAAGACTCACGACTTTTTGCCAAAAGAATGCTTATAATTATGAATTGGTTGTGCAATATGAGGGGCCAATGGAGGAACTAATACTTCCCGAGCTTGATCTCATTAAATTTATCCCTTTTGATTACTTTTGCTTGCCACAAAGAAAACTTGCTGCTGAACATAGGGAGTATGATATGGGTTTTCGTGATTTAACTTATCATTATCATGGCAATACCTAGATCTATCCTCGCTTTTATGCCTAGCTAGGGGCGTTAAACGATAGCGCTTGTTGGGAGGCAACCAAATTTTATTTTTGTTCCTTTCTTTTGTTCCTATTTAGTAATAAATAATTTATCTAGCCTCTGTTTGGGTTGTGTTTTTTGTTTTTAATTAGTGTTTGTGCCAAGTAGAACCTTTGGGAAAACTTGGGGAAAGTCTTTGCGATCTTTCTGTAAAAAACAGAAACTTTAGCGCTCACCAGAATTGCTGCCATTTTTATTGGAGAGTGATATTTAGTTAATTATTTTTGCAGATGATTAATAGATAAATTCCTCACGTATAGCAATTTATTTTAGAATTTTTGGGGTTCCATAAGTTTGCCTTAGTTACAGATTACTACAGACTGTTCTGTTTTTGACAGATTCTGTTTTTCATGTGTTGTTTGCTTATTTTGATGAATGTATGGCTAGTAATGGAGTTTATAAACCATAAAGAAGTTGGAATAAAGTAGGTTTACCATCAATAAGAATAAATAACAAGTTCATTACAGTACCTTGAAGTGGTGTTTTGTTTTCTTTCGCTAACGGAGCTCACGAGATTTTCTGTTAAGTTTTGTGTTGTGAAATTTTCAAGTTTTGGGTAAGGATTTGATGGATTATGCAACAAGGAGTGGCAAGAGCCTAATCTTGGGGATGCCCAAGGCACCCCAAGGTAAAATCCAAGGACACCAAAAAGCCTAAGCTTGGGGATGCCCCGGAAGGCATCCCCTCTTTTGTCTTCGTCTATCGGTAACTTTACTTGGAGCTATATTTTTATTCACCACATGATATGTGTTTTGCTTGGAGAGTCTTGTATTATTTGAGTCTTTTCTTTTTACTTTACCACAATCATCCTTTCTGTACGCACGTTTTGAGAGAGACACACATGAATCGGGATTTATTAGAATACTCTATGTGCTTCACTTATATCTTTTGAGCTATATAGTTTTTGCTCTAGTGCTTCACTTATATCTTTTAGAGGATGGTGGTGGTTTTACTTTATAGAAATAATTGATCTCTCATGATTCACTTATATTATTTTGAGAGTCCTTTAGAACAGCATGGTAATTTGCTTTTGATATTATAAAAAAAACTTTCATATAAGTGCATTGAATACTAAGAGAAGTTTGATACTTGATGATTGTATTGAGATATGGAGATAGTGATATCAAAGTTATGCTAGTTGAGTAGTTGTGAATTTGAGAAATACTTGTGTTGAAGTTTGCAAGTCTCGTAGCATGCACGTATGGTAAACGTTGTGTAACAAATTTGAAACATGAGGTGTTATTTGATTGTCTTCCTTATGCGTGGCGGTCGGGGATGAGCGATGGTCTTTTCCTACCAATCTATCCCCTAGGAGTATGCGCGTAATACTTGGCTTTTGATGACTTGTAGATTTTGCAATAAGTATGTGAGTTCTTTATGACAAATGTTGAGTGCATGGATTATACGCACTCTCACCCTTCCATCATTGCTAGCCTCTTTGCTACTGTACATTGCCCTTTCTCACCTTGAGAGTTGGTGCAAACTTCGCCGGTGCATCGAAACCCCGTGATACGATACGCTCTATCGCACATAAAAATCCTTATATCTTCCTGAAAACAGCCACCATACCTACCTATTATGGCATTTTCATAGACATTCTGAGATATATTGCCATGCAACTTTCCACCGTTCCGTTTATTATGACACGCATCATCATTGTCATATTGCCTTGCATGATCATGTAGTTGACAGTGTATTTGTGGCAAAGCCACCGTTCATAATTCTTTCATACATGTCACTCATGAGTCATTGCACATCCCGGTACACCGCCGGAGGCATTCATATAGAGTCATGTCTTGTTCTAGTATCGAGATGTAATCATTGAGTTATAAATGAATAGAAGTGTGATGATCATCATTAATAAAGCATTGTCCCCCCAAAAAGAGAAAGGACAAAAAAAAGAAGGCCCAAAAAAATAAAATAAAAAGGGGCAATGCTACTATCCTTTTTCTACACTTGTGCTTCAAAGTAGCACCATGATATTTATGATAGAGAGTCTCTTGTTTTGTCATTTTCATATACTAGTAGGAATTTTTCATTATAGAACTTTGCTTGTATATTTCAACAATGGGCCTCCTCAAGTGCCCTAGGTATTCGTGAGCAAGCAAGTTGGATGCACAACCACTTAGTTTCTTTTGTTGAGCTTTCATACATTTATAGCTCTAGTGCATCCGCCGCATGGCAATCCCTACTCCTTGCATTGACATCAATTGATGGGCATCTCCCTAGCCCATTGATTAGTCATGTCAATGTGAGACTTTCTCCTTTTTATCTTCTCCACATAACCCCCTTCATTATATTCTATTAAACCCATAGTGCTATATCCATGGCTCACGCTCATGTATTGCGTGAAAGTTGAAAAAAGTTTGAGATTACTAAAGTATGAAACAATTGCTTGGCTTGTCATCAGGGTTGTGCATGATGAGAGCATTCTTGTGTGACGAAAATGGAGCATGACCAAACTATATGATTTTGTAGGGATGAACTTTCTTTGGCCATGTTATTTTGAGAAGACATGATTGCTTAGTTAGTATGCTTGAAGTATTATTATTTCTATGTCAATATTAAAATTTTATCTTGAATCTTTCGGATCTGAACATTCATGCCACAATAAAGAAAATTACATTGGGAAATATGTTAGGAAGTATCCCATATCAAAAAATCTATTTTTATCATTTACCTACTCGAGGACGAGCAGGAATTAAGCTTGGGGATGCTTGATACGTCTCTAACGTATCTATAATTTTTGATTACTCCATGCTATTATATATATTCTGTTTTGGATTATTAATGGGCTTATTTATACACTTTTATATTATTTTTGGGACTAACCTATTAACCGGAGGCCCAGCCCAACTTGCTATTTTTTTGCCTATTTCAGTGTTTCGCAGAAAAAGAATATCAAATGGAGTCCAAACAGAATGAAACCTTCGGGAGCGTGATTTTTGGAACAAACATGATCCGGAGGACTTGGAGTGGACGTCAAGCAACCAACGAGGAAGCCACGAGGCAGGGGGGCACGCCCTCCGCCCTCGTGGGCCCCTCGTGGCTCCACCGACCTACTTCTTCCTCATATATATACCTAAGTACCCTGAAAACATCGGAGAGCACCACGAAAACCCAATTCCACAGCTGCAACCTTCTGTACTGGTGAAATCCCATCTTGGGGCCTTTTCGGCGCTCCACCGGAGGGGGCATTGATCACGGAGGGCTTCTACATCAACACCATAGCTTCTCTGATGATGTGTGAGTAGTTTACCTCAGACCTTCGGGTCCATAGTTATTAGCTAGATGGCTTCTTCTCTCTCTTTGGATCTCAATACAAAGTTCTCCTCGATTCTCTTGGAGATCAATTCGATGTAATCTTCTTTTGGGGTGTGTTTGTTGAGATCCGATGAATTGTGAGTTTATGATCAAGATTGTCTATGAACAATATTTGAATCTTTTCTAAATTATTTTATGTATGATTGGTTATCTTTGCAAGTCTCTTCGAATTATCAGTTTAGTTTGGCCTACTAGATTGATCTTTCTTGCAATGGGAGAATTGCTTAGCTTTGGGTTCAATCTTGTGGTGCTCGATCCCAGTGACAGTAGGGGAAATGACACGTATCGTATTGTTGCCATCGAGGATAAAAAGATGGGGTTTATATCATATTGCATGAGTTTATCCCTCTACATCATGTCATCTTGCTTAAAGCGTTACTCCGTTCTTATGAACTTAATAATCTAGATGCATGCTGGATAGCGGTCGATGTGTGGAGTAATAGTAGTAGATGCAGGTAGGAGTCGGTCTACTTGTCACGGACGTGATGCCTATATACATGATCATACCTAGATATTCTCATAACTATGCTCAATTCTATCAATTGCTCGACAGTAATTTGTTCACCCACCGTATGGCCCCCGGGTCTATCTTCCATCATATTAATCTTCCGTCAACTAGCTATTTCTGGAACCATTTATTTTGCAATCTTTACTATCAATATACATCATAAAAATACCAAAAATATTTATCTGATTATTATTATCTCTATCAGATCTCACTCTTGCAAGTGGCCGTGAAGGGATTGACAACCCCTTTATCGCGTTGGTTGCAAGGTTCTTATTTGTTTGTGTAGGTACGAGGTGACTCGCGCGTGGTCTCCTACTGGATTGATATCTTGGTTCTCAAAAACTGAGGGAAATACTTACGCTACTTTGCTGCATCACCCTTTCCTCTTCAAGGGAAAACCAACTCATGCTCAAGAGGTAGCAAGAAGGATTTTCTGGCGCCGTTGCCGGGGAGCATAGCTCTATTCTTTGAGTAACTTGGGATTTATATCTGCTTATCACTATGAAGAACTTGAAAGATCAAAGAACCAATATTTTTCCCTCAACTACGAGGGGAGGTAAGGAACTGCCATCTAGCTCTTCACTTGAATCACCTTCTGTTTTGAGTAAGCTTGCGATACCTAAACATGCTTCTGTTATTAATTCTGATATGTCGCATGTTATTGATGATGCCACTTCTGCTATGCATGATACTTATGATGAAACTACTTCTATGCTTGATACTACTGTGCCACTTGGTGAATTTCTGGATGAACAACTTGATAGGGCTAGAGAGAATGAAATTATTGAAACTGATAATATTGATGAAAGTTATGATGAAGATTCTCCCCCTAGGTATGAATTGCCTGTTGTTCCTGAGGGTTATGTTATGGATGAAGAAACTGCTAGAGACTTTCTTGCCTGCAATGATAGATCTGATCTTAAAAAATTATTAGCTAAGCTTAAATAAAAGTCTTTGAATGCTAGAATGAAATATGATCCTGCTTATGCTACTTCACCTATCTTTATTACTGATAAGGATTATGATTTCTCGGTTGATCCTGATATAATTACTTTGGTTGAATCTGATCCTTTCTATGGCTATGAATCTGAAACTGTTGTGGCACATCTTACTAAATTAAATGATATAGCTACCCTATTCACTAATGATGAGAAAACTCGCTACTATTCCATCCTTAAATTATTTCCGTTCTCATTAAAGGGTGATGCTAAGATATGGTTTAATTCTCTTGATCCTGGTCGTGTGCATAGTCCCGAGGATATGATTTACTACTTCTCTGCTAAATATTTCCCCGCTCATAAGAAACAAGATGCTTTAAGGGAAATATATAATTTTGTGCAAACTAAATAAGAGAGTCTCCCACAAGCTTAGGGGAGGCTTCTCCAATTACTTAATGCTTTGCCTGGTCATCCTCTCAAGAAAAATGAAATACTTGACATCTTTTACAATGGACTAACCGATGCTTCCAGAGATTACCTAGATAGTTGTGCTGGTTGTGTTTTCAGGGAAAGAACAGTTGATCAAGCTAAAACTCTATTGAATAATATGCTGACCAATGAAAATAATGGGACACTTCCTGAACCAACTCCTAAGCCAACTCCGAAGAAAAGGGGTATTCTATTTCTCATTCCTGAAGATATGCAAGAGGCAAAGAAATCTATGAAAGAAAAAGGTATAAAAGCTGAAGATGTTAAGAATTTACCTCCTGTTGAAGAAATACATGGTCTTAATTCATCACCTATTGAAGAAATACATGGTCGTGATAACCTAACACATGTAGTAAAGATAAATTCTCCCTATAGATTTGATGAAGGTGATATTCCTCATAATAACTCTGCTAGCCAATGCTTAGATGAGTTTGATAATTTTATTGTTAAACAAGAAAACTTCAATGCTTAAGTTGGTAGACAATTGAAACATAATGCTTATATGATTGAACACTTGAGTGATTATATGGCTAGTGTTAAAGGGGAACTTAAACTTATTAGTAAACATGCTTCTATGGTTACCACTCAAGTAGAACAAGTACTTCAAGCTCAGAATGATTTTCTCAATGAATTAAAGAATAAGAATGATAATGTTGTTAGAGTTATGACTAGAGGTGGTAAAATGACTCAGGAGCCTTTGTATCTTGAGGGCCACCCTAAGAGAATTGAGCAAGATTCTCAGAGAACTACTATAGATGCACCTAGTCCTTCTAAAAGGAAGAGAAAGAAAAATGATAGGACTTTGCATGCTTCTAGTGAACCTGTTATTGACACACCTGAGAATCCCAATGATATTTCTATTTCTGATGCTCAAACACAATCTGGTAATGAACATGAACCTAGTGATAATGTTAATGATGATGTTCATGTTGATGCTCAACCTAGTAATGATAATGATGTAGAGATTGAACCTGCTGTTGATCTTGATAACCCACAATCAAAGAATCAACATTATGATAAGAGAGACTTTGTTGCTAGGAAGCGCGGTAAAGAAAGAGAACCATGGGTTCAGAAACCCATGCCTTTTCCTCCTAAACCATCCAATAAAAAAGATGATGAGGATTTTGAGCGCTTTGCTGAAATGATTAGACCTATCTTTTTGCGTATGCATTTGACCGATATGCTTAAAATGAATCCTTATGCTAAGTATATGAAGGATATTGTTACAAATAAGAGAAAAATACCGGAAGCTGAAATTTCCACCATGCTTGCTAATTATACTTTTAAAGGTGGAACACCAAAGAAACTAGGAGATCCAGGAGTACCAACTATACCATGCTCTATTAAAAGAAACTATGTTAAAACTGCTTTATGTGATCTTGGAGCCAGTGTTAGTGTTATGCCTCTCTCTTTATATCGTAGACTTGATTTGAATAAGTTGACACCTACTGAAATATCTTTGCAAATGGCTTACAAATCAACTGCTATACCTGTTGGTATTTGTGACGATGTGCCTGTTGTGGTTGCAAACGTTACTATTGTAACAGACTTTGTTATTCTTGATATTCCCGAGGACGATAGTATGTCTATTATTCTTGGAAGACCCTTTTTGAATACTGCAGGGGCTGTTATTGATTGCACCAAAGGCAATGTCACTTTTCGTGTTAATGGTAATGAGCATACGGTACACTTTCCGAGGAAACAACATCAAGTCCACAGTATCAATTCTATTGGAAAATTTTCATCGATTATTTTGGAGGTTTTGAATTTCCTCTTCCTACTGTCAAGAAGAAATATGATATTCTTATTGTTAGGGACGTGCATATCCCCGTTAAGGTAACCTAGTGTTATTCGAAAATTCTCCGGTTTCATAAAATTCGGAATGAGTTTGTTAACAAGACTTGATCAACCTTGTTAGTGGATTCCTTTTGAAGAACATGAGATGGGTGAATTTAGAAAACACAACTCCCCGTACCCTCTTTTTACTTTCTGTTATTTATATTAAATAAAGCAAAAATAGTAATTTCTGTCAGTTTTCTGAATTATATGTGCAATAAAAAATACCCCGAAAATAAAAGTTCTCCAAATGCCCTGAGAATTTAATATGATTTTTTTGGAATATTTGAGAATATCTGGCACTGAGAACACATCAGGGGGAGCCAGCACCTGGCCACGAGGGTGGAGGGCGCTGTCGGTGTCAAAATCGGTGGATCTCGGGTAGGGGGTCCCGAACTGTGCGTCTAGGATCGATGGTAACAGGAGATGGGGGACACAATGTTTACCCAGGTTCGGGCCCTCTCTACGGAGGTAAAACCCTACGTCCTTCTTGATTGATATTGATGAATGTGAGTGTTACAAGAGTGGGTCTACCACGAGATCGTAATGGCTAAACCATAGAAGTCTCGCCTATGTGGGTATGGCAATGAGTATATGTGATATCCTTTCCGAACAATCCCCTTCGGTTTATATAGACACCGAGGATATCTAGGGTTTACATGGAGTCGGTTACATAAGAAGGAATCTTCAATCGCCAAGCTTGCCTTCCACGCCAAGCAGAGTCCAATCCGGACACGGTGCAGTCTTCGGCCTTCACGTCTTCACAGCCCATCAGTCCGGCCCAAAGGATAATAGGCCGGAAGCCCGAGGACCCCTTAGTCCAGGACGCCCGAGAATAGTTCCGTTAAGGGTTCCTTTCCCAGGGTGTGCATGCATTTAATGTACAAGTCTGAATTGTGATGCGAGCACCACAGTTTGTGTAACTTCTAGGGGTGCACAATGGAGTGAGTTTAGAAAACATCTTTAATTCACCGACCGAATATTCCCTTAAGAATGCTAGCTTTCGGCTTCACCCAGTCTAAGGTACATATCCGGATGACCCAGCAGTAACAATCGCAGATGTGCTCCCTTTATGCCCTAGCCGAACTAATGGGAACGTAGGGCAAAACTTAAGTCATATCGATGCATATAGTGGCGAAGAAAAGGTACATATGAAAAAACTCATATGTGAGGAGCTTGATGCTCAAGGAATGACAAGAACTTCTGTCTGAGAAGCCCCTAGTTACAAGTGGCGTACATGTTTGAAGAGGTATGTGCCAATGGTGTGCGGTCTAGCCGTACTTAAAGCTTTTAAAGCGAGAAAAAGAAAGTAATCGTAAAGGAGAGAAAAAATAATGGAAACTACAGGGGAGAAGGAGACGAACAATGAGTTTAGCGCTAGGCATAGAATCTCCGGAGTCTGGCCGCATTCCAGGGGTTCGGCTAGAGGCGATTGTCTGATGCATCGCGAAGACAGTACGCTCCTCCGGTGAGAACTTCGTCAATTATGAAGGGACCCTCCCATTTGGGCTTGAGTTTGTCCTTTTTCTTCTCCAGGAGGCGTAGAACGAGTTTGCCGATGTTGTAAGTCTTGGCCCGTACTTCTCTGCTTTGATATCTTCGAGTCTGTTGTTCGTAAACTGCTGAACGAGCTTTTGCGACATCACGTTCCTCCTCCAGGGCATCTAGTCTCTCCTGCCGATCGAGCTCGGCTTCTCTCTCTTCGTACATACGGACTCTAGGTGAGTCGTGAATAATATCGCAGGGCAATACGACCTCTGCACCATACACCATAAAGAAAGGTGTGTACCCGGTAGTACGGTTGGGCGTGGTCCGCAGCCCCCAGAGTACGGAGTCGAGCTCCTCAACCCAGTGTTTATCTGATTCTTTCAAAAACTGCACTAGTCTGGGCTTGATGCCGCTCATAATAAGACCGTTGGCGTGTTCTACTTGACCGTTGGTTTGTGGGTGGTAGACGGAGGCGTAATCTAGTTTGATACCCAGAGTAGTACACCAGGTTTTTACCTCGTCGGCTGTGAAATTGGAGCCGTTCTTAGTGATGATGTTGTGTGGGACACCATAGCGGTGCACACCATCGAATATGAAGTCTATCACCGGGCAGGACTCAGCCGTTTTGACCGGTTTAGCCTCTATCCACTTAGTGAATTTGTCCACCATAACCGGCAGATATTTTTTCTTATGTCTTCCCCCTTTAAGGGGTCCAACCATGTCGAGTCCCCAGACCGCGAAAGGCCAAGTGATGGGGATTGTTTGTAGGGCAGTGGGAGCATATGGCTTTCATTGGCAAAGAGTTGGCATCCGACGCAATGTTGGACAAGGTCCTGTGCATCCGCTCGGGCCGTCAGCCAATAAAACCTTGTGCAGAAGGCCTTGCTAACACGGGCTTGAGCTGCGGCGTGGTGACCGCCGAGTCCGTCATGTATTTCAGCCAAGAGCTGCCGCCCCTCTTCTTCGGATATACATCGTTGAAGGACTCCGGTGGCACTTTTCTTGTAGAGATCGCCATCATGAACCTTGTAGGCCATCGAGTGCCGGACAATGCAGCGGGCCTCATTCTACTCCTTAGGAAGCTCCTTCCTATTAAGGTAGGCCAGGAAGGGTTCAGTCCATGGGGCAATGACTGCCATGATGAGATGCGCCGATGGTGTTATGTCGATGTTTCCGGTATCTGGGGTTATGTTTGGGTCCAGACTAGTGTTACCGTTTTACCCCTGCCACACCACGGATGGCTTGAAGGGCCTTTCCAGGAAGATATTAGGTGGGACGGGGTCGCGCTTAGCGCCAATACGAGCAAGAACATCCGCCGCTTGATTACTTTCTCGAGCCACATGAGGGAACTCGAGCCCCTCGATCCGGGCCAACATTTTCATGACTGCATTGCGATACGCTACCATCTTCGGATCTTTAGCGTAAAAATCTCCATTTACTTGAGATATTGCAAGTTTTGAGTCCCCGCGCACTTCTAGGCGTTGTATGCCCATGGAGACAGCCATCCGGAGACCATGTAATAAGGCCTCGTATTCGGCTGCATTATGGGAGTCTGTGTATAGTATTTGGAGAACATACTAGACGATGTCTCCGGTGGGGGACATTAAAACAACACCCGCTCCTAACCCTGCCAGCATTTTGGAGCCGTTGAAGTGCATGACCCAATTGGAGTATGTGTCGTACTCTTTAGGGAGTTCGGCCTCTGTCCATTCGGCAATGAAGTCGGCCAGAACTTGGGATTTGATAGCTCGACGTGGTTTGTATGTAATGTCAAATGGCAAGAGCTCAATGGCCCATTTGGCAATCCGGCCCGTAGCATCGCGGTTGTTTATAATGTTGTTGAGTGGTACTTCGGAGGCCACCGTGATCGAACACTCCTGGAAGTAGTGACGGAGCTTTCGGGATGCCATGAAGACCGCGTATGCTATTTTTTGACAATGAGGGTACCGAGATTTGCATGGTGTAAGGACAATAGACACGTAGTATACTGGCTTTTGAAGCGGGAATTTATGTCCGTCCTATTCTCGTTCAACGACGAGTACGGCGCTCACCACCTAATGTGTTGTCGATATGTATAATAACATCGGTTCGCTGGTGCTTGGTGCGGCCAGGATTGATTGCTCGCAAGAAGGGTTTTTATTTCTTCCAGTCCGGCTGTTGCCGCATCCGTCCACTCGAAGTGGTCGATTTGCCGTAGAAGGCGATAGAGTGGCAGTGCCTTTTCTCCTAATCTGGAGATAAAGCGGCTTAGAGCTGCCACGGAACCTGCAAGTTTTTGAACTTGTTTAAAGTCTATTGGCTTAGCCAATTGCGACAAAACTCGGATCTTGGCTGGGTTTGCTTCGATTCCCCTATTGGAGACGATGAAGCCCAGCAGTTTTCCAGCGAGGACGCCGAAGACACACTTTTCCGGGTTGAGCTTGATGTCATACGCCCTGAGGTCGTCGAAGGTAAGATGTAAGTCGTCTATTAGTGTTTCCACGTGCCTGGTTTTGATGACGACGTCATCAATGTAAGCTTCTACTGTTTTGCCAATCTGTTTCTCTAGGCATGTTTGAATCATGCGTTGATATGTGGCGCCGACGTTCTTGAGCCCAAAGGGCATGGTATCGAAGCAGAATGGCCCGTATTGGGTAATGAATGTTGTTGCAGCTTGATCGGATTCTTTCATTTTGATTTGATGGTATCTGGAATATTCATCAAGGAAACACAGTGAGTCGTGTCCTGTGGTGGCGTCAATGATTTGATCAATGCGGGGGAGGGGGAAGGGATCCTTAGGGCAGGCTTTGTTGAGGTCTTTGAAATCGACTCATAGGCGCCAGGATTTGTCCTTCTTTGATACCATCACCAGGTTTGTCAGCTAGTCCGGATGTCTAATTTCTCTAATGAATCCGGCCTCGATGAGTTTGGCCAGCTCCTCCCCCATGGCTTGTCGCTTGGGTTCGGAAAAGCGCCGCAGTGTTTGCTTAAACGGTTTAAACCCCTTTAGTATATTGACGCTATGTTCGGCCAGCTTGCGTGGGATCCCTGGCATGTCCGAAGGGTGCCAGGAAAATATGTCCCAGTTTTCACGCAGGAATTCTCGTAGTGCGGCGTCAACTGTTGGGTTCAGTTGAGCTCCGATGGATGCTGTCTTCTTGGGGTCCGTTGGGTGGACCTGGAATTTGACTATTTGCTCTGCCAGTTTGAAAGAGGTGGATTTGGGGCATTTTTCAAGGATTGCGTCGTCCCTGTCCACTGTGGAGCGTAGTGCGGTTAATTCTTTGGCCGCGAAGGCTTCGAATAGCGCCTCCAGGGCTAAGGATGCGGTTTTGTTTTCAGCGCGGAGTGCTATTTCCGGACCACTCACGAGAGTGATTATACCGTTTGGTCTGGACATTTTTGAGCTTCATTTATCCATAGTGAGGTATAGCTTGGAAGCGTGTAAATGTGTCCCGCCCCAA
Source organism: Triticum aestivum (assembly GCF_018294505.1). NCBI lineage: Eukaryota > Viridiplantae > Streptophyta > Magnoliopsida > Poales > Poaceae > Triticum > Triticum aestivum. Next base: position 420,552,117 of record NC_057812.1, on the reverse strand, counting down.
TAGGGCGTGATATTCGCTGCTGAAAGGGGCCACCTGGAAGGTTATTTCTTTGGACCGATAGTTCTTCGGTGATCTGAATACCACGTCAAGTGTGATTTTTCCTGTGCACCGCGCCTCCCGACTAGGTATAATTCCCCGGAAGGTTGTGTTACTTTGTTGGATGTGACTCCTTTCTATTTCCATTTTATGGAGCGTGTCCTCATAAATGAGATTTAGTCCGCTGCCACCATCCATGAGGACCTTAGTGAGTCAAAACCCGTCCATGATGGGACCGAGGACTAACGCGCCTGGTGCTCGTGCTATTCTGTACTTTGGTTCGTCACCGGCGTTGAATGTTATAGCCGTGTTGTTCCATGGCTTTATTACAGTAATTTGGCGGACTTCGTTGAGCTCGCGAAGTGCCCTTTTACGCTTGTTATTTGAAGCGAATGTCTCAAAGACTGTCAATACTCTTGGGTCGTCTTCTTCTGGGGGTGTTGTTCTGGGGTGTCTTTGATAAGGATGTCCTCGCCACTCTTGGCTACCTGTCGTAGTATCCAGCATGCTCTAAGGTTGTGGGTTGCCACGGTATCTGTTGTTGTATGTATTTTGCATGGGCCATCGAGGCACCCTTCCAGAATAGTGCCTTCCCGTGTAGTGGCTTTGTGTTTTTTGACTGTTGGATTGGGCATGCCACAAGGGCACGCCCTTTTCGCCTGTAGGGGAAGTTGGGTTGGGACTAGTGGTTCCCAACGAGTTGCCCGAGTTCCCCAGGCACTTTCCATCATGCAGTATTTTTGTACAATGGTTTCTAAGTCAGCAAATTTTGGTATGCGGTGGCAATTGATGGTGTTGAGGATTCCTTCGTCCGCACAGTTTTTGCAGAATGCTGATATTGCATCCTCGTCGCGGCAATCCTTTACCTTGTCCTTAACAAGGAGGAATCTGGCCCAAAAGTGGTGGACCTTCTCCTGATATTGTTGTTTTATGCTCATGAGAGACTCTATATCCGGGTGGGTGGGTGGAATTAAATCCGAACCCCGACCTAACCGGTTGTCCAGAGTCCGACGACCTTCTGGACTAGACAGTCCGGGTTTCGGAATATCTTCTGATTGTTTGGAACCACCGTCTGATGCTATGTTCGGAGGGCTGGTTGCGTCCTTTCGTGGGTGAGTGTCCGGCTCTTCATGAACGGCAACCCGAACATAGTCCGTCTCCAATATAGAAGAAGACTCGCCGTCCTACCTCAGGACTGCCGCGATCTGGTGGGTGACTAATGGGATTTCAGTTTCTCGCTGATCGGTTTTAGGCCCGATCTGATCGTAATCTGTGGCGATTTCCAAAGCGGCAATGCAATCTAGGAGCTCGTTTAAGGATGAAAACGCAATTGGATCCATCTGATTGGAGTGCTCGGTGTTGATGCGAAGGGGATTTTCGATGGCCAGAGAGGTCATTGTCGGCCCTCCGGCCGAACGGGCGATCATAGTAAAGTCGCCCAATCGGAGAGTTTGGACCGAGGCCAAAACTACCCCTGTGGTAATATTGTCTTTAATGACAAAGCGAGCCATCGAGCCTTTTATCGATGGCACAGTGGAACTTTCAATGAAAGCACCAATGTCAGTGTCAAAACCGGCGGATCTCGGGTAGGGGGTCCCGAACTGTGCGTTTAGGATCAATGGTAACAGGAGACGGGGGACACAATGTTTACCCAGGTTCGGGCCCTCTCTATGGAGGTAAAACCCTACGTCTTGTTTGATTGATACTGATGAATATGAGTGTTAAAAGAGTGGATCTACCACGAGATCGTAATGGCTAAACCATAGAAGTCTAGCCTATGTGGGTATGGTAATGAGTATATCTGATATCCTTTCCGGACTATCCCCTTCGGTTTATATAGACATTGAGGAGATCTAGGGTTTACATGGAGTCGGTTACATAAGAAGGAATATTCGGTCGCCAAGCTTGCCTTCCACGCCAAGTAGAGTCCAATCCGGACACGGTGCTGTCTTCAGCCTTCACGTCTTGACAGCCCATCAGTCCGGCCCATAGGATAATAGGTCGGACGCCCGAGGACCCCTTAGTCGATGTAACATCCCAAATTTTCAATTTGGAATGTTATACATAGATCATCCATGCATATCATGATTTGTTGCATTTCCGTTCCGCAAATCCTCAAAATCGTAAGCAACTCAAGGACCCACGGAGAGAGAGTTGGGGATTTTCCGGTTTTCATATTTGATTTTTTATCAAATAATGAAACGAGGATTTTGATTTTTATAATTTTTCTCTCCGAAAAATATTTCATATTAAATCAAATTAGTGGAGATAATAGGACTTCTCCAAAATAATTGAAATATTGGAGGAAAAATATTAAAATAATTTATTGGATTTTATTTGGTTTTATTCGGATTTTATTTGCATTAGAAAAAAAATTGCACGTTTTCAAAATTGCATTTTAGGGCCAAGAAAATATTCAACTCGTCCTAAATATTTTATTTAGACGGTGAAACTTTGTTTTGGAATTTTTAGATTTTTATTTTACTTTCTAGGATTTTATTTCTGTTGGCGAAACTGTTTTTTTAACTCCCCGCGCCGACTGGGCCGAACCCAGCTGGGCCGCCGCCTCCCCCGCGTGCGAGCGCCACCGCCGCCGCGCCTTGCCGGACTCCGCCTCCGCCGCCGCGCCTTGCCCCCTACTCCAAGTCGCCCCCCTCCTATATATAGGCGCCACCCCGCCCCCCCACAACCACACCACCGCCGCCGCCCGCGCCGCCGCCGAGCCCCACCGCCCCGAGCCGCGCCGCGCCTCCAGCCGCCGCCGAGCCCCGCCGCGCCGCCCGCGCCGCCGCCGCACCCCGCCGCCCCGCCGCCCAAGCACTCGCCGGAGGTAGCCGCCGGTTCCAACCGCCGGTTTTTCAAAAAAAACGTTCGGTTTTATTATTTTTTCAAAACCCTAGTTTTCGTTTTTTTAAATAGATCGGTTTTTCTCTGATTTTTTTAGCGAGTGTTCGCTCACTCGTTCGTTTTAACGAACGCGTTCTTCGTTTAGATTCAGATAATGAACGTTCGTTCGTTAATCTGTTCGTCATTTTTCTTTTTCTCGGATTTATTCCGCGATTTTTCTGATCGTGATTTCTGATCCGATCTTAATTTCTGTTTATCTTTTCGCTCGTTTATCGGAATCAGGCGATTCAAGCGCCTGGAGTTTCGTCTTGAAACCCTCTTTCCGGTTAATCAACTCAAACAAGTTTTTGTTACTCTAAAATTTGACTTAAGTTCAGATTAGTAAACAAAGTGGTTTTGTTTCGCCGTTTGACTTTCGTTGTTTCATTTGATTAGATTCTTTTTGCGTACCGGAGTTCTTAAGTTGAATTTTCTGGTCAGCCTCTCTTATTTGAGTTTTGCTTGTGCATCGTTGCTTGTTACTTATGTATGTTATTGTTTGCTTACGATAGAATTCCCGGAGTTCGAAGCGTGTTACTATGAGTCTCTAGGATTCGCGGATCGTCAGCAAGGCAAGTAACACTTTGATGGTCTACCCGGAGTAGAGAGTTAACGTTTCTGAAAGACTGTGTCTCGGTCATCCGTTTCTCAAACACCATGTAGTGCAAGAAATCCAACGGAGGCGATCGAATCTTGTGGGGAAAGTGCGCAAACCTCTGCAGAGTGTACAATCTAATCATGGTTAGCCATGTCCCCGGTTATGGACAATTCTTGAGTATCTAGTACTTGGGTTATCACATGTATCTCACCATGTTTAATTAATACTGTTGGGTTGTTAATCACTTTAATTGGGATTGAGATGGGGGTACCTTCTCAATGATGTTTCAACCACCATGATAGTTAAATAAAAATCTATTCCTTTGTTGTAGGGAAAAATTGGCTTTTCGCAAAAACTATAACCATAGAGCTTTCCACCAGCCATATATGCATATAGTGATAGCATCATCCTATTTCTGCTCTACTGTGTTATATTGCCAGCATATTCCATGTGCTGGCCCTTTTCGGGCTGCAACATATTATGTTGCAGACTTTTCAGACGAGGAGTAAGGTTCGTTAGGTCGTTGCCGTGCAGCTCAGCTATGCCGTTGGAGTTGATGGACTCACCTTATCTTCCAAGCCTTCCGCTGTTACCGCATTAGATGGCCTTAAGACATATTATTGTAATAAGTTCTCTTTGGAGACATTCGATGCAATAGTGTGTGATTGCTACTCTGTTATAAATCCTTCGAGTACTGTGTGTGTCAGCATTACCGATCTAGGGATGACACTGAAGCACAGAGACTTGACCATCTAGGGTTGGGTCGCTACAAGATGGTATCAGAGCACACGCTGAGTGTAGGACATGACCCCTAATATAAACCCTAGGTCACACTTCCCTTCTCATTTCTGACTCCTCTCCATTTTCTACTCTTTAGGATGACCGAGATGAAGAACAAGTTTGCACAACCGGATGAAGACACACCTTTTGGACGCCACTTGAAGGAAGTCACTAGGTACTTGAACATTGGAATACCAAGCTTCACCGGGACATACAACGCCACTTTACCTGAAGAGGAGTGCTGGATGATTCAAGTACAAGTTCCAGGAAGGACGTTCTCGCCAACTTCTAAACCCATAGAATTTTCCTTCGACGCACCAACCTGGAGTTTAGGAAAGAGTATGGCAGCTCACATCACCATGGGACGCATTGGAGAAGTTTACAACAGGGAGCTTAAGGACACTATATACCAAATATGTGGGCGCCGAGACGAGCAATGGGAAGTAATCAGCACCAAGAAGGATAGATTCATTGAAGCTTTCATCTAGGAGTTAAACCAGCACATTCGACGTAAGGAGAACCAGATGTGTGCTGACATGATGGACTTGAAGAAAGCGAAGACTAGGATCATCGAGCTGGAGGAAGAACTCAAGTTTACCCGTGATGGATATGAGGAGCAAATCAAGACCCTACTGGAGAAGAATGATGACTTAGTCAAGAAGATCGCAGTATTCATGGGAGGACCAGCACCAATAGAAGAAGAAGAATAACCCAAGGAAATACGCCCCGAGGACTACATCATCATCGACGACACCGACTCTGACCGTAGTGATGATGACTTTGAAGACGAAGCTGGAGCAGACATCATGGAGTCTTCCACCGATCAAAATTTCTAGATGACCACCAACTATTAGTAGTATTTTCCCCATGTATATAGTAGTAGTGAGCACTTTTGCGATAGTTCTGGACCGTTTGTATGCCCTTGCTTGATTGATTGAGTGATATGATTGTGTTTGTCTCATGTGCATATGGGTAGTGCTTTCTCATTAGACCTCTTCTATTCTAAATCTCTCCCATCTAAACCCATCAGATGCCTCCGAGACGTGACACCGGTTTTGCCTTCCCGCCGGAGCTCACCCAGTTGATCCAGCAGCAGAATGCCTTGATGAAATTGCTAGTTCAGAACCAGGGCAACAACCACAACAACAACAACAGCAACCCACCGCCAGTGGACAACCTAGCCCGTTTTCTAAGGTTACAGCCGTCGGTGTTTTCCAGTAGCACCGAGCCTATAGTTGCTGATGATTGGCTATGCCGTATTAGAAGGGAGTTGACCACCGCAGGTTGCATAGATGCTGAGAGGGTGCACTTTGCCGCACATCAATTGGATGGACCAGCAGCCTCATGGTGGGAGAATTACACAGCCACTTTTCCTGTAGCCAATGTCACTTGGGACCAGTTTCAGCAAGCTTTCCACACCGCCCATGTCTCAACTGGAGCTATGCAGATGAAGAAGCGGGAGTTTCGCAACCTCGCTAGGGGAACCGTACTGTGGCTCACTACGTGGATGAGTTTAGCAAGTTATCTTGCTACGCCCCTGATGATGTGGCCACAGATGGCGTGAAGCAGGAGAAGTTTATGGAAGGGATGAATGATGAGATGAGCATGCAGTTGATGGTAGCAACCTTCAACAACTACCAGGAGTTGGTAGATAAGGCTCTTATGATTGAAGGGAAACAACAGCAGATTGAGAGCCGCAAGAGAAAGTATGGACAAGGGAAGTATAACTCAGGAGTTCAGCAGAAGCCTCGCCTAACCCCGAACTTGAGAGGACTTGTTCATAACCATGGAGGTCACCACAACACTGGAGGAGGATGACATAACCACAGCGGTGCTAAGAATGGGAATGGGAGTGGAGCTAACAACAATCAGAACCGCTCCAACCCGACCACTCCCGCCAAAAGAGACTTAAGTCAGGTTACCTGTTTTAAGTGCAGGAAGACAGGGCACTATGCCAATGATTGCCCTGAAGGAAGGAATGGAAACGAAAATGGAAGCGCTGGGAAGAAGCCCAATCCACTCAACAAAGGACAAGTGAACCACGTTAACGTGGAGGAGGTTGAAGAGCAGCCGGACGCGGTAATAGGTAAGTTTTTGGTTAAGTCATTTACCGCTCTTGTTCTTTTCGATACTGGTGCATCGCATTCATACATATCAAGAGGATTCGTGGATAAGTTTAAAATACCAACCCAAACCCTTAGGACCCCTCTTTTAGTGAGTTCACCCGGAGCAGAATATATGGCTAGCCGATGGTGTGACCAGATACCCTTAACCATTGGCACACATGTGTTTTCGTCCGACCTAATTATCTTGGAGTCGCAAGGATTGGATGTGATATTGGGTATGGACTGGATGTCAAAGTATGGAGGAATCATTGACTGTGCGAGTAAGTCGATTTATCTCACCACCCCGGAGGGAAAAAGGATTAAGTATGTGTCTAGGCATGTGCCTAAAAGGAGCCAAGTGAATGTCCTTACGGGAGTTGTTCAGGAGGAAGTGTCGGTAGTAAAGGATTACCCGGATGTTTTCCCAGAGGAGTTACCCGGCATGCCACCGGACAGAGATATTTAGTTTTTGATAGAGCTGTTACCAGGAACAGGACCGATATCCAAGAGACCCTATCGAATGCCCGCGAATGATCTGGAGGAAATTAAGAAACAGATCAAGGAGTTATTGGAGAAATGATACATCTGAAGGAGTTCATCACCTTGGGGAGCCCCAGTACTTTTGGTTGAGAAGAAAGATAAATCCCTAAGGATGGTTGTTGATTATCGAGACTTGAATGAAGTGACAATAAAGAACAAGTACCCGGTGTCGATGATCAATGATCTGTTTGATCAGTTGCAAGGAGCTAAAGTGTTCTCAAAGATCGATTTACGATCAGGGTATCATCAGTTGAAGATACGAGAGAAGGACATACCAAAGACGGTGTTCACAACGCGATATGGATTATACGAGTACACGGTCATGTCGTTTGGACTGACTAACGCCCCTGCCTATTTCATGAGCATGATGAACAAGGTGTTCATGGAGTATTTGGACAAGTTTGTTGTGGTGTTTATTGATGATATCATGGTATACTCGAAGAACGAGGAGGAGCACAAAGGGCATTTGCGTTTAGTTCTCGAGAAGCTCAGGGAACACCAGTTGTATGCTAAGTTTAGCAAATGCGAGTTTTGGCTGAAGGAAGTCGGATTCCTTGGACATGTTATATCAGGAGAAGGCATAGCAGTAGACCCCAATATGGTTCAGTCAGTCACTGAATGGTTGGCACCCACCTCAGTTAGCGAGATCTGCAGTTTTCATGGACTCGCAGGATACTACCAGAGATTCATTGAGAATTTTTCCAAGATTGCAAAACTAATGACTGAAGTATTGAAGAAGGATACCAAGTTTAAATGGACAGAAGATTGTGGAGCAAGTTTCCACGAGCTGAAGAAACGTTTGACTACAGCCCTAGTGCTAGTACTGCCAGATATACATAAGGAGTTCCAAGTGTATTGCGACGCCTCTCGCTTAGGACTTGGATGTGTGCTTATGCAGGATGGAAGAGTTGTTTCGTATGCCTCACGACAACTAAAACCTCATGAGTTGAATTATGCTACGCATGATTTGGACCTAGCAGCCGTAGTGCATGCGTTGAAGACTTGGAGACATTACCTTTGGAAACCGTTGTGATGTGTACACGGATCACAAGAGTTTGAAGTACATCTTCACCCAGAAGGAGCTGAACCTTAGGCAGAGGAGATGGTTGGAGCTTATAAAGGATTATGACATGAAGCTACACTATCATCCAAGAAAGGCCAATGTCGTAGCAGACGCCTTGAGTCGGAAGAGTTATGCTAATATCCTTGAAAGTAAAGGACTGCCGAAGGAATTAGCAAAGGACATCATGGAACTTCGATTAGAGATTGTACCTAGAAGGTTCATTGCCACAATGGAGGTTCAGTCGACATTGCTAGACAAGATTCGGGAAGCTCAGAAAGATGATAAAGAGATTGCTGAGATAAAGGAGAAGATGGGCAAAGGAAAGGCCAAAGGTTTTCATGAGGATGAGCACGTTACCCTATGGTTTGAGGACCGAATTTACGTGCCCAATAATCAGGAGATCATAAAGTTAATACTTCAAGAGGCACATGACTCACCATACTCGATACACCCGGAAACACCAAGATGTATTTGGATTTGAAGGAACGTTTCTGGTGGACTGGTATGAAGAAGGATATTGCCGAGTATGTAGCCGTATGTGATGTATGTCAGAGAGTTAAGGCAGAATATCAGAAGCTAGCAGGACTGTTACAGCCTATGCCGATACCCGAATGGAAGTGGGATAAACTTGGCATGGACTTTATCACCGGATTACCGAGGACTAAAGCAGGATATGATTCCATATGGGTAGTAGTTGATCGTTTGACCAAAGTAGCTCACTTCATCCCAGTGAAAACCACCTATACAAGTGCAAAGTTGGCCAAGATCTATATGTCCAGGATCGTATGTCTACATGGAGTTCCGAGGACCATCGTATCGGATCGAGGAACACAGTTTACTTCAAAGTTTTGGCATCAGTTACACCAGACTTTGGGAACGAGATTGGAGTTCAGTACAGCGTTTCACCCGCAGACAGATGGACAGACTGAGAGAGTAAATCAAATTTTGGAGGACATTTTGAGAGCCTGTGCACTAGATTATGGATCTAGTTGGGATGACAATTTGCCGTATGCAGAGTTCTCATACAATAATAGCTACCAAGCCAGTTTGAAGATGGCACCATTTGAAGCCCTGTATGGACGCAGGTGCAGAACACCGTTCATGTGGGATGAGGTAGGAGACCGACAGTTGTTTGGACCAGACTTGATTAAAGAATCTGAGGAGAAGGTAAAACTAATCCGAGACCGACTGAAGATTGCTCAGTCCAGGGTGAAGAGTTATGCAGACTCAAAACGCAAGGAGGTGCGAGTATCGCCCTTGCGAGGAGTTAAATGTTTTGGAGTTAAGGGAAAGTTAGCCCCGAGATTTGTAGGACCGTATCGCATTTTGGAACGGATGGGAGAAGTTGCCTACAAGTTGGAGTTACCTGAGGGATTGTCAGGAGTCCACGATGTGTTCCACGTTTCACAGCTGAAGAAGTCTCATGCTGAGATGGCAGATATACCGTTAAGAGATACAGTACCCTTGGGGCGATTCAGTTGGACAGTGATTTGACTTACGAGGAGAAGCTAGTTAAGATTCTTGAGTTTGCCAGAAGAGTCACCCGCAATAAGGTTATCAAGTTTTGCAAAGTTCAGTGGAGCCACCATACCGAGGATGAAGCCACCTGGGAACGAGAGGATGATCTCCGCAAGGACCACCCATACCTATTTTCTAGCCAACCCGAATCTTGAGGGCGAGATTCATCTTAAGGGGGGTAGGTTTGTAACATACCAAATTTTCAATTTGGAATGTTATACATAGATCATCCATGCATATCATGATTTGTTGCATTTCCGTTCCGGAAATCCTCGAAATCCTAAGCAACTCAAGGACCCACGGAGAGAGAGTTGGGGATTTTCCGGTTTTCATATTTGATTTTTTATCAAATAATGAAACGAGGATTTTGATTTTTATAATTTTTCTTTCCAAAAAATATTTCATATTAAATCAAATGAGTGGAGATAATAGGACTTCTCCAAAATAATTGAAATATTGGAGGAAAATACTAAAATCATTTATTGCATTTTATTTGGTTTTATTCGGATTTTATTTGCATTAGAAAAAAATGCACATTTTCAAAATTGTATTTTAGGGCCAAGAAAATGTTCAACTTGTCCTAAATATTTTATTTAGACGGTGAAAATTTGTTTTGGCATTTTTAGATTTTTATTTTAATTTCTAGGATTTTATTTCTGTGGGCAAAACTGTTTTTTTAAACTCCCCGCACCGACTGGGTCGAACCCAGCCGGGCCGCCGCCCGCGTCGCCGCCGCCTCCCCCGCGCGCGAGCGTCGCCGCCACCGCCGACTCGGACAGAGTCTGAGCTGGACACCGCCTCCGCCGCCGCGCCTTGCCCCCTACTCCAAGTCACCGCCCCCCTCCTATATATACGCGCCACCCCGGCCCCACACCACCACACCACCGCCGCTGCCCGCGCCGCCGCCGACCCCCGCCGCCCCGAGCTGCGTCGCCGCCGAGCCCCGCCGCGCCGCCCGCGCCGCCGCCACACCCCGCCGCCCCATGAGCCGCCGCCTCGCTGCCCAAGCCCTCGCCGGAGGTAGCCGCCGGTTCCAACCGCCGGTTTTTCTAAAAAGACCGTTCGGTTTTAATTTTTTTTTTTCAAAACCCTAGTTTTCGTTTTTTTAAATAGATCGGTTTTTCTCCGATTTTTTAGCAAGTGTTCGCTCGTTCATTCATTTTAACGAACGCGTTCCTCATTTAGATTCAGATAACGAACGTTCGTTCATTAATCTGTTCGTCATTTTTCTTTTTCTCAGATTTATTCCGCGATTTTTCTGATCGTGATTTCTGATCCGATCTTAATATCTGTTTATCTTTTCGCTCGTTTATCGGAATCAGGCGATTCAAGCGCCTGGTGTTTTGTCTCGAAATCCTCTTTTCGGTTAATCAACTCAAACAAGTTTTTTTTATTGTAAAAATTTGACTTAAGTTCAGATTAGTAAACGAAGTGGTTTTCTTTCGCCGTTTGACTTTCGTTGCTTCGTTTGATTTGATTCTTTTTGCGTACTGGAGTTCTTAAGTTGAACTTTCTGGTCAACCTCTCTTATTTGAGTTTTGCTTGTGCATCATTTCTTGTTACTTATGTATGTTATTCTTTGCTTGCAATAGAATTCCCGGAGTGCAAAGCGTGTTACTACGAGTCTCTAGGATTCGCGGTTCGTCAGCAAGGCAAGTAACACTTTGATCATATCCCATTATTACCCAGTTTTTATGCATTAGTTCCAATCCCCAAACATTGCATGATTAGGATGTCATTAACTTGTGGGTTGGGAAATAGTTGCTGAGGTAGAACCTATTGCGCTGTTATATCCAAACCCTTGGGAGTTACTTCTACATATTGCTTATATTGCTATGCTATGCTCATAGACGTGGTTTGGGTTTGAGTGAAATTCATGACAGATGTGAGATTGTTAAATAATGGTTCAACTTAAGGTGGCAACTTAATCAAACAACTGGGTGGATTGAGGCACCTGGGGAACCCGGTGTTGTCTGTATTTTTTTTTTGGAAATCCTGGGGTACCCGTGTGATCATCCTATGGACCGCCACCCAGGCTCAAAGGGAACTAAGATGATTCATGCTAGAAACTTCCGTGTGCAGCCACAAGCTATTATGGGCTCTAGCATAGTTGAGTAAGTTACGTGAAGCTCTTGAAGAGGTAGATCAGCATGTAGTGGGTTTTGTAGGTTTGGTATGGTCTACCCGGAGTAGAGAGTTAACGTTTCTGAAAGACTGTGTCTCGGTCATCCGTTTCTCAAACACCATGTAGTGCGAGAAATCCAACGGAGGCAATCGAGTCTTGTGGGGAAAAGTGCGCAAACCTCTACAGAGTGTACAATCTAATCATGGTTAGCCGTGTCCCCGGTTATGGACAATTCTTGAGTATCTAGTACTTGGGTTATCACATGTATCTCACCATGTTTAATTAATATTGTTGGGTTGTTAATCACTTTAATTGGGATTGAGATGGGGGTACCTTCTCAATGATGTTTCAACCACCATGATAGTTAAATAAAAATCTATTCCTTTGTTGTAGGGAAAAATTGGCTTTTCACAAAAACTATAGCCATAGAGCATTCCACCAGCCATATATGCATATAGTGATAGCATCATCCTGTTTCTGCTCTACTGTGTTATATTGCCAGCATATTCCATGTGCTGACCCGTTTTCGGGCTGCAACGTATTATGTTGCAGACTTTTCAGATGAGGAGTAAGGTTCGTTAGGTCGTTGCCGTGCATCTCAGCTATGCCGTTGGAGTTGATGGACTCACCTTATCTTCCAAGCCTTCCGCTGTTATCGCATTACATGGCCTAAAGCCATATTATTGTAATAAGTTCTCTTTGGAGACATTTGATGCAATAGTGTGTGATTGCTACTCTGTTATATATCCTTTGAGTATTGTGTGTGTCAGCATTCCCGATCCAGGGATGACACTGAAGCATAGAGACTTGACCATCTGGGGTCGGGTCGCTACAGTCGAGGACTCCCTCAGGCGCGCCCCCTGCCTCGTGGACCCCATGTGGGTCCCCTCTACTTATTCCAGCCACCACACACTCCTTCTTCCTCCCCCCCAAAAATCACCAACCAACAGAAGCACGAGTTCTAGCTCATCTTGCTGCCATTTTCGATCTCCTAGCTCAAAGCTCCATTCACAAAACTGCATTGGGGTATTGTTCTTCGGTATGTGACTCCTCCAATGGTCCAATTAGTTTTTGTTCTAGTGCTTTATTCATTGCAAATTTTTGCTGCTTAGGTGACCCTGTTCTTAAGCTTGCATGTCAAATTTATGTGGTCAAAAGTAGTCTTAATGCATGATATAGTCTCTAGGCACTTGTGGGAGTAGTTGCTATCAATTTTGTTGAGTTTGGTTCACTTTTATTTTAAGTTACTAAAAATTTCAGAAAATTTTCAGAGGAGGAAATATGTTTAGGAAAATGTACCAAGGTGGTTCTTCAAGGAAGCAAGGACCCAGCCCCGCAATGCGTGAGCCGGACGATGAACCACCGAGGGACGCTCAGGTGCGGCCTTGTGAATGGCCGTCAGAAGATTTCATGGTCCAAGCAGGAATCCAGGAGGAATTTGACGCATATGTGCGTAACACCGATCTTGAGAGCTTCGTGGAAGATAAGTGTCGTCAGTACCACTACCTCACTGATTCCTTTGTGAGAAGGTTTGAATTTTTATCATCACGCAATTCTCAAACTATCCTGTTTGATGTTTATGATAAATCTTATACCATGGACTTAGAAAATTTTAACACTGCTTGTAAACTCCCACAATGGGGTAATGTTAGTGAACCTCGCAAATCTGAATATAGAGACTTTCTTGCTAGTATAACTATGGGGGAATCTAGGGAAATCACGCAAGCTACCATAGGGAGCATTCATTTTCCTGCTATACATTATTTTTCTCTCTGTATAGGTAGATGCATAAATGGTAAGGATGAGGCATGTCACATGTGTGTGCCAGATCTTAGTGTTCTCAAGAGTGCTGTATTAGGAGATAGACAATATAACTTGGGGGGCATTGTTGCACGCAGGTTGCATAATAACAAAATTAATGGAGATTTCTTTGGTGGAATTTATGCGACCCGTTTAGCTGATTTTCTAGAGATATCCATACGTGGTGATGATATTGAGTTGCCTCCTGCTTATTTAGATTATAATGCCATGGTTCGTCATCAGTTTGTTGAGAGGAACAATCAGTTCCTCCAGTATCGACTAATCTTTGACAGACGACACACCTATCATGCCGCTCTCCCTGCTCCTGCCTTCTTTGACTTTCAGGCAAAAGGGAGATATGTTATAACCAGGGAGGAGGCGACCGAGTACGAGAGGAGGATGGAGGCAGCCCGCCTCCAAGCTGCAACTCGTCAGGCAATAGCTGATGCATCTCAGTACGACCCTAGATTCAACTTCAGATATCCACCAGGCCATCCATGGGCATAGACCAACTTAGGCTAAAAGCATAAGCTTGGGGGAGTACGTATCTCTCATCGACATTACATTCATGTTCACACACTCATGCCAGTTGTCGGTGCTCATACTTTTTCATTGTATCATCCATGCTAGTTTATTTTCATTTTTTAGCTTTCTTCTTGTGTGCCTTAATAAACCTTAAGAAAAACAAAAAAAAGTTGTAGATTTTAGTTAGTTTACTTTCCATGCCTATAGTAGTAGTAATTAAAAGAAAACCCAAAAAGATTTCTCGTTCTTCTTTTGCTTGTTGGGAGCTTTCCCGTGTAAATAGTTTTGTTTCTTTTCTTTGGGGGTCGAGAGGAGAAGACCATGATTAAAATGTTGAGTGGCTCTTATATGCATTATTGTTGATCTAACAAAGAGCCCATATTACCTTGTCTTCTCTCTTGAATTGAATGCTTGCAGATTCCATCTTAGTCCAATGCACGTACACTATTATTATTATCCACACTATTCGGTAGTGCAAGTGAAAGGCAATACTGATGATTATATGATGAACTTATTGAGATGAAAAAGCTGGTATGAACTCGACCTCTCTTATTTTTGTAAATATGATTAGTTCATCATTCCTGATTCAGCCTATTATGAAAGAAACATATTTGCAATGACAATTAGAGATTATAGTTTCTTACGCCATGCTTAATTAGCTAGGAGCTTATAATGGTTTACTTTGCGTGCCAACATGCTATTAAAATGGTTGTGATGTGGTATGATAGGGTGGTATCCTCTTTTGAATGATTCGAGTGGCTTGACTTGGCACATGTTCATGCATGTAGTTGAAACAAAATCAACATAGCCTCTATGATATTTATGTTCATGGTGCATTATATCCTACTCATGCTTGCATTCGGTGTTGATTAATTTTAATGCATGTTCATGACTGTTGTCGCTCTCTAGCTGGTCGCTTCCCAGTCTTTTTCTAGCCTTCACTTGTACTAAGCGGGAATACTGCTTGTCCATCCAACTCCATAAACCCCAAAGTTGTTCCATATGAGTCAACCATACCTACCTATATACGGTATCTACCTACCGTTCCAAGTAAATTTGTATGTGCCAAACTCTAAACCTTCAAATAAACATTCTGTTTTGTATGCTCGAATAGCTCATGTATCAACTAGGGCTGTCTGTATCCTCCATGCTAGGCGGGTTACTCTCAAGAGGAGTGGACTCCGCTCCTCACTCACAAGAAAAATGGTTGGTCACCAGGATGCCTAGTCCCATGCTTTAAGCAAATCAAATCAAAATAATTACAAACAAAACTCCCCCAGGATTGTTGTTAGTTGGAGGCACCCATTGTTTCGGGCAAGCCATGGATTGATGCTTGTTGGTGGTGGGGGAGTATAAACTTTACCATTCTGCTTGGGAACCGCCTATAATGTGTGTAGCATGGAAGATATCGAGATCTCTCGGTTGTTATGCTGACAATGAAAGTATACCGCTCAAAATATTATTCATATATATTTCAAAATCAAGCTCTAGCACCTCTACAAATCCCTGCTTCCCTCTGCGAAGGGCCTATCCATTTACTTTTGTGTTGAGTCATCATCCTCTTATTAAAAAGCACTAGTTGGAGAGCACCGCTGCCATTTGCATCCGATACTGTAAGTTTACATTGAGTATGACTTGACTGGATCTCTTTTACCATAAATTACAATGTCTAGTCAGTCCTTTATCTTTAAAGGTGCTCTGCATTTATGTTTTGCGGTCTCAGAAAGGGCTAGCAAGATACCATCTTGTTATATCATATTATGATTGTTTTGAGAAAGTGTTGTCATCCGAGATTTTTTATTATTGCTCACTAGTTGATTATGCCATTGATATGAGTAAACATGAGACCTAAATGTTATTGTGAATATGGTTAGTTCATAATCTTTGCTGAAAACTTGAATACTTGCTTTACATATTTACAACAACAAGAGCAAACAGAGTTTGTAATAGTTTTTCATTATCACTTTCAGTTTATCAACTAAATTTCTTGAGGACAAGCAAAGGTTTAAGCTTGGGGGAGTTGATACGTCTCCGTCGTATCTACTTTTCCGAACACTTTTGCCCTTGTTTCGGACTCTAACTTGCATGATCTGAATGGAACTAACCCGGGCTAACGCTGTTTTCAGCAGAATTGCCATGGTGTTACTTTTTGCAGGAATAAAAGTTCTCGGAATGACCTGAAAATCAATGGAGATTATTTTTGGAATATATAAAAAATACTGGAAGAAGAATCCACATTAGGGGGCCCACACCCTGTCCACGAGGGTGGGGGGCGCGCCCCCTGCCTCGTGGACCCCGTGACACTCCACCGACCTCAACTCGAACTCCATATATTCGTGTTCGGGGAGAAAAACATCAGAGGGAAGGATTCATCGTGTTTTATGATATGGAGCCGCTGCCAAGCCCTAAACTCTCTCGGGAGGGCTGATCTGGAGTCCGTTCGGGGCTCCGGAGAGGGGAATCCATCGCCATCGTCATCATCAACCTTCCTCCATCACCAATTTCATGATGCTCATCGTCGTGCATGAGTAATTCCATCGTAGGCTTGCTGGACGATGATGGGTTGGATGAGATTTATCATGTAATCGAGTTAGTTTTGTTAGGGTTTGATCCCTAGTATCCACTATGTTCTGAGATTGATGTTGCTATGACTTTGCTAAGTGCCATGATTTCAGATCTGAACCTATTATGTTTTCATGAAAATATGTGAGTTCTTGATCCTATCTTGCAAGTCAATAGTCACCTACTATGTGTTATGATCCGGCAACCCCGAAGTGACAATAATCGAGACCACTCCCGGTGATGATCATAGTTTGAGGAGTTCATGTATTTACTATGTGTTAATTCTTTGGTCCGGTACTCTATTAAAAGGAGGCCTTAATATCCCTTAGTTTCCAATTGGACCCCGCTACCACGGGAGGGTAGGACAAAAGATGTCATGCAAGTTATTTTCCATAAGCACGTATGACTATGTTCGAAATATATGCCTACATTACATTGATGAACTGGAGCTAGTTCTGTGTCACCCTATGTTATGACTGTTACATGATCGATCGCATCCAACATAATTCCCCATCACCGATCCAATGCCTACGAGCTTTCCATATATTGTTCTTCGTTTATTTACTTTTCCGCTGCTACTGTCACAATCACTATAAAACCAAAAATATTACTTTTGGTACCATTACCACTACTATCATATTACTTTGCTACTAAATACCTTGCTGCAGATATTAAGTTTCCAAGTGTGGTTGAATTGACAACTTAGCTGCTAATACTTGAGAATATTCTTTGGCTCCCCTTGTGTCGAATCAATAAATTTGGGTTGAATACTCTACCCTCAAAAACTGTTGTGATCCCCTATACTTGTGGGTTATCACACTCATATAAAGGCGCCCCTCCATTCCAATGCATCTACCACATCATACCCACCTAAGCATTTTCCTAAGCACCTACACTAAGAGCAAACGTGCTCACTCCAGACCCATGGCGGTGATGCGAACGAGCGGCCAGTGGCTGTGCCAGATGGTCCATGACGCCGTCCTGCGGCATGGCGCCGAGGATCGTCTCCAGACGGTGTTGGAACCGGCTGGTGGGCCACTATCGACGCCAACTACGACTCTCAGTTGGACTAGATGATCGTTGCCACCACCAACAAGTTCACCGTCCTCAAGAAGCTCATGGATGACATCGCCATACTCCTCCAGCCCGCGCGCCTGGGCTCCTCATTGTCTTCCACCCTAATCGGCCTCCATGGCCGGAACCTCTTTCAAGCGCTGGTGGCCCTGCGACTGCCCGGCGATGCCATGAAGAATGTCCACCTGGAGGTCGTGCTTGCCACGAGGCGCCTCGCCCTGCAAGAATTCGTCGACGTACACATCCACATGTACGAGCAAATCGTGTACATAGGTATCTACAAGGCCAGTGAGGACGCTACCACGTTGGCCTTCCTCAACCCTTTGGAAGCCTTGGATGCCTTTGCTGAGAAGCACCTTGACCTCGCCACAAAAGCCACCGCTAGTCGGTGGCGTGGCGCCCTAAGTTGAGGAGGAGGAGGTCGTACGTTGATGGATGCATCTTTCTTCTTGCCTCTTGTAACCACCACTGCGATCGCATCATCGTGGCCTTAATTCTTATTGTGCTATTGCATTCTCGTTCCAGTCAATACCGACATGTGCAACCCCTTTGCTTAATTATATGCATCACTGTAGCTAGTACTCCATCCGTTAATTTATAAGTTGTGCTTACCTTTTACATCAACTTTGGCCTTAAATTTATAAGCATCCACATCCCTCCCTCACCTCATCAAAACAGCCTGAGAAATATATTTTGCATGAAAAGTAATATATTAGGAGAATTTCAAAACAAGAGTGATTTCTTTCAAGTTTGTGAACAAGTACTACTATTCTACTACTTTGGATCCGTCGCAGCGCACGGGCACATTGCTAGTAAAAGGAAAAGGCCTGCCGCGTTCGCGTCGCACCCCCACACGCCCAGGAATCGGGAGTACTCCATGGCCCGTCCCACATGCCACATAGCTAGGGAAGGCGTGTTGCCTAGAATTTTCACTTTCATGTGGGACCGCCGTTGAGCAAACCGACTATTGGCAAACCGCACCCGCCCGCCGCCGGGTTAGAAAACAGAAACTAGGGGAAGATCTAGCTGTAGCACGGAAGCCAAGAAATTTGGTGCTTGATGGCGCTCGTTGATAGAGTAGGAGCATTCCGTACTACTACTCCTACTACTACGAAATTTGTACTACTAGTAGTAATACCACTATACAACTAGGTACGTGCACGGCACAACATCGTAGGAACAAAAAACGGGAAGATCTTTTTTCGGGTGTGATACATCTCCAACGTATCTACAATTTTTGATTGTTCCATGCTATTTTATTATCAATCTTGGATGCTTTATAATCATTTTATATCATTTTTTGGTACTAACCTATTGACATAGTGCCTAGTGCGAGTTCCTGTTTTTCCATGTTTTTTACATCGCAGGAACTCAATAACAAACAGAGTCCAAATGGCACGAAACTTTACAATGATTTTTTATGAGCCAAAAGAAGCAGATGGGCCCTGGTTGCACCTGGGGGTGCCCCGAGGGGGGCACAACTCACCGGGGCGCGCCAAGAGGCCCTGGCACGCCCCGGTGGGTTGTGCCCACCTCGGGTGCCCCCAGACCGCCTCTTTGCTCCATAAATAACCAAATATTCCCAAAACCCTAGGGGAGTCGATGAAATATTCATCCAGCTACTGCAGAGTCCAGAAACACCAGATCCAATCTAAACTCCATCACGGAGGGGTTCACCACTTCCATTGGTGCCTCTTCGACGATGCGTGAATAGTTCTTTGTATACCTTCGGGTCCGTAGTTAGTAGCTAGATGGCTTCATCTCTCTCTCTTGATCCTCAATACAATGGTCTCTTGGAGATCCATATGATGTAACTCTTTTGCGGTGTGTTTGTTGGGATCGATGAACTTCGAGTTTATGATCAGATCTATGTTTTTATATCCATGAAAGTATTTGAGTTTCTTTGATATATTTTATGCATGATCTCTTATAGCCTCGTATTTCTTCTCTGATATTTGGGTTTTGTCTGGCCAACTCGATCTATTTATCTTGCAATGGGAAGAGGTGCCCGGTAGTGGGTTCGATCTTACGGTGCTTGATCCCACTGACAGAAAGGGAACCAACACGTATGTATCGTTGCTACTAAGGATAAAAAGACGAGATCTATATCTACCGCCATATAGATAAATGGATCTTGTCTACATCATGTCATCATTCTTATTGCATTAATCTGGTTTTCCATTAACTTAATACACTAGATGCATGCTGGATAGCGGTCGATGTGTGGAGTAATAGTAGTAGATGCAGGCAGGAGTCGGTCTACTAATCTTGGACGTGATGCCTATGTAATTATCATTGCCGGTATATCGTCATAATTATTTGAGGTTCTATCAATTGCCTAACAGTAATTTGTTTACCCACCGTTTGCTATTTTTCTCGAGAGAAGCCACTAGTGAAACCTATGGCCCTGAGTCTTAATTCTCATATATTTGCCTTTGCGATCTACTTTTTCCTTGCTTTTATTTTCAGATCTATTAAACCAAAAATACAAAAATACCTTGTAGCAATTTATTTTATTTGCGATCTATTATTTCAATCAACTTTCTCCCGTCAACACGCAATTTCTGGTGCCGTTACCCGAAAGGGATTGACAACCCCTTTAACACGTCGGTTTGCGAGGTGTTGTTATTTGTGTGTAGGGGTTGTTTACGTTGTGTTGCTTGGTTCTCCTACTGGTTCGATACCTTGGTTTCATAATTGAGGGAAATACTCTACCATCGTTGTGCTACATCATCCCTCCCTCTCCAGGGAAATACCGACATAGTTCCAGCTGCCATCAGTGATTTATATTTTTTTTGGTCAATGTAGTATGAATAATTTTTTGTGGCTTGGTTGCATGGCTACGAAAGGTTAGAGAAAAATAAATAGATAATGTGTTTAGAGTGCACTCCACTAAATAGATATACTTTGGATCCATTGCAACGCACGGGCCGGCACATCTAGACCCCTACTAGCAAGATGCCCATGCGTTGCACGGAACATCAAGATGCATTTATATGAGTAGTTTATCTTGTGAGTGAAAAGGATGAACGAGGGAAGGCCTTATTTGCAAATGTGGAGAGGGGTGTGGGTGTCTTTTCACAAAATTGCCATAGTTTCCTTCCTATTTGTCAGATATAAATCGGACGACCTATATTGCAGGATGGCAGGCACACCATCATCACCAACTCTATTTTTTATAAGAGTAGAGATACTAGCAAGATGCCTATGCATTGCATGGAACATCAAGATGCATTTTTTACAAAACATGTGTTGTGATTGACTCATGCAGGAGTAATCCCATGTGTAAAAGCTAATGATATCTCGAGAATTATATTGAAAAAATGGTATCTCGAGAATTTCATAAAAAACATGATATCTTGAGAAAGATGAGAGATAAGGTGAGGAGGAGTGGGGCATGGTGGTGACTGGTGGTCAGACTGGGCGGAGGCATGGGGATGGACGGCGCCGGCAGCGGTGACCAAGCCATATTGTTCCAGAGACTACCTTTTTTAATTGCTCAGCGATGAGGTTGTGGGAGATAAGGATGAACGAGACAAGGCCTTATCTGTAAATGTGGAGAGAGGTGCGTTTTTTTGTGAAATTGTCATAGTTTTCTTTATATTCATCAGATATAGATCAGGCGGTCTATATTACAAGATGGCAGGAGCACCATCATCACCAACTCGGTTTTTTATAAGAGTAGAGATAGTGTGTGAATAACTTTGAAAGTTGGTCATTGGATCAAGCCAATCTGATGACACAAATATGAAAAAATCCGAGCACTACTAGCTGCCATCAAGGAGAATTCCTGGCACCGTTGCCGGGGAGCACCAAGTCAAGATAGTCTCCCGGCCATGTGCCATTTCAGGCGCCGTTTTCGGGGAGGATCTTCATCATAACTAGGTTCCTAATCACAAATATCATCTCCTAGCAATTTACATTATTTTCCATTTGCCTCCCGTTTTCCTCTCCCCCACTTCACAAAAATTTACTGTTTTATTCGCCTCTCCTTTTTCGTTCACCGTTTTCTTGCCGGATCTATTTTTGAGTGCAATCTTGGTGGGTGGTCATCATAACTCAAGAGAACACTAAGTTATGTGATTTATCAAATACCAACAACAATGATTTTATTGGCACTCCGCTTGGTCCTCCCGCCACTAGTGCGGAGACTTGTGATATTAATTCTGCTTTGCTGAATCTTGTTATGCAAGACCAATTTTCCGGTACTCCTAATGAGGATGCCGCGTCCCATCTTAATACCTTCGCGGAATTATGCGATATGCAAAAGAAAAAAAGATGTGGACAATGATGTGGTCAAGATGAAATTATTTCCATTCTCTTTGCGTGATTCTGAAAATTTTGGTTCTCTTCTTTGCCTCGCAATAGTATCGATTCTTGGAATAAGTGCAAAGATGCTTTTATCACTAAGTATTTTCCTCCCGCAAAAATTATTTCCTTTAGAACCCAGATCATGAATTTCAAGCAACTTGAACATGAGCATGTTGCGCAATCTTGGGAAAATGATGCTAAGGAATTGCCCAACTCATGCGTTAAATCTTTGGGTGACCATACAAAATTTTTATGCAGGATTGAATTTTGCTTCTCGTAATCTTTTAGATTTCACCGCGCGTGGTACTTTTATGGAAATTAATTTGGGTGAAGTCACCAAATTGCTTCATAATATTATGGAAAATTATTCTCAATGGCATACCGAAAGAGCTCCTACTAGTAAAAAAGTTAATTCGGTTGAAGAAAATTCTTCTTTGAGTGATAAAGTTGATGCTCTTATGAAATTGGTTGCTAGTAAAAGTGCTCCTATTGATTTTAATGATATGCCTTTGTCTACTTTTATTGAGCAAAATAGTGATGCCATTGATGTGAATTTTATCTCTAGAAATAATTTCAATGACAATGCTTATATAGGTAATTTTAATCCTAGGCCTTTTCCTAGTAATTCCTCTAATAATTATGGTAATTCCTATGGAAATCAACCTTATAATAATAATTGGACCACCTCTGATCTTGAGAATAATATTAAGGAATTTATCAATACACAAAAAGTTTTCAACAGTTCCATAGAAGAAAAGTTGAACAAAATTGATGATTTGTCTAGAAGTGTTGATAGAATTGCTCATGATGTGGAAAATCTCAAGATGAAAATTTTTGTGCGTAAAGTAGATGAATCAATTAAAGCTCTTTATGTTTCTATGGATGAAAGTAAGAAAAGAACTGCTATGCTTAGAGCTAAAAGAGAATTTTTGGAAAAAGATTTTTCTAGTGATTATTCTTGCAAAGATGATGAAGATCTTAAAATGATTGGTGTTTCTTCTATTGATTCATTGTTTAGTAAAGTTAAGCATGATGAAAAAGGGATTGGAGAAGAGTCAACTTTAGGTAGAAGGCGTCCCAATATTTCGGAGGGTGAAAATCTTGTGGAGAAAATTAATGAAAGTGGGTTTGGAGAGGTCAAAACTTTAGCTAGTGATGCACCCACTATTTTGGATTACAAAGACTTTTATTATGATAGTTGCTCTTTGATTGATTGTATTTCTTTGTTGCAATCCATGATAAATTCATCCCATGCTTATGAACAAAATAAAGCTTTTACTAAACATATTGTTGGTACTATGATGAAAGGTCTTGAAGAAAAATTGGAATTAGATGTTTCAATTCCTAGAAAATTGTATGATGAATGTGAACCTACTAGTAAATTCAAGATTAAATATTATGAGTGTTTTTCTATGTGTGACTTGGGTGCTAGTGTTTCCACAATTCCGAAATCTTTATGTGATGTGCTTGGTCTTACCAATCTTGAAGAATGTTCCTTGAATTTGCACTTGGTGGATTCTACTATTAAAAAGCCTATGGGAAGGATTAATGATGTTCTTATTCTTGCAAATAGGAATTATGTGCCCATAGATTTTATTGTTCTTGATATTGATTGCAATCCGTCTTGTTCGATTATTCTTGGTAGACCATTTTTACGCACTATCGGTGTCGTGATTGATATTAAAGAAGGCAATATTAACTTCCAATTACCTTTGAGGAAAGGTATGGAACACTTTCCTAGAACTGGAATTGAGCCACCTTATGAATCCATCATGAGTGCATCTTATGGATCTCGTACCAAAGATGACAACACTTAGATCCTTGCTTTATGCCTAGCTAAGGGCGTAAAACTATAACGCTTGTTGGGAGGCAACCCAATGAATAAATTTATTTTTGCTTTTGGATTTCTATTCTTGTGTGTTTACACAATTATGCTACTGTTATGATTGTGTTTTTTATGTTTGAATTAGTGTTTGTGCCAAGTAAAGCCTTTAGGATCTTCTTGGGCAATAGTTGTTTGATCTTGCTGAAAAAACAAAAAGTTTGCGCTCGCGAAATTCATTTTCATTTTTTACCAAAGAGAGATAAAATACCCATTCCACTTGCAGTAGATCAATATACAAATTTCTCAGACCGTCCTAATTTTTCAGAGTTTTTTGAGTTACAGAAGTATTCAAAATAGTCAGATTACTATAAACTGTTCTGTTTTCAAAGATTCTGTTTTCTTTGTGTTTTGTGCTTATTTTGATGGCTCTATGGTTTTCTTTGATGAGTTTTTGCCATAGAAAAGTTTTAATACATTATATATAATACAAAAACAAAATATGAATTGGTTTGACACAGCACTTATAGTAGTGGTTTATTATTTTTTACTAACAGATCTCACGAAGGCTTTGTTGAGTTTTGTGTGATTGAAGTTTTCAAGTTTTGGGTTATCTTACGATGGATGAAGGAAGGATGTAAAGAGCCTAAGCTTGGGGATGCCCTGACATCCCAAGATATTATACAAGAATGAGCAACCAACTAAGCTTGGGGATGCCCCCCGAGTGGCATCCCCACTTTCTTCCAACAACTATCAGAATTTTACTCAAGACTATATTTTTATTCGTCACATAATACGTGTTTTGCTTGGAGCATCTTGTATGATATGTGTCTTTTCTTGTTTTATTTTGTGTTTTAAATTATTAATCCTTGCTGGACACACCTTTTTGAGAGAGCCAAAATTATGTCATGACTTGTTAGAATTGCTCTCTATGCTTCACTTAAATCTTTTATGAGCTAGGACTTGCTCTAGTGCTTCACTTATATCTTTTTGAGCACGGTGTGCTTTGTTATTTTTGAAGAAATTCTCTCTTCCTTCACTTAAATTATTTTGAGAGAAATAAAATTTGTTATGCTCATGATCTTAACTTATATTTGGTTGAGCTTATGAAAAGCAACTCATGAAAATTAGTCCCAAAGTGGTAGATATCCAAGAAAGATGAAGTAAAAGAAAATGTCATGAAGATCATTGAACAAAATAAACTTTATTCTTAGTAACTGATATATGATGATGTGATATGTGAGTCATCTTGATAAGTAATTATGCTTTAGTAAGAATATTGGTGTTAAGGTTTGTGAGTCCCTATGCATGCACGAAAGTCAATAGTCATGCAATGAAAATTATATCCTACTTGTGGTGCATTATTCAGTGTTAATTATGCTTAATGCTTGATTAAGAGATTATTCATTTGTTGGTTGGTCGCTTCCCAATCTTTTGCTAGCCTTCATTTTGCACCAAGTATGACTTCTACTTGTGCATCCAAAATCCTCTAAACCAGTTTTGCCACATGAGTCCACTATATCTACCTATATGCGGTATTCTTTTGTCGTTCTAAGCAAATTTGCATGTGCCATCTCTAATTTTCAAAATAAAATTCTCTTTTGTGTGTTTGTCTCGCTGCCGGAGCGGTGAGGGGTGGCTAATATTTTCCATTCTAGGTGTGTTATTCTCAAGATGAGTGTTTATTCACTTGTCATTGCACGAGAGTAAGGCAAAGGTATTAGGGATACCTAGTCCTGAATTGCAAAAAATAATAATAATTTACTTTATGTTTTCAAATAATAAATTCCTTGGGAAGTGTTGGTATGGAGGGCACCCGTGGATACGGTTAGCCATGGAAAGTGAAAGTTACGGTGGAAAAGGAATAAACTTTATTTTCTGTTTGGGAACTGCCTATGACATATCTAGCATGGAAAGTGTTTGGAAATATAAGTCGTTTTCATTGGTGGGATGGATACACCTCCGAAAATGTTTTTATCTCAATTTTTTTGCTTTGAGCTCTGGCACCTCTACAAATCCCTACTTCCCTCTACGAAGGGTCTATCTTTTACTGTATGCAATTTTTATTTTGAAATTTGAGCCTCCATCTTCTCTTATAAAAAGCACCAATTAGGAGGCAATATGATCATGCTCAAGTATTGGGTGTAGTTAATATTCAAGTGTGTTTCATGAATGGATCAATGTTTGAGCATGATGGGCTAGGGATAACTTATTTTAGCATTGATATTTTGAAAGACATGGTTGCTTGTTGATAAGCTTGAGTATCTAAATTATTATGTCAAAACTAGACTATTGCTTAGAATCATATAAAACTCCAAATGTCCATGCTATAAAGAAAACAATATGATATGACTTAATGAACAAAAATCCACATCGAAAATCCTATTTTTATCACTTACCTACTCAAGGACGAGTAGGAGTCAATATTGGGGATGCTCATACGTCTCCAACGTATCCATAATTTTTTCTTGTTCCATGTTGTTTTATTATCAATCTTGCATGTTTTATAATCATTTTATATCATTTTTTGGCAGTAACCTATTGACATAGTGCCTAGTGACAGTTCATGTTTTCCCATGTTTTTTACATCGTAGGAAATCAATATCAAACAGAGTCCAAATGGCACAAAACTTTACGATGATTTTTTATGGGCCAAAAGAAAGCAGATGGGCCCTGGTTGCACCTGGGTGGTGCCCCTAGGGGGGCACAACCCACCAGGGTGCGCCAGGAGGCCCTGGCGCACCTCGGTGGGTTGTGCCCACCTCGGGTGCCCGCTAGACTACCTCTTTGCTCTATAAATACCCAAATATTCCCGAAACCCTAGGGGAGTCGACGAAATATTCATCCAGCTGCCGCAGAGTCCAGAAACACCAGATCCAATCTAAACACCATCACGGAAGGGTTCACCACTTCGATTGGTGCCTCTCCGATGATGCGTGAGTAATTCTTTGTAGACCTTCGGGTCCGTAGTTAGTAGCTAGATGGCTTCATCTCTCTCTCTTAATCCTCAATACAATGGTCTCTTGGAGATCCATATAATGTAGCTCTTTTGCGGTGTGTTTGTTGGGGTTGATGAACTTCGAGTTTATGATCAGATCTATGTTTTATATCCATGAAAGTATTTGAGTTTCTTTGATATCTTTTATGCATGATCTCTTATAGCCTCTTATTTCTTCTCTGATATTTGGGTTTTGTCTGGCCAACTCGATCTATTTATCTTGCAATGGGAATAGGTGCCCAGTAGTGGGTTCGATCTTACGGTGCTTGATCCCACTGACAGAAAGGGAACCAACACGTATGTATCGTTGCTACTAAGGATAAAAAGAAGAGATCTACATATACCGACATATAGATAAACGGATATTGTTTACATCATGTCATCGTTCTTATTGCATTACTCCGTTTTTCCATGAACTTAATACACTAGATGCATGCTGGATACCGATCGATGTGTGGAGTAAAATTAGTAGATGCATGAAGGAGTCGGTCTACTAATCTTGGACTTGCTGCCTATGTAATGATCGTTGCCTGGATATCATCATAATTATTTGAAGTTCTATCAATTGCCCAACAGTAATTTATTTACCCACTGTTTGCTATTTTTCTCGAGAGAAGCCACTAGTGAAACCTACGCCCCCCGAGTCTTATTTCTAATATATTTGCCTTTGCGATCTACTTTTTCCTTGCTTTTATTATTAAGTTGTATTAAACAAAAAATAAAAAAATACCTTGCTGCAATTTGTTTTATTTGCGATCTATTATTTCAATCTATTACAACTTTCTCCCGTCAAGACGCGATTTCTGGCGCCGTTACCCGAAAGGGATTGACAACCCCTTTAACACGTCGGGTTGCGAGGTGTTGTTATTTGTGTGCAGGGGTTGTTTACCTTGTATTGCTTGGTTCTCCTACTAGTTTGATGCCTTAGTTTCATAACTGAGGGGAATACTGTACCGTCGCTGTGCTACATCATCCCTCCCTCTCCGGGGAAATACCGACGTAGTTCCAGCTGCCATCAGTGATTTATCTTTTTTCAGTCAATGTAGTATGAATAATATGATGTGGGGGGCACCCATGAAGCTTATGTGGCTTGGTTGCAAGGCTACAAAAGGTTAGAGAAAAATAAATAGATAATATGTTTAGAGTGCACTCCACTAAATAGATATATTTTGGATCCATTGCAACGCACAGGCCGGCACATCTATACCCCTACTAGCAAGATGCTCATGCGTTGCATGGAACATCAAGATGCATTTATATGAGTAGTTTATCTTGTGAGAGAAAAGGATGAACGAGGGAAGGCCTATTTGCAAATGTGGAGAGGGGTGTGGGTATTTTTTGCAAAATTGCCATAGTTTCCTTCCTATCCGTCAGATATAAATCGAACGGCCTATATTGAAGGATGGCAGGCACACCATCATCACCAACTGTGTTTTTATAAGAGTAGAGATACTAGCAACATGCCCGTGCATTACACGGAACATCAAGATGCATTTTTTTTACAAAACACCTGTTGTGATTGACCCATGCAGGAGTAATCCCATGTGTAAAAGCTAATGATATCTCGGGAATTTTATCGGAAAAATGGTACCTCGAGAATTTCATCGAAAAAATGATATCTTGAGAAAGATGAGAGATAAGGTGAGGAGGAGTGGGGCGTGGTGGTGACTGGTGGTCGGACTGGGCGGAGGCATGGGGATGGACGGCGCCGGCAGTGGCCACCATGCCAGATTGTTCCAAAGACTTCCTTTTTTAATTGCTTAGCAATGAGGTTGTGGGAGATAAGGATGAACGAGGCAATGCCTTATCTGTATATGTGGAGAGAGGTGCGGTTCTTTTTGTAAAATTGTCAGAGTTTTCTTTCTATCCGCCAGATATAGATCGGGCGGTCTATATTACAAGATGGCAGGCACACCATCATCACCAACTCGGTTTTTTATAAGACTAGAGATAGTGTGTGAGTAACTTTGAAAGTTGGTCATTGGATGAAGCCAATCCGACGACACAAAGATGGCAAATCCGAGCACTACTGGATGTTGGATATCATCTACATTCCACCAGATTCTGCCACATGTAGAATCTAGAAGACTCCATGGTCGAACTTAAGCCTAATGCACAAACCTCAAAACACAAGCACTTCTCCTTATTTCTAGAATCTTCTATATCTTAATTTCCCAAACTTCTTTTTTCAAAATGAATTGTCACTATTTTTTTACTTTATGCTTTACAATGCACAATTCTGTGAATCTTAAAATAGATTTTTTATAAAACTAATTTATTTTGAACTAGATGAACTATAAGAATTAAACGAACATCTACATCATGCATATATGACTCAAAGCTTACATGCTATAGTGTGTTATTTATTCATAATTTGGTTACAAAATCTCATGTGTGCAATGCACATGTACCTTAGTAGTTGGTAGTAGTAAGAAACAAATTCCGGGTTTGGCACGAGCTCGTACTGCAGGAGCACCACAAGGCATGCCGCAGGAGTTACATTTCCCTCTCGGGGCCCACAGGACCAAGCTTCAGTGGCTTAGTGCACCGGCCTATGAGTCAATGACATGCGGACCTTATATGCGGCTGGCCCACATGCCATTCTCCTGGTGGTGGCGTGGTTCATGACTCACTCGTTCGAGATGAACCGACCAGTGGTGGCATGGCCGTGGCGAGGGTGCCATAGCTGGGCGTCGAGGCGTTACGAGGCGTAGATGGCCACACCGGCGGGTACTACCTGTAGTACGGAAGTACTCCAGCTAAGAATTGATGCCCGGGAAGAAATGTATCACAACCACTGGATGAAAATTCGATGGTGTGGGATCGGAGCACAGGAGCGGAGTAGGCAAACCGCGTCCAATCGGGTGTGGCTATGGTAGAAAGTTGATGGTCGCCGCAGTTCAGCTGGCCTGCATGTCATGCACACAAAGATAGGGGAGCGGTGGGGCCGAGAGGGATGAGGCGCACGCCGGGGGACGTCGTGCCGTGGGTTGGAGCGGTATCGTGGGAATCGTGTGTTGGTGTGGAAGTGGTAGAAACAAGCAACATGATGGTCGCCGTGGTTCAACTTCCATGGACAAGCTATCATGTCTGCTGACACATGCATTGCATACCGCTCACTGCAAGGAGTAGTAGTAGAGAAAACTTGTTCCAAAGATACCATTTTTCTGATAAAATTTTCAAGATATCATTAGTTTTTACACATGGGATTACTCCTACAAGGGTCAATCACAACAGGTGTTTTGTAAAAAAATGCATCTTGATGTTTCCTGCAATGCACGGGCATCTTGCTAGTTATAGATGAAGCCCACACGGGCATCTTGTCGCGGGGTGTGCCACCGAACCAAACTCAATTTTATTTTCAGACGCTTAGGTGGACCGGATGTCGGGCCATGCTACAAAATGTAAAAATAAACTCTGATTTTTTTAAAACCTGTTATGTTCAAACCAGCCACACCTGCCCCTCACCTCATCAAAACAGCCCGAGGAATATATTTTGAGTGAAGCATGATTTATTTTTACTGATATATGTATATCAAAACTAGAGTGTTTATATTTCAAGCCTATGAACAAGTATTATTCTACTACCTTGGATCCATTGCAATGCACGGGCCAGCACATTGGTAGTAGTAGTCTCTATCTCTATCTCTACTCTACTCTTATAAAAAATAGAGGTGTACAGAACATCAACACTGGCATCTTATACTAGCAAGATTCCCATGCGTTGCACGGAACATCAATATGCATTAGTATGAGTAGTTTATCTTGTGGGAGAAAAGGATGAACGAGGGAAGGCCTTATTTGCAAATGTGGAGAGGGGTGTGGGTATCTTTTTGCAAAATTGCCATAGTTTCCTTCCTAACCCTCGGATATAAATCCGATGGCCTATATTGCAGGATGCCCGTCTGATTTATATCTGACGGATAGGAAGAAAACTATGGCAATTTTGCAAAAAGATACCTACACCCATCTCCACATTTGCAAATAAGGCCTTCCCTCGTTCATCGTTTTCTCTCACAAGATATATTACTCATACAAATGCATCTTGATGTTCCGTGCAACGCACGAGGATGTTTCCTAGGGGGTCTCTCCAGCGCGGCGTGGCCATAGTTACAAGTTGATGCCCCTTGAGATGCCGATGTTGAGGGGCACTCGGATTTTGTCCGATGAGCAGGTAAGATGGGTTTGATCGCTTAGTAAATGCATTCTAAAGACTACTTTCGTGTCCATTTCCTAATTCTCCCCCTGCCCACTGTTTCACAGGTTAGGTTCGGTGCGAGTGGAGATTGGGTTGCATATGTACGGGAGGGTACCAACATCAAGTTGCACAACATTTACAACAGTGACACCGTTCCCCTAGAACCTTTGTCCAACATTGGGATCAGCCATGCAACGGGTCACCGCCTGAATTGGTACGATGGAAGCACAGTGAGATTGAAGAAGATAGCACGAACCTTGCACATGGCGGTCAAAGGTGGACCATGCTGTCTGTGGCCGATTTGTTGCCGTATGAGTACGAAGATACTGTGCTCCTTTCTAACCGCATCTTCGCGGTGACAAACCAGGGGACTTATTTCATGTGGGACACATCCTATGATATACTCCCTCTCTCCCTGTTTATTTGTTTTGAATTTTTTCGTTTTATAAGTTTCAAATTCAAATTTAGATCTCCCCATCACATGTTGAGATTACAATGTCCATTAAATCATTGTGTGCATGCATAGTAAAGAAACAAATCTCGAGTTTGGCACGAGTTCGTGCAGCGGTAGCACCACAAGGCCTCGCGTAGGAGTTACATTTCCCTCTCGAGCCCTCAGGACTGAGCTTCAGCGCCTTACTACACCTGCCTTTGAGTCAATAACATGTGGACCCGATAGGTGGCTAGTCCACATGTAATGCTCCCGAAGGCAGAGGGGCACTGGGGCCGAGAGGGGTGAGCCGCAGGTCGGGGGATGTGTGGTGTCATGGGTTCGAGCAACATCGTGGAAATCACGTGTGGCTTTGGTAGAAACTTGATGCTTGCCGCATTTCAGGTGGCCCACATGTCAAGCACACAAAGGGAGAGGGGCGGTGCGGCCGAGAGGGGTGAGGCGCACGTCGGGGGACGTGGTGCCGTGGGTTGGAGCGGCGTCGTGGGAATCGCGAGTGGCACTGGATGAAACATGATGGTCGCCATAGTTGAACTTCCATGGACAAGTTGTCATGTCTACGGACACATGCATTGCATACCGATCACTAGAAGTAGTACTAGAGAAATCTAGGGGGATAAATAGTTCCTTATAGTCAAGCGGACCCACACTACTACTTGTTTCAAAGACATGCACACCATCAAAATAGTCCATCTATATCAATATACACAGAGAGGGAATAATTTTTTTTACAAGAGAGGAAATGGTTCATCCATCCACAACGCCCTGCTGCTGGTGCAGCTTCTTATTGTTCTCATTTTCTATGGGAGACGGCTTCACAACAAGCTCTCTGGACCTTGCAGCTATCTCGAAACTCACACGGGCATCGAGGGCAGCATATTTTATCCGCTCGTACATCAAGGGATAATTCTCCCATCCAGACGACCTTAATGCCAGCATCTCATCACCCTTCTGAAGATTTGTTCCGAGCACAAAATTTGCTACGTCGAATAGGGATGGTGTCGATTTATCACAATTTTCTACAGGACTTTTATTTTGGTTTGTATGTCAACGATGCTTTTCAAATCAAGGTTGTATGGCTCCAACTTCTGTCTGTCCCCTGTGATGGCTACCCCACAGAAGTATATGTCCTCCCGAGACAAGAAATCTTGAAGCTCACCTAGTATGGAGGGCGTGTGTATGATGTGGTACACCAAAACATCATCTTCGAGGCACAGCTGAAGGACGGCGGTGCGTTGGATCTTCCCAGTGGCACACTCCATGTACTCTACGTTGAGACCGATGACCTTCATCTCCACCTTTTGGAGGGAGTTGGATAAATTGTTGATCCACTTCCGAACAACCCTTGGGTGGTCGGTGACTGTGGCAACTATGCCCAATGATCCTTTGAGGAGGACATGTTGGACATTAAAAACCAGCATCTCGATCTCTTTCGCCATTTGGAACCGCTGGACTGGAGGGCTATGGTTTGGAGAATTAGGATTAGATGGCTAGTCTAACTGAAGAAGATGATTATTTAGAGGGGCTTTGGAATTCTCTAGGAGGATGTGAAGAGGTTAAAACAATTAATGTGAATGCAGTGTGGTTTGGATGCAAATGAAGATGAAGGAGTAGTGAAGAAGCCGAGGAAAAATCGGTTCCCGATGGAGAAGTAAATGGGTGAAGTGGCCTGCAGGCAGTTGATTAGACGACTAGGTAGACTAAACGAAAAGGCTACACAGGTAGACTGAGGAGTGGTACCTGTCCCAGTACGTGCCCATCCTTCTAGCGCTACATGTGCCACTAGCTAGTTGAGGTCACTCTTTCGAATCACCGTGGCGAGACATCTTATGATTCCTTTTTATTTCTGCACCCCTCCTGACAGGTGGGACCTATGCAAACGGATAAAAATGTGTCGTGGCTGGTTCAGATGGATATTGGCGCGTGCGTGAGAGACACAACATTCTCTAGTTAAGGAATATGCGGTTATCCTCAAAAAAGAAAAGGCCTTCTTCGCAATATGGATGATACCTAGAGGATGAAGTGAACACAGAGGCATGCTAGCATGGGAGACCTATTTCCTCTATACAGTACTACTCATGTTCCTACTACTCCTACTACTACTAGTAGTACAACTGTGGTACACTTGATGGTCAAAGTATTATTCATCCGGTCCTCACAATGAACTGACAAGACCCTGCGTCCGAGGTGACACCAGTCCAAGCGGCATGTTCGGGTTACCAACAACCTCACCTTGTGCACTTTGCAGTCACTGTCACCCCCGCTGTATAGCATGCCTCTCCTCGTCTCCCTCTCCCCTAGCACCACTCCATCTCCATCTCTATCTCGCCGGAGATCCTAAGGTCATTCTTCATCATCTCACTGTGCCCCCGCGTACCCTAGACTCGCTCGCCTCCCCCAGTACCGCTATTCCCTCGCTGGCCACTCCAGCACCGAGAGCCTTCTCCTCCATAAATCAAGCCCCCAAAACCCCACCTTCCAAACTCCACCATGGCCGAATGCAAACCGCACAGCATCCATATGAGCTGCGATTGGAGCAATCTTCCTAGTGACATTCTCGACCTCTGTTGTTGGTGTATGGATATGTTGAGCGCCCTGCGGTTGGTTGCATGCTCGAGGGACATGCACATGGCCATCATCGAAGCGAGGCCTAAGCTTTTCAAGACACGCTGCTTGCTGCTATCTGGTCTTGCGAGGTTTGCTCATCATGATATGGAGGCGTACATGATGCCCCTCGACTTCAATCCGATCTCCATTAGCCGAAACTTCTTTGCACGTATGTAGTGGGTCACCATACATCATTTCCCTCGACCTCGATTCGGTCACCATCGCCCAAAACTTCTTGGCAGGTCTGTACTGGGTTGGCATGAACTCCCGCTGGATGGCTGCCATCAGAGAAGACGGGAAAAAGTTGGTGCTCGTGAACTTCCAGACCTCCCATGAGAGTATCCTACCTCCATTGGATTTTATAGAGTTTTACCATCGCAATCCAAGTCATCTAGATTACCACGTCAGTTGGATGAACCTTGTTTTGCAGAAGATTGTAATCTGCCAAGTGCCCACACAACATGCTGATTACGCAGACTTCAAGCTAATTGGTATGTTCGACCGCGGGCTCGCCTATCTTTACGCCGGTGCCTTCTTTAGCTGGAGACAACTCAGCTCGCAGTGGATCATCATCAAACCTGATACACACTTCTGTGATGCTATTGAGAAGAATGGCAAGATCTACGCGATCGACAAAGCAGATGGCACCACATATTGCTGGGACAATGCGTGTAAGTTGTCTCCGTCTGATGTTAATGATGACGCCATGACACTGTTTGAACTTTTTGTGATGATTGTCATATCCCTGTTTGAGCAGAATTTGAGTAGAACTATGGCAATGTATTAGAGATGCCGTAAATCAACTATATTTGGAATGAGTTAATTCATGCGATTGTGACCAAGTCATTATAGCCAATTTGTACCCCTGAATAATCAAACGGTTAGGAAGATATTGATATTCTCCTTATTTTATAGTAATATATATACTACTAAATATGAGTGTGTATCAATGGCCATGTTAGTTTCCTCATTGTCATGATGTAGAAACATGCATCACACCGTTGGTTTCATCTAACCGTACATTAGGGAAGTAAATGTGCATATGGATAACTCTATATTTGGAAGTAGTGAAATCCTGTAATGCTTACCATGTATACATACCTATATTCTCCCTTCAGAAATCAATGGCTAGAATAATATGCTCACAATTTTTTTGCCCACAGAACATGAGTATATAACAATGCATGGTCTGTTAGTTTCCTTGAAGAATTTGTTTGTGAGGACAGAACATGATTACATAACCTGCATGACATGGTAGTTTCCTATGAAGAATCGATTGTGAGATAACAAGAGAATAACCACGAATGACACTTCTATATTTTCGAACCCAATATACATTTCCCTATATTTTCCTCCGAGTTCCAATAGGGATATTTCAATGTTGTTTCTTGCATTATCCTACTCATACTCTGAACAATTGTGATCTTACATTAACACTTCCTGTCCTTTTTGATATGATGAAGTGTCCCTACAGTTACTGCCC
Source organism: Triticum aestivum (assembly GCF_018294505.1). Taxonomy (NCBI): domain Eukaryota; kingdom Viridiplantae; phylum Streptophyta; class Magnoliopsida; order Poales; family Poaceae; genus Triticum; species Triticum aestivum. The sequence continues at coordinate 420,516,635 of NC_057812.1, read as the reverse complement.
TTTGTAATCACACCACCTTTGCCAAAAACAGGCAAGCACAACTGGTTCCTCCCTCGATAAGATGACGGCAAAAGACTGATGATCATTTGGACACATGAGCCAAAAAAGTTATATTGCAAAAACCCCACTGTATACAAGCACCGTGAAATACGTGAGTACCCGGATAGTGGCTGTTACGTCTATGAGTAGGATACCTGCTTGTTGGGGCCTTCAGGATTTTTGAGTTGGAGGCAGGTAAGTAGCCTTGGTTCACACTCTCTATTTCTTGGACTCAATTATCCGATTAACTAGGAGATCACCTTTGGCAAGGACCTTGATGGCAGAGAGGCTCTGTTTGCTATGGAAAACTGTGTCTACATGGCGAGCCCTAAGAGTTCAGGAGAAAACTCCCCTGATTGTCAACGATATAGCCTGCAGCCAAAAGAAGGTGAGAATGACAAAGGCATTTGGATTAACTTTGATCCTTGGATGTGCCGAGTCCGACAGGCAGTGATGTGGTTCAAGCCTTCAGGTTGATAGGTAATTGGGCTGTTGCGTCGAAAGGGTGGAGTACTGGTGTCTTCGGATCACTGGTGGTTGAAGCGGGGCTCCAAATTATGATGGTGTTGGATCATCCCTCTTCGTATGACTTGTTGTATTTTTTGCTTGTTCTGGATGGGCAGTTCTCTCTTTTGTTATGCATATTCCATGTCATTTGGTCATCCTCGTCTATGTCACTCTTAGTATGTAATAGTTGCCTCTATTTAGAATGTCATTCTCGTCTGGATCACGAGAGTCTGAGCGTTGCAGATGGGTTCATTTTGGTGGTGTAGCAAGACTTCTTGTGAACTATCATGTCTTGTTGTTTATGTCAGTAGTAGTCCCTAGTCAGTGTTTGAATGTTATATATATCGTTGTTTCGAACTGTTTATTGTCTCAAACTGCTGGTCGGCTAAATGAGTGCATCACCATTCTCCAGTGTTCAGAGTATATCTCCTTTTTCAAGTTATAATTTGAGCTCAGTGTCTTTTCGATGATGTACACTTGTTTGGGCCAGTGTGGTGTCGTTGAATATGGGCCGGGTAGTAACGCAATGCCAAACAGGTCAATTATGACTCTCAGGTTGGGCTCTCAAAAGATCCTCAAAAAAAGTTTGGGCTCTCAAAAAAAGAAAGAATTGGGACTCTTGCACGCTGACATGTGGGCGCCACCGGTGTTTTCGTGCGCTTGTGAGCTGAGAGCATATTGGCGCGTGTTCGAAATTCATGCTACCTTTTCATCCCCAATCTCCCGCCCCTCCCCCACCTCTGGAATCTCGATTCCTACTCCAGTTCCCCCAAATCCCCCTCCTGTGCTCCCTGTACTCAAGCACACTATCATGTTGCCGGTCAATGCGGATCTCCAAGCCAAAGATCCTGAGGTCCGTCCTGCCTTTCGGCGTTGCGTGTTGTCTCTCAACAGTGGCATGGCGGCACTTGACGACCAGTTTGCCGGTACAGTGCTGATGGTAACCATCGATGGCGACCGGCCTCCTATCTCGCCGGACGACCTTGTCAAAGCTCTTGGCATTACGCACGACATCCAAATAAGTGACTTGCTCGTTGAAGTATGTCCGCCACCGGCTGATTTCTTTGTTAGGTTCCAGACAACTTTCGACTGCAGTCGTGTGTTCCAATCTTCCTGGTGTTTGTTTTGCGTTGGCATGCTGGTGATCTTTGATCGGTGGCACCCAGGATGGGGCTCAGTGCCCTCTGAGCTTGAGTTTTTAACAAATCTTACCTTCCACGGCATGCCTCGATGTGCTTGGAACAGTGAGTCCATGAATTAGCTTATCAATGACCTTGGAGTTGAGCTCGTAAGTATGTTTGTTCCTCCAGACAGCTGGGCTCTGACGATTACGGCATGGATGAAGAAGTCGTCCACCATACCGAAGGTGATTTGTGTTGAGATACCGGTGCAGGAACCGAGGTTGTACTATTCGTCGCCACCAAGGCCACCGCGGACCACGTTAGGGATGTACCTGTATCGAGTGTTCATATATGTCGAAGAAGTGGTCAATCCATCAATCGAAGTCCTGTCGCCGCCGCTGGTGCCCGGGGTCCATCGACGATGTCCATTACAGGAGTCAACATTAGACTTTCCCCGTGTTACTCGGAACGATGGATGGCACAAGACCTACTCCATCGCGCGGCGGAGGCCACTGCTTCTTTGGGAGAAGAGGCGGGGTTGGGTGCCTGGATGTGCTCTAATTTGAGGTAACAACTGAATCTTGTCAGATACTAGTTAAATCCGAGCTGTAGGTGTGAAGCACTGACGAGCCAGTACATTTGATTGTGACCTGTTCTATTTTTTTACCTGTACTTTTTTTACAAAGGGTTGTACATCAACTTAATGTTCTAGCAGAACTTATATATTGTGTTGTCTGTCTGTTTTCTTTGCACAACATTCAAGATATTTCCCCATCATTGATAAAGACGATGAACCGTTATGTACAAGTTCGTTGGATTCAACATAGCCCTACCCGTAGCGATCCACTGCTTGCACCCTGATTGTGCCACCTACATGAAATATTTGTATGCAAGTTCAGTGTGCTATGATGTTCTATATGATTGCGTCAACTATATAAGTTTTTACTGAGCATCATCAATGCATATGGATAAAAGATGTATTTACGAGCATCAACCGATGGATCTCTCTCTCTCTCTCTCACGCACACACGCACACACGCGCAAGTGGGACCCATTGAATTATTTCTTCGCTCGTGACAACTTTTAATTAGGCTCCACTGTACTCTAACTTTTTTCTTAAGTTATTAATTGAGTTCAGTGACTTCAAAAAGTTGTACAGAAGCCCTGTTTGGGCCTTTCCGGCGTCGCTGAATGTGGGCTGAGTAACCATGTAAGGTTGTACTGTACTACACAGACCTTTTTCTCAACATCAGCAGTGCCACTGGGCCGATAGTTGTACACAATCTGGGTCAACTTGTTATTCTCCACCCCGCTGGGCTGCAAATCTTTCCTAGGAGGGATGCATTAGGCTTAACAAGAAAATGGGCTTTAAGAAATGATAAATGGGATGTAATTATAAAAACTATGTAGTAACTGTAAAGAAATGCACCAAACACGTAATTACTTTAAAAATATATTATTATTGGAATTTGAAAATTTTAATTTCATTACTTGTTGCGCGCGTAATATTTCGTTGGATTTTTATGTAATACAAATTTATTTTAAAATTATATTTAATCTGACTAGAAATATCTGGATAAAAATATTTCGGATCCCTTCAAAATGTGGGAAATTTTATTGAATTCTGTCTTGAGCGGTTGGTTGAAATTAATAATCGTTGTCCTAGCTAAAAATGGGTTGTGCTTTTAACAAACTGTAAATGGGCTGTAGTAAATTCCATTACAATTCAAAAATGGGTTGTACATTCTTACAAATCGCAAATGGGCTATATGTTCTCTGCCACACACTTGCGGGACTACTAAGTTGATGCATGCCCTAAAAACATAAGTTGATGTGTATGCAAGGCTTTGTCAACTTATAGTGAACACACGGTTCTAGCAGTAGTGGCCGTTGGATGTCCATCCAACGGATGTCACGCTTCTTCTTCAATCTCCGATATTCTTGCTTTAGCCGCCCAAAAAATGATTCCTCCACCTGACATCTGGGGCGCACCATTTCGGAGGCTGACCTGTGGGCCTACTAAGTTGACGCGTACCAAGGGCTTTGTCAACTTAGACAATATAAACGATTCTAGCTGCAGTGACCATACGATGTCCATCCAACAACCGTCGTGCTTCTTCAACCTCTGGTCTTCTTGCTCCAGCCGCCCAAACCAGCGCCGATCGTGCTGCGTGCTCCTGCCTCCCGTGGCCGGTTGTGATGTCGCGGAGGCCTCACCGCCCGCTACTACTCCCACCACTGACCGGGCCACCCCTCTACTCACCCACACCCCCTTTTATTCTGCGGCGATGGAAGCCTCACATCGCAACCGAACCAGTGAACCCTCATACTCCTCTCCGTGTGGGCATCCACTACCGCGTCTTCCCCGGCTCCGCGTCGTCCCCATCCTAGGTCTCGCCGTCGTCCACCGCCTTGGTGCTCTCGGCGCGGTGTGGTCAATGTGGTCAACGAACGACTTCCATCAGAAGAGTACTGTACATGGAGAGGCTGACAGCTGGGTCCATGGCCGTAGCAAGCAAGTGCCTCCTTATTACGCAGAAAATAATGATTCCTCCACCTAACAGCAGGGACCCACCAGACGGGCCACCGTATTTCTCGAAAAAACATTTCCCCCCTGACTGCTGGGACCCACCAGCTACATCTTCGCACACAAGGAAGTGCCTGACAGTCAGGACCCACCTGGTCGAAGCGTATGTAGCGTTCTTATTTTGGTCGCGAACGTGTATGTACACACTAGTCGATCAGTCTGTCTGCAGGCTGCAATGATGAACCATGGCCGTGTAAGGAAGGGCATGTGTCGTAGTATAGGCGCGCCCGTGTCATAGTAGAGGCACGCACATAGCATGTACACTTACGTACAGCCAGGGTGCAAGAAAGAAAATAAGGCCGCGTACGTATATACGGGAGGGGTCTCGAACGCCTACTCGCACATACGTACGGCCAGGGCTCGTGTACATGGCTGGGTCGAACGGAGAAACTGTGTCATCATCATGTTCATCGGGAGGCAACCGAATGCGTCGTGTTCATCCGGAGGCAACGGAATACGTCGTGTTCGTCGGGAGCCAACCGGCTTGGGTGGAACAGCCGATTGAAACGAGGCCTGGCGTACCGTAGAATGCAGGAAACGCCTCGTGTTCGACCGGCCACGGTCGAAACGGGATCCTCTTCATCGGGAGGGGTCTGGCGTACCGCAAAATGGAGGAAACAAAATTCTCTTGGACCTCCTACAGTCGAAACAGGGTCCTGTTGATCGGAAGGGGTGTGGCGTACCGCAAAACGGAGGAAACGGACTTGTGTTGGAGCCCTACGGTCGAAATGAGGGTCCTATTCATCAGGAGGGGTGTGACGTCCTGCAAAACGGAACTCCACAGGATACTGTCCATCTCCACCATCGACCTCCTCCAGCCTCCGCGGGCTACTGTTCATCCACCATCGACCTCCTCTAGCCTCCACCTGCGACTGTTCATCCACGGGCTCCTGTTCATCCAGTCTCCACCGCTCCTCCATCGGCTACTATTCAACCAACCCTCTCCACGGGGTCTTGTTCAACCACCTCTCCACAGGTTACTGTTCATCCAGCCCTCCATCAGCTACTGTTCAACCAGCCCTCCACGGGGTCCTGTTCATCCAGCCCTCCACGAGGTCCTGTTCATCCACCCCCAACCGGCTCGATCGGGGTCCTGTTCATCCAGCGACAATGACCTCTACTACCACGGGGTCCTGTTCATCCAACCCCCCACAGGGAACAGTTCACCCCCGCAACAACGCCCACTATTCATCTAGAGGCAGCATCGATCGGCTTCAGTTAGCAGCAGTAGCGAAAGAATCGCTCGATCGGGTTCAGTTGACATCCATCATTCGATAGCTCGGGTTTAGTAACGCGTAGCCTGCAGTGCAATCAATTGGGTTCAGTAGGAGAACACCTTGCTCGGGTTCAGTTAGAGCCTAAGGCCTCGCACCCACACGCGCGTACGTGACAAGAGAAACATGCATCGCTCGGCCCCGACCACCCACAGTAACCGGGAACTCCTCGATATTTTCCTCGCTCTCGCTTCTACCATGGTTTTTCCGTCATGCATGGCCCAAAGAATGTCATGCAGCTGCGTCTTCCGCCCGCCCTGGACGAAAATCCAATTTTCTGTGATGATTTTTTGTCGTAGAAGTAGGAGCCGACCACATCTATGATGATACCGGGTTTTGTCACAATTGTCGTCATAGAAGTGTCATAAGCATGACAGGAAAAAAATTCGTTCGGCGCAAAATACTGCGATATGACCAAGGTGTTAAACTGTGGAGGGGGGCACCGCACACGGCTAAGAGATTGTCTGTTGTCCGTTTGGGGTGCCCCTGCCCACATGTGTGCGAAGCATGTTGGTAGAACCAGTCTCAAGAACGCGGTCATGTAATGTCGGTCCAGGCCGCTTCATCCAAAAATACCGCCGAATCAAAGTAAGACGTTGGTCATAAGCAGTATGACTATTATCGCCCACAACTCTTTGTGTTCTACTCGTGCATATATCATCTACACATAGACCTGGCTCGGATGCCACTGTTGGGGAACGTAGTATTTCAAAAAATTCCTACGATCACACAAGATCTAACTAGGGGATGCATAGCAATGAGAGGGGAGAGTGTTTCCACATACCCTCGTAGACCGAAAGCGGAAGCATTTAGTAACATGGTTGATGTAGTCGAACATATTCATGATCCAACCGATCCATGTACCGAATGTACGGCACTTCCGTGTACAACACACATTCAGCCCGATGACGTCCCTCGAGCTCTTGGTCTAGTTTAGGATGAGGGAGAGTTCCGTCAGCACGACGGCGTGGCGGCAATGATGATGAAGTTACCGGTGCAGGGCTTCACCTGAGCACTACGACGATATGACTGAGGTGTTAAACTGTGGAGGGGGCCACCACACACGACTAAGAGATTGTCTGTTGTCACTTTGGGGTGCCCCTGCCCACGTCTATAAAGGAGGGGGGAGAGGCCGACGACCAGCAGGGGCGCACCATGGGGGGAGTCCTACTTGGACTCCTAGTCCAAGTAGGATTCGCCCCCCCCCTTTTCCTTTCTTCCACCCGAGGGAATAGGAAGGAGAGGGAGAGGGAAAGGGAAGGGGGATCCGCCCCCTCCTCCTTGTCCTATTCGGACTCCCAAGGAGGGTGGCACGCAGCCACCCCCCGCGGGCTTCCCTCTCTCTCCCTTAGCCCCATGTTGGCCCAATACTTCCCCGGGGGTTCCGGTAACCCCTCGGTACTCCTGAAAAAATACTCGAATCACTCGGAACCATTCTGATGTCCGAATATAACCTTCCAATATATGAATCTTTACCTCTCGACCATTTCGAGACTCCTCGTCATGTCCATGATCTCATCCAGGACTCCGAACAAACTTCGGTCATCAAATCACATAACTCATAATACAAATAGTCATCAAACGTTATGCATGCGGACCCTATGGGTTCAAGAACTATGTAGACATGACCGATACACATCTTCGGTCAATAACCAATAGCGGAACCTGGATGCTCATATTGGCTCCTACATGTTCTACGTAGATCTTTATCGGTCAAACTGCATAACAACATATGTCATTCCCTTTGTCATCGGTATGTTACTTGCCCGAGATTCGATCCTTGGTATCATCGTACCTAGTTCAACCTCGTTACCGGCAAGTCTCTTTACTTGTTCCGTAATGCATCATCCTATAACTAACTCATTAGTCACATTTCTTGCAAGGATTATAGTGATGTGCATTACCGAGAGGGCCCACAGATACTTCTCCGATACTCAGAGTGACAAATCCTAATCTCGATCTATGCCAACTCAAGAAACACCATCGGAGACACCTGTAGAGCATCTTTATAATCACCTAGTTACATTGTGACGTTTTATAGCACACAAAGTGTTCCTCTGGTATTCGGGAGTTGCATAATCTCATAGTCAGAGGAATATGTATAAGTCATGAAGAAAGCAATAGCAATAAAACTAAACGATCATAATGCCAAGCTAATGGATGGGTCTTGTCCATCACATCATTCTCTAATGATGTGATCCCGTTCATCAAATGACAACACATGTTTATGGTCAGGAAACTTAACCATCCTTGATTAACGAGCTAGTCAAGTAGAGGCATACTAGGGACACTCTGTTTGTCTATGTATTCACACATGTACTAAGTTTCTGGTTAATACAATTCTAGCATGAATAATAAACATTTATCATGATATAAGGGAATATAAAAAATAACTTCATTATTGCCTCTAGGGCATATTTTCTTCAGTCTCCCACTTGCACCAGAGTCAATAATCTAGATTACATAGTAATGATTCTAACACCCATGTTTTGCTCGTGAGAGAGGCTTAGTCAACGGGTCTGCAACATTCAGATCCGTATTTATCTTGCAAATCTCTATGTCTCCCTCGTTGTCTTGATCGCGGATGGAATTGAAGCATCTCTTGATGTGTTTGGTTCTCTTGTGAAATCTGGATTCCTTCGCCAAGGCAATTGCTCTAGTATTGTCACAAAATATTGTCATTGGACCCGATGCACTAGGTATTACACCTAGATCGGATATGAACTCCTTCATCCAGACTCCTTCATTTGCTGCTTCCGAATCAGCTATGTACTCCGCTTCACACGTCGATCCCGCCATGACGATCTGCTTGGAACTGCACCAACTGCTAGCTCCACCATTCAATATAAATACGTATCCGGTTTGTGACTTAGAGTCATCCGGATCAGTGTCAAAGCTTGCGTCAGTGTACCCATTTACGACAAGCTCTTTGTCAGCTCCATTAACGAGAAACATATCCTTAGTCCTATTCAGGTATTTCAGGATGTTCTTGAACGTTGTCCAGTGATCCACTCCTCGATTACTTTGGTACCTCCCTGCTAAACTTATAGCAAGGCACACATCAGGTCTGGTACACAGAATTGCATACATGATAGAACCTATGGCTGAGGCATAGGGAATGACTTTCATTTTCTCTCTATCTTCTGCACTGGTCGGGCATTGAGTCTGACTCAACTTCACACCTTGTAACACATGCAAGAACGCTTTCTTTGACTGATCCATTTTGAACTTCTTCAAAACTTTATCAAGGTATGCGCTTTGTGAATGTCCAATTAAGCGTCTTGATCTATCTCTATAGATCTTGATGCCCAATATATAAGCAGGTTCACCGAGGTCTTTCATTGAAAAATTCTTACTCAAGTATCCTTTTATGCTATTCAGAAATTCTGTATTATTTCCAATCAACAATATGTCATCCACATATAATATTAGAAATTCTACAGAGCCCCCACTCACTTTCTTGTAAATACAGGCTTCTCCAAAAGTCTATATAAAACCATATGCTTTGATCACACTATCAAAGCATATATTCCAACTCCGAGAGGCTTGCACGAGTCCATAAATGGATCGCTGGAGCTTGCACACTTTGTTAGCACCTTTAGGATCGACAAAACCTTCTGGTTGCATTATATACACTCTTCTTTAAGATATCTAGTAAGGAATGCAGTTTTGACATCCATTTGCCAAATTTCATAATCATAAAATGCGGCAATTGCTAACATGATCTGGACAGACTTAAGCATCGATACGAGTGAGAAGGTCTCATTGTAGTCAACTCCTTGAACTTGTCAAAAACCTTTCGCAACAAGTCAAGCTTTGTAGACAGTAACATTACCGTCCGCGTCAGTCTTCTTCTTGAAGATCCATTTATTCTCTTGCCGATCATCGGGCAAGTGAACCAAAGTCCACACTTTGTTCTCATACATGGACCCCATCTCAGATTTCATGGCCTCAAGCCATTTCGCGGAATCTGGGCTCATCATCGCTTCCTCATAGGTTGTAGGTTCGTCATGGTCTAGTAACATGAACTCCAGAACATGATTACCGTACCACTCTGGTGCGGATCGTACTCTGGTTGATCTAAGAGGTTCAGTAGTAACTTGATCTGAAGTTTCATGATCATCATCATTAGCCTCCTCACTAATCGGTGTAGGAAACACTGGAACTGATTTCTGTGATGAACTACTTTCCAATTCGGGAGAAGGTACAATTAACTCATCAAGTTATGTCGGAGTAATGGGACAAGGTAGCCTAACCCGAGTCCCGGAACCTTTCAGGACATCGGGCCGGCCGCGCCCCTCAAGGGGTCAAGATGAAGCGCCGCCTTCTCGTGGCCGACTGGCCGAACAACCAACTACTAGAAGGCTGCCATGCTCAGGAAGGCGGCACCAAGACAGGCCGACTCCTGGCAGGCGGCCTCCAGAGAGGCCGGTTCCTAGCAGTCGGCCCACGATGCCCTCAAAGTCTACACCCCCATTGAAGAAGACAGGACGGGGAGAGGCAACAGTGTAGCCCATCCTCCCCATGAATCCGGGGCCGGGCGTGGCCACAATGCCTCGTACCAGCGGAGATCTCCGCTCGGCGCGGCACTGTTGCCACTTCGCCCTCGACATCGCTACTGACAGGCAAAGCCCTGCTCCCACAACTGCCTGTTGGTATGGCCCAAGGATGGTGGGCCCTACCGGTCAGCGAGAGCCCGGAAGACGATGGGAGCTACACCACTCGGATCCGAGGGAGGCCGGCTCCTAGCTTCCAGCCCGGTCCTCCCTCGGAGGCCCACACACCATTAACCAGATAAGATGCAGAATGGCTACAGTGATCTCCCACCAGGCGGCGGGACTGTAGCCACACCTCCCCGACCAAGCACGCGTCATTAGCGCATGGCTACAGTGATCCGTAGCCGGCAGGACCCGCGAGCGGCGGATGCGGCCTGTCGGCTTCGTACCAGACCAGCCGGCGGGGCCCACTAGGCGGCGGGCCCCAACAGTCGGCGGAGAAGCCGGCGGCCAGAGAGACAGACGGCCGGGCCCTACGCCCGGCCGGATTACCATTGTACCCCTGGGGGGTAGGCCTATATAAACCCCCCAGGGCACCCATGCAAAGGGTTCCCACCCGGTTAGGACTAGATTCATACCTAGGGGAGGAGAGAGCAAGCCTTGCCTTCTCCCACCTCTAGCATACAGCTCGAGGAGCACCATTGTACTCACTTGCGCCTTAGTGATCATGTGGAGACCCCGCAGAGCAGGACTAGGGGTGTTATCTCCTAGGAGAGCCCCGAACCTGGGTAAAGTTCGTCGGCGTACGTGTCTATGCCTCATCCCGCTTCCAGGCACCGGCGACGTTCTACTCGCTCCCACCATGATAAGCCATCCATTGGCATATGTCGCACCCAACCCCCGCCATTTGGCGCCCACCGTGGGGGGAGGTGCACCGACGTCCGGAGACCTGTTCTGGACGGGAACCCTTTTCCTCTCTAGCGAGCATAGCCAGCCTGGCATGCCAGGCGGAGTCTGTGCCGACGCGCTGTGTGGTGCGGAGCTCGCCTGCGCGGCAAGCTGCCTCGCCGACCTTGTTGGCGAGGTTCTCCTCTCCGACGAGCCGGCGTCCGATGCGGGCAAAGATGGCCCTGAGAGCCGCCTCGTCAGCCTCCTCGATCTGCTTCACGTAGTCAGCGAGCCTACTGCGGACTTGGAGTCAGTTGGCTCTACCGACCTGATGCTTGTCGCTTCTGACACTGTGTCGCTTGACGCATTCCCCACCAATGTGGTGGTCTACGACGAGCGGCCTCCTCGCACGGAGAGCGGCAAGAGCGCCATCACGGAGGTGCTTGTCATCGGCCACAGTGAGCACTCTGGCGGAGGTGCTCACGATCCGCTCAACGCGGCACTGCAAGACCGGACGACGCCCATCCCAGAAGACGCCGACGCCGAGATGCTGGAAGCACGCCGCCTCCAGCTTGTCAAGGGCGCCAAGAAGTTGGCTAGCATGAGACGCCTGTTGAAAGCCTACCGGCGCGAGATGGACCGCGCTGTGGCCGGCACGCCGGCTCCCGCAGGGCCCAGCCGCCTTGGCACGGTCCAACAGCGCGGTGTGGCCATCGCCAACCTGCTTGGGGCAGATCGCCCAGTCTACGCCACGCCCGCGGAAAATATCCGAGCTGCCCAGGCGGCAGTAGAAGAGCTAGACAAGTTCGAGGACGAAGAATGTCGCCAGATGGCAGAGCGCGTCCAGTGGCTCCTCAATGCGGCTGCTGAGCAGCACGAGGCCGGCTGCCGCACTGAGGCACCACACAGGCAAAACAACGATCCGCCTCCCTGCTGAGATCAAGGCGCATCATCTCGGACACTGACTGGTGACGTCCGCGGAAGAAGAGACAAGGAGCCGGCTGCCAGCCGCAGCCGGACTCGCATCACCATTGAGCGTGACCAAGACGGCCGCCCAAGAGGAGTGGAACAACCGGATGACTGTCCGCCTCCTCCCCTTGAAGGGAAAGGCGCATCACCCCGCCGCCTATTGTTCACCCGACACTCGGCGACCGCCTTGGCCGCCGAGAGGGAGTCGGATAGAACGATGCCCGCCACCGGATCGACTGTCTCCACCAGTCCTTGGCGCTAGAAGAGGAGGATGAATTGGGTCCGCCCTGTTTCGGCCCCCGCATTCGAGACGAGCCCTTCCCCAAAGGGTTCACGCTCCCAAGAGACACACCCAAATACACCATCTCCGTGAAGCCGGAGGACTGGCTGGTCGACTACTCCACAGCCATTAGCAAAGCAAACGGCAACAAGCGCGTTGCCATGAAGTATGTTCCGCTCATGCTCCAGGGCACGGCCCAGACGTGGCTGAACAGTCTGAAGCCCCGCAGCATCAACAGCTGGGTCGACTTCACTGAAGCCTTCATCCGCAACTTCACCAGGACGTATAAGCGGCCGCCCAAGCCTCACCAGCTCTCCTTGTGCGTACAAGGCCCCAATGAGTCGACCCGTGACTACCTCACGCGCTGGGCCGAGCTCCGCAACTCTTGCGAAGGCGTGCACGAGGTGCAGGCTATCGATTACTTCACCGCTGGATGCCGAGAGGGCACCCTCCTCAAGCACCGACTCCTCTGCGACGAGCTGCTGATCATAGCAGATAAATATGCCACAGCCGGCTCCTCCATGAAGGCAGAAATCCAAGTTGATGCATCTGGCAAAGTAGCCCCTCAAGCTCCTCGAACCCCGGCTGGCCACACCAGTCGGCGCCAGCAACCAAGCGACAACAAGCGCAAGGCCATACAGCCGGCTTCCATAAGACGTCAGGTGGCGACAGTCGAAGACAAGCTGCCGGAGGGGCAGCCTCTGTCCAAGCACCCGAAGGGCGGCAAGCCCAATTGGATGCCGGCTTTCTCATATGAGCAGACTCTTGACGCACCCTGTAAATTCCATAGTGGTGCGAAGCCGTCCAACCATACCACTCGGAAATGCCATTGGCTCAACAAGATCGCCAAGGGAGACGGCCTGCAGCCTCCTCTGCCTGCTGGGCAGCCGCCCCCTCCCCCTCAGCAGCCGGCCGTTCGACCAGTCGGAGCCATATAAGACGAATACCCTGAAGAGCACGGATCTTATGTCATGTTCACCAGTGTGGCCGACGATAGGCAGAGCAGACGGCAACGACAGCAAGAAGTGAATGCAGTAGCATCAGAGTCCCTCGAGTTCATGCATTGATCTGAAAAGCCCATCAACTGGAGCAAAGCCGACCACCCGGAGGTGATGCCCAATCCCGGCTCCTACGCCCTAGTTCTGGATGCCACCTTTGCCACTGATAGGCGAGCTGCTCGGTTTTCCGGAGTTCTGATAGATGGCGGCAGCAGCATCAACATTCTATACAAAGATACCATGGAGAAGTTAGGAATCAGACAAAGACAGCTTCAGCTCAGTCGGACTGTATTCCATGGCATAGTTCCTGGCCTTTCCTGCTCACCAATCGGCAAGATCCAGATAGACGTCCTCTTCGGAGACAAGGATCACTTCCGACGAGAGCCTGTCTGGTTCGAGGTGGTCGAGCTCGAGAGCCCATACCATGCACTTCTTGGCCGACCTGCACTGGCCAAGTTCATGGCGGTCCCCCACTACGCTTACCTCAAGATGAAGATGACGAGTTCTAAGGGAATTATGACCATAGTCGGGGAGTACAAGAAGTCATCCGCTTGTGCGGCTGAGAGCAGCCGGCTGGCCGAGTCCCTCGTGATCGCGGCCGAGAAGCGGCTCCTTGACCGAGTTGTGGCAATGGCGGGCAAGCAGCCGGACATGCCACCCCACCGCAAGGAGTCAGAAGCCAAGGGCTCGTTCAAGCCGGCCAAGGAGACAAAGAAGATACCCTTGGACCTGGAGCACCCGGAGAAGTACGCTGTCATAGGTGCAAACCTCGACAGCAAATAGGAAGGCGAGCTCGTCGATTTCCTCCATGAGAATCAGGACATCTTCGCATGGTCACCTAAAGACATGCCGGGTGTTCCGACGAATTTCGCCAAGCACAAGTTACATGTCCGGTCTGATGCCAAGCCAGTCAGACATCCCTTGCGCCGCCTATCAGAGGAGAAGAGAAGAGTCGTCGGAGAAGAGATAGCCCGGCTGCTGGCAGCCGGCTTCATCATGGAAGTGTTCTTTCCAGAGTGGCTGGCCAACCCAGTCCTTGTGCTGAAGAGAAACAAGCAGTGGCGCATGTGTATTGATTACACTAGCCTCAACAAAGCCTGCCCGAAAGACCCGTTTGCTTTGCCGAGGATTGACCAATTGATAGACTCCACAGCCGGATGCGAGCTGTTGAGTTTCTTGGATGCATACTCAGGGTATCACCAGATCAAGCTGAATCCGATCGACTGGCTGAAAACCGCCTTCATCATGCCATTTGGAGCCTTCTGCTACTTAACCATGACGTTCGGCTTGAGGAATGCCGGCGCCACGTTTCAACGTTGCATGCAGAAGTGCCTCCTCAAGCAACTCGGCAGGAACGCCCACGTGTATGTGGACGATGTTGTGGTGAAGATGGAGAAGCGTGGAACGCTGCTAGAAGACCTCAAAGAGACCTTTGAGAACCTGCGCCGATTTCAAATCAAGCTCAACCCGGAGAAATGCATCTTCGGAGTACCAGCCGGCCAGCTTCTTGGCTTCCTGGTCTCAGAGCATGGCATAGAGTGCAACCCTATGAAGATCAAGGCCATCGAGAGGATGGAAGTGCCCACTCGACTGCTGGACGTACAAAAGTTCACCGGCTGCTTGGCGTCCATCAGCCGTTTCATCAGTCGGCTGGGAGAGAAGGCTCTCCCCCTATACCAGCTCATGAAGAAGACCACTTTTTTTGAGTGGAACGATAAGGCGGATGAAGCTTTTCTCCAGCTCAAGAAGATGTTGACTACTCCACCTGTCCTGGCGGCTCCGACTCCTAAGGAGCCCATGCTCCTCTACATCGCCGCCACCAGCCGGGTGGTCAGCACAGTCATAGTGGTAGAACGCAAGGAGGAAGGCAAGGCACTACCAGTCCAGAGACCGGTGTATTACCTGAGCGAAGTGCTGTCAGCCTCCAAGCAAAACTACCCCCACTATCAGAAGATGTGCTACGGCGTGCACTTTGCCGCCAAGAAATTGAAGCCGTACTTTCAAGAGCACCCAATCACTGTTATCTGCACTGCTCCGCTCGCCGAGATCATTGGAAGCCGAGATGCCTCCGGCTGGGTGGTCAAATGGGCCATAGATTTGGCCCCCTTCACTATCTACTACCAGCCTCGCACCGCCATCAAGTCACAGGCGCTGGCCGACTTCCTCGTCGACTGGGCCGAGACCCAGTACCTGCCACCGGCATCGGACTCCACCCATTGGCGGATGCACTTTGATGGTTCCAAGATGCGCACCGGTTTGGGTGCCGGCATCGTCCTCACCTCTCCCAAAGGCGACAAGCTCAGATATGTGCTGCAAATCCATTTTGCCGCTTCCAACAACGTCGCTGAATATGAGGCACTCATTCACGGGCTCTGGCTTGCCAAAGAACTCGACATTCGCTGGATCCTGTGCTATGCTGACTCCGACTTGGTGGTCCAGCAGTCGTCAGGCGACTAGGATGCCAAGGATACAAACATGGCGAGCTATCGCTTCCTCGTACATCAACTCAATGGATATTTTGATGGGTGTGAGTTTCTCCATGTGCCAAGAAACGACAATGAGCAAGCAGACGCCTTGGCGCGAATCGGCTCCACCCGTCAAGCAATACCGACCGGCGTCGCCCTACAACGCCTCCTCAAGCCGTCTGTCAAGCCATTGCCAGAGTCGGATTCTATCTTCATGCTGGCTCCTCCTAAAGCAGTCGGATCCGACTCAAGAGCTCCAGCAGTCGGCACGGGAATTCTGGCAGGCGGCCCGGAGGCCGCGGCAGTCGCACCCGGCCCGGGGACTTCAGAGCCTGGCCCGAGGACTGCAGCAATCGACCCAGGGACTTCAGAGCTCGGCCCAGGGACTGCGGTAGTCGGCCCGGAGCCTTGATCGACCCAGCAAGCGGCAACTGACTCCAACCAGCCGCCTCCCGGCCCAACCGCCCTCGTCCAAGTTGTAGTCCTGATAGTTGAAGAAATCGCAGCACCTTCATGGGCCCAGCCCATCCTCAACTTCCTGGTAAACAAAGAGTTGCTGACTGATGAGATCTTAGCCAGGCAAGTGCAACACCGGGCAGCAGCATACACCATAGTCAGTAGAGAGCTGGTGAGGCGCACTGTCACCGATGTCTACCAGTGCTGCGTCGAGCCAGAGCAAGGCCAAGCAATCCTCAAAGGCATCCATCAAGGAGAATGCGGCTACCACGCGGCTTCAAGAGCACGTGTCGCCAAGGCTTTCCGCCATGGTTTTTTGTGGCCAACTACCCTGGAAGACGCCAAGAGTTTGGTCCAGAAATGCAAAGGGTGCCAGAAGTTTAGTATAAAGCCTCATCAGCCGGCTTCTGTACTCAAGACTATTCCCATAGCCTGGCCCTTTGCTGTCTGGGGCCTGTACATGGTGGGACCATTCAAGATGGCAAGAGGTGGCTTGACTCATCTGCTTGTCACGGTGGACAAGTTCACCAAGTGGATAGAAGCAAAACCAATCAAGAAGTTGAATGGTCCAACTGTTGTGACTTTCGTCTCCGACATCACCATCCGGTATGGCATACCACACAGCATCATCATCGACAACGGCACTAACTTCGCCAAAGGTGCCTTGGCCCATTTCTGCGTGACGCAGGGCATCCGACTGGACCTAGCGTCCGTTGCTCATCCGCAGTCAAATGGCCAGCTGGAGCGAGCAAACGGCCTTATTTTGTCCGGCATCAAGCCCCGACTGGTCGAGCTTTTGGAGCGGTCGGCCGGTTGCTAGCTCGACGAGCTGCCGGCCGTCCTCTGGAGTCTGCGCACAACTCCAAACAAGTCAACCTACTTCACGCCCTTCTTCCTCGTCTAAGGTGCCGAAGCCGTCATCCCAACGGACATGGAATTTGACTCCCCTCGAGTCACCATGTACACCGAGGAGGAGGCGAAAGAAGCTCGTCAAGACGGCGTCGATCTGCTGGAAGTAGGCCAGCTGTTGGCACTCAGCCGGTCTAGCATCTACCAACAAAGCCTGCGCCGATACTACAACCGGCCAGCGAACAGCCGGCCAACATAAGCTCTCAGCACCTTGGGAAGCCCCTTCATCATCAGCAAAGTGTTGGGCAACGACTCCTACTACCCGATCGACGCTCAGAAGCCTCGAGCACGCAAGAGGGACGACTCCGGCAAGGAGACGGAGCGGCCATGGAATGCAAATCTCCTTAGAAGATTTTACAGTTGATGCAGTATGTACCACGCTACCTTTTGTCTTAAAGTACGAAGACTTTGGGTCCCCCGAGAAGAGCTCGGGGACTGCCCTCGTTCATCTATATGATAAGAATTATGCCTATGAGTATGTCATTTTCTTTATGCCGCTCGGCACCGGGTCCGACTAGTCGGCCCGGGGACTTGCCGCCTTGTACTATGAGGTGCTTCCTGCAGCCAGACAAGTAATGTGTGGCACTTAAGCCGTCTCCTACCAGAAGCCGCAGCTCACAGAGCGACTGTCTGGTGGGCAGGAGCAAGGCAGAAAGGGTGTCCACATAAAAATGGCTAAGGACACAAAGCACGTGCATAGTCCAAGCCAGCTTCTCGCCTCATGAACCGGTTGCCGAACAGATGGCTTGCCGGCTTCTACTTAACTTGCTAGAATGTTCTAAAAACGGCTAAGTACTTGCCTTCCCAGAAGTAGCTAAGTAGTTGTCCCAGCCACAGTCCGCAGAGCGGCTGTTCGGCTGGCAAGACGGCAACCAAGGGAAGGCGGCAAAGGAGAAAGCCAAAGAGAAGCAAGCAAGAAAAGATAGAACTCGGAATAATATTTACATAACAAAGGCCCTTGGCCGATCTTCAAAACACAAGTTTAGGATACACCCCACGGGTGCAATTGTGCAAACTTAACAAATTCGTCGAGACTGATAGACATGTAAAGCAAAGATAAACTGGCGGCCTAGGAAGCGACAGAAGGGTTCAGTGGATTGGAGGAATCAGCGGCGCCGGTTGGTGGAGCGGCCGGCTGGTGAGTCTCCACTTGGTTGCCTCTAGCGGCAGCCGGCTCGGTTGGGCGTGGCTCGTTGCTTGAGGCGCGGTCGAGATGGGGCTGGCCGCCCGCTCCGACTTCTGGCGCCTCCTCTTCACCTTCCTCCTCCGCCTCGCCCTCTTCCTAGCCGCTGGAGTCGATCACCTCTGCCAAGTCCTCGCCGTCTTCCGGGTTCAGCCCGAACCAGTCTGGTGCCGCCTCGGTGCCGTCCTCAACCCGCTCCGAGACAGAGATGCTCGTGTCGGTGTACTCGGCAATTTATGTCGTGCACTTGACGAGTTCATCCTCCAGGACCGCGAGTTCCTCCTGACCCTCCAGCCGGAACATGGCTAGCTGGGCTAGACTCAGCCTAGGATACCACGCCTTGATGAACTCCAAGGCCCGAAGCGCTCCAGCCCGGGCCGAGGAGCTCTTCCAGGCCTCAAGATAGCCGGCCGCCACCTCCAGCCAGTCGGCAGTCTGACTGGGAGTGCGCGGTGCCGGCATGTCAGGCCACAGGGCGGCAATCGCTTGGGCACCGACATGCTGAAGCTGGCGCAGCATCCGGTGAGCTGGCCGAAGATGAGTCTCGATGCTCAGGATCTGCTGGTTAAGGGTCTGGGGGGCATTGGCAGCGATCTGCGCACCATCCGCCCTCCATCCTTCGTGATCAGCTTCAATGGCCTGGTTGGCGGCATCCAAGTGGCCAGGGAAGCAGTCTGCCAAAACAGAAAGCAAAAAGCCAAAGTTAAAGACGAAAAGCCGGCTCAACCAATAAGCCGGCAGCTCAACGAAAGAAAAAGAGGGAAGCTCACCATCGACTATATCCTCGATCCCGTGAAAGCCAGAAGTCAGCATCGCCTCCTTGTCGGTCCAGGCGGAGCGCTCGATCGCAATCTCAGCAAGGAGTCTGGTCTCCTTGTCCTCCGTCTCATACTGGGCCTTCTTGAGGAGCTCCTTCTATTCCGCCAGTTGAGCGACAAGTCGGTCGCGCTCTTCAGCCAGCTTGCCGTAGTCCACCTCCTTGGCACCAAGCGCGGCGTTGGCTTCGCCCAGTTGCTATTGAACGGTGGCGTTGGCCTCTGCAAAAAGTAGAAAAAGAAAGAGACGACAACAATCAGCAAAGAAGATGAAGTTGCCAGGAAGACCCAGCCCGACTGCTTAGCAGTCGGCCCGAATCTCGGGGACTACAGCCCGCGGGTGCGCCAGCGCGCCCCCGCAGAAAAAGGAGACTTACTCCGGCTCTGCGACAAGTCGGCGACACGTTGATCCAACTCCTGGACTCTGGAGTTAAAGGCGGCCGCACAGAGATTGTGATAATCCTGCAGCAAATACATTAGCACTCGGAGCTTGCTAAGTAGAGTTCGGGGCCTCCTGCTCAGCAGCCGGCCCAAAACTCGGGGACTACACCCAGTGGGTGCGCCAGCGCGGCCCCCACGAAGAAGTACAAGAATTAAAAACAAAGGAGCAAGAAGTGTACCCGGATGGCCTCTCGCGACTCCCAGAACGCCTTATTGCAGAGCTTGAGAGCGTCGGCCTTGGCGCGGAGTTTGGCTTGAACGTCCAGAATCGCCTGGTTCAGAGGGCCCGTTCCGCCTCCCCGCACCCAGCCAGTGGGCGCGGCGCTGGTCGCCTCAGTGTCTGGGACCGAGGACCTTGCGGTGCCGGCCTACAGTGGGCGCGGCACCGATGCCGCCTTCGTGAGCCAGCGGCGTAAGGGTGTGCGGACCCTGGGAGTCGGGCCCGCCACCATCTCATGTCCGGCTGGTGGCACCGGCGGGTCGACCGGCTCCTTGTCTCGCGCCTCCTTAGAAGGAGGTGGCAGTGGCAGGATGACATCCGGCATGGCGACATCACCGCCGTCCCTTTCCATAATAGGGTGCTCGCCGCCTGCTTCCCCAGTCTGCGCCACGAACTCCAGTGGTGGCGGCGCAGAGTTCAGAGGGACAACAAACACTGCTGACTGGCGATGCGCGGCTTCTTCAGCACACTTCTTCGCCGCATCGGCGGCTTCTTCAAGTCGGCAGCTTCCGCCTTGTCAGCTTCCTCCTGCTTCAGGCGGGCGGCTTCCCTCTCCTCGCGCGCCTCCTGCGCGTTCCACTCTGTAGCCTCCCGGAGGTCGGCAGCCGGATTGATCCGCCGGTTGGTGGTGGAAGTCTCCGCCGACCTCACGATGGAGGCGGCGGCTGACTTCTCAAGAGAGAGCGGAGCCCGAAAATCAAGAAAGTAAAGCAAAGGAAGTTCAGAAATAATCAATAAGAAGGAAAGCACAAGGGAAAGAAACTTACGCCGACACCATAGGGGGCGCCTTGGGGAGCTTCTGGTACTTGGCCGCCTTCGCTGCGGCCTCCTTCCGCTTGGTCGCGGTGTTTGGATTCTTGGGCTCCTTCGGCTCACTGCCGAACAAGGCGGCGCCTTGCTTACGCTTGCGCGTGCCACCTCGGGCAGTCGTCTCGCCGGAGGGGCCCGCGTCCGCCTTGCCAGCGCCTCACGCGGGGCGTGGCTCATCTTCTTCTTCATCGTCATCAAGCTAGGTCTCGATGCCGACTTCTTCGGAGCCGCCTGCCTCGTAAACACCACCTGTCGCAGTGTCCTCCAAGGCGGCCGCCCCCAAGTCGGGGTCGTCCACGTCGCTCACCACCCGCCCCTATGAGGGCGGCCGTCGTGTTCGACGTGTAGATCTGTTTCAGACAACGGAAGGCCGGCTGATCAAAGATCAAAATCAAGAGTACAGCAAGTATCAGAGAGAGAGAATCGGCAAACTTACCACAGGCGGCGGGTCGGCGTGAGAATATTGCCGCTTGCCGAAACTCCAAGCCCCCTCCAACCTAAGGCCGGAGATCTCGTTCACCAAATTCATGACTTCGGTAGCCGTCATCTCCTTGGTGCTCAGCCGGCACGGGTCACAGTGCCCGCTCATCTGGCTGATCAGGTGCGGCCGGCGTTGGAGCGGGAGAACCCGGCGCTCGACGAAGGCGACCAGCAAGTTAGACGCCCTGAGGGCTTCGGTGTTGATTAGCTCCCGGAGCCGTTGGATGGCGGCGGCGCCGTCTGCCAACACCGGCTTCGTCTTGTAGCCCCAGCTAGCCCGGGGCTCAGTAGGCGGGTCGGCTTCATATGCCGGCAGGTTGAGGAAGTCGGCAGCCGGGTCTACGTTCTGCACGTAGAAGTAGGATTGCTGCCACATCTTGACTGACTGCGGCAGTTTGATGATGGGGAAGACGTTTTGCGGCGACGGTCGGCGAAATGCAACAAAGGCACCACACTGGGCAGCCACCTCCCGGATGGAGGTGCCCAATTTGGTGTAGAAGAAGGCTCCCCATAGCTCGATGGTGGGGAGAACGCCAAGGTATCCTTCGCACATCGTGACAAAGGCGGCCAGGAGCATCACGGTGTTGGGCGTGATGTGATGAGGCTGAAGTGGTAGAACTCGAGGAATGAGTGAAGGAAGTCGCTCGGCGGCAGGGTGAAGCCCCGGATGGAGTGCGAGTGGAAGACGACCAGCTCGCTCTCACCCGGCGCCGGCGAGATATCTCCCTCTAGCGGCACGCGCTCCTTCCCGAGGTCTGCACCGGGGAGACACCGCGTCTCGCAGAGGAAGGTTATGTGATCCTCATTGACGTTGGATCCGTCCCAGTCTCCTCCTCGCTCGCGCGCCATGGAGAGCTCGACGAAGAAATGAGCGGCGAGGAAGCTGAGAGTGGGGCGAAGCGAGGAGGCTCGGGCGAGCGGGCTCGACAGAGACGAACTGCAGCAGCACTCCGGCGTAGATCGAGGAGCGCTGCGGCGATAGGAAGAAGAACGAGGCAATGACGGGGTGGAGGGGCGTGCGTGCTCTGCCGCTCTCTCTCCTCCCTTACTTATAGCCTGTGGGCTATGAAGCCGAGGGGGCGGGCGTGGGATCGTGGGATTAACAGTGCCCACGACCCCACATCCCCACCTTTATCGCGCAAAATTGCTGCGCGCAGTAACTCCACGGGCGAGCGAAACCGCCCACCTCAGCCGCAGTGGATCCGCTTGCGTGCCGAGGCCCGGAGGTGGTGGTCCCGGCCTGCTGAAGTGTCCCATCGCGCGCGTGGGCTCACAGGCTGGCCCGGACGGCTAGCACCACGTGGTGTGCCCACGACAGGTGGCTGATCGAGAGGCTTAGCCAACACGCCACCTAGTTCCCGCTGATGCATTCGAAATTCTAGGAAGATACGACTATACGTATCCGACTCCCTCCAGCCGGCTTCCCGGGAGTCGGACGAGGTTTCTTTCAGAGTACCCGAAGGAGGAAACTATTGAGGCTCCTCGGCACATCAGCCGCGGCGCCTCACCAGCTTCGGGGACTACTGTCGGAGTAATGGGCCACGGGTAGCCTAACCCGAGTCCCGGAACCTTTCAAGACATCGGGCCGGCTGCGCCCCTCAACGCGTCAAGATGAAGCGTCGCCTTCTGGTGGCCGGTTGGCCGAACAGCCGACTGCTAGAAGGCGGCCATGCTTAGGAAGGCAGCACAAAGACAGGCCGACTCCTGGCAGGCGGCCTCCAGAGAGGCCGGCTCCCAGCAGTCGGCCCACGGTGCCCTGAAAGTCTGCACCCCCATTAAAGAAGACAGGATGGGGAGAGGCAACAGTGTAGCCCATCCCCCCACGAATCTGGGGCCGGACGTGGCCATAGTGCCTCGTACCAGCTGAGATCTCCGCTCGGTGCGGCACTGTTGCCACTTCGCCCTCGACGTCACTACTGACAGGCAAAGCCCTGCTCCCATGACCGCCTATCGGTACGGCCCCAGGACGGCGGGCCCTACCGGTCAGCGAGAGCCCGAAAGACGATGGAAGCTACACCAATCGGATCCGAGGGAGGCCGGCTCCCAGCAGTCGGCCCAGTCCTCCCTTGGAGGCCCATGCACCATTAACCAGATAAGATGCAGAATGGCTACAGTGATCTCCCACCAGGTGGCGGGACTGTAGCCACACCTCCCCGACCAAGCACGTGTCATTAGCAGCACAGCTAGAGTGATCCGTAGCCGGCAGGACCCGCGAGGGGCAGAGGCGGCCTGTCGGCTTTGTACCAGACCAGCTGGCGGGGCCCACTAGGTCGCAGGCCCCAGCAGTCAGCGGAGAAACCGGCGGCCAGAGAGACAGACGTCCGGGCCCTACGCCCGGCCGGATTACCATTGTACCCCTGGGGGGTAGGCCTATATAAACCCCCCAGGGCACCCATGCAAAGGGTTCCCACCCGGTTAGGACTAGATTCATACCTAGGGGAGGAGAGAGCAAGCCTTGCCTTCTCCCACCTCTAGCATACAGCTCGAGGAGCACCATTGTACTCACTTGCGCCTTAGTGATCATGCGAAGTCCCCGTAGAGTAGGACTAGGGGTGTTATCTCCTAGGAGAGCCCCGAACCTGGGTAAAGTTCGTCGGCGTACGTGTCTACGCCTCATCCCGCTTCCAAGCACCGGCGATGTTCTACTCGCTCCCACCATGATAAGCCATCCATTGGCATATGTCACACCCAACCCTCGACAAGTTCTACTTTCCTCGCACTCACTTCTTTCGAGAGAAACTCATTCTAGAAAGGATCCATTTTTAGCAATGAATATCTTGCCTTCGGATCTGTGATAGAAGGTGTACCCAACAGTCTCCTTTGGGTATCCTATGAAGACACATTTCTCCGATTTGAGCTCGAGCTTATCAGGTTGAAGCTTTTTCACATAAGCATCACAACCCCAAACTTTAAGAAACGACATATTTAACGTGAATGCAGCCGTCTCTAAAGCATAACCCCAAAACGATAGCGGTAAATCAGTAAGAGACATCATAGATCGCACCATATCTAATAAAGTACAGTTACGATGTTCGGACACACCATTACGCCCTGGTGTTCCAGGTGGCATGAGTTGTGAAACTATTCCACATTGTTTTAAATGAAGACCAAACTCATAACTCAAATATTCACCTCCACGATCAGATCATAGAAACTTTATTTTCTTGTTACGATGATTTCCCACTTCACTCTAAAATTCTTTGAACTTTTCAAATGTTTTAGACTTATGTTTCATTAAGTAGTTGTACCCATATCTGCTCAAATCATCTGTGAAGGTCAGAAAATAATGATACCCGCTGTGAGCCTCAATACTCATCGGACAGCATACATCAGTATGTATTATTTCCAATAAGTCAGTTGCTCGCTCCATTGTTCCAGAGAACAGAGTCTTATTCATCTAGCCCATGAGGCATGGTTCGCAAGCATCAAGTGATTCCAAAACCCCATCAACATGGAGTTTCTTCATGCGCTAACTGGCGGTGCCACAAATAAGTTGCACTATCATTATTAACTTTGCATCTTTTGGTTTCAATATTATGAATATGTGTATCACTACAATCGAGATTCAACGAAAATAGACTACTCATCAAGGGTGCATGACCATAAAATATATTACTCATATAAATAGAACAACCAGTATTCTCTGATTTAAATGAATAACCGTCTCGCATTAAACAAGATCTAGATATAATGTTCATGCTCAACATTGGCACCAAATAACAATTATTTATGTCTAAAAGTAATCCCGACGGTAGATGTAGAGGTAGCGTGTCGACGGAGATCTCATCGACTTTGGAACCATTTCCCACGTGCATCGTCACCTTGTCCTTAGCCAATCTTCGTTTAATCCGTAGCCCCTGTTTCGAGTTGCAAATATGAGCAACATAACCAGTATCAAATACCCAGGCGCTACTATGAGCATTAGTAAGGTACACATCAATAACATGTATATCAAATATACCTTTCACTTTGGCATCCTTGTTATCCGCCAAATACTAGGGGCAGTTCCGGTTCCACTGACTAGTCCCTTTGAAGTGGAAGCACTCAGTCTCAGGCTTAGGTCCAGACTTGGGCTTCTTCCCTTGAGCAGCAACTGGCTTGATGTTCTTCTTGAAGTTCTCCTTCCCTTTGCCCTTTTTCTTGAAACTAGTGGTCTTGTTCACCATCAACACTTGATGCTCCTTCTTGATGCCTACCTCTGTAGCCTTTAGCATCACGAAGAGCTCGGTATTTTTTTCCATATCTTGCATATTATAGTTCATCATGAAGCCTTTATAGCTTGGTGGCAGTGATTGAAGAACTTAGTCAATGCCACTATCATTAGGAAGATTAACTCCCAGGTGAGTCAAGTGGTTGTGGTACCTAGACATTCTGAGTACGTGTTCACTGAAAGAACTATTCTCCTCTCCATTTTGCCGGCTATCGAACTTGTTGGGAGACTTCATATCTCTCCAACAGGGCATTTTCTTGAAATATTAACTTCAACTCCTCGAAACATCTCAATAGCTCCGTGACATTCAAAATGTCCTTGAACGTCCCGATTCGTAAGCCGTATAATGATGGCACACTGAACTACGAGTAGTCATCAGCTTTGCTCTCGCCATATTGCTTCCACGACGTATCCTACGGTAGTGATAAAGTAAAGAATTACATGGGATTTCATTTCATACAATAAGACAACCATAAGGCTCTGCAGTTGCCGATAACTTTACAAAACATGACATCTCAATAGAACAATATATCACATCACAACATTGCTGCAAACAAGCTGTAGCGCCCTCTACTTTTTGCTGCAGTTTACGCTGGCTGCTACGGGCTTCTAGGCAAGATATTCTTTACTAAGCATCAAAACACATGATTTTTGTCAAGTGTGTTGTTTTAACCTTCAACAAGGACCTGCCATAGTCAAACTCGATTCAACTAAAGTTGGAGAAACAGACACCGCTAGGCACCTGTGTGTGAAGCACGTCGGTGGAACCAGTCTCATGAACGCGGTCATGTAATGTCGGTCCGGGTCGCTTCATCCAATAATACCGCCGAATCAAAGTAAGATGTTGGTGGTAAGAAGTATGACTATTATCGCCCACAACTGTTTGTGTTCTACTCGTGCATATATCATCTACACATAGAGTTGGCTCAGATGCCACTGTTGGGGGAAAATTCCTACGATCACACAAGATCTCACTAGGAGATGCATAGAAATGAGAGGGGAGAGTGTGTCCACGTACCCTCGTAGACCGAAAGAAGAAGCGTTTAGTAACTCGGTTGATGTAGTCGAACATCTTCACGATACAACCAATCCATGTACCGAACGTACGACACTTCCGTGTTCAGCACACGTTCAGCCCGATGACGTCCCTCGAGCTCTTGATCTAGTTGAGGATGAGGGAGAGTTCCGTCAGGACGATGTCATGGCGACGGTGATGATGAAGTTACCGATGTAGGGTTTCACCTAAGCACTACGACGATATGACTGAGGTGTTAAACTGTGAAGGGGGGCACCACACACGACTAAGAGATTGTCTGTTGTCACTTTGGGGTGCCCCCTTCCCATGTCTATAAAGGAGGGGGAGAGACCGACGGCCAGTAGGGGCGTGCCGTAGGGGGAGTCCTACTTGGACTCCTAGTCCAAGTAGGATTCACCCCCCCTTTTCCTTTCTTCCACCGGAGGGAATAGGAAGGAGAGTGAGAGGGAAATGGAAGGGGGGCGTGACCCCTCCTCCTTGTCCTATTCGGACTCCCAAGGAGGGGGGCGCGCGACCACCCCCCGCGGGCTTCCCTCTCTCTCCCTTAGGCCCATGTTGGCCCAATACTTCCCCGGGGGGTTTCGGAAAAATACCCGAATCACTCGGAACCATTCTGATGTCCAAATATAACCTTCCAATATTTGAATCTTTACCTCTCGACCATTTCGAGACTCCTCGTCATATGTGTGATCTCATCCGGGACTCCGAACAAACTTTGGTCATCAAATCACATAACTCATAATACAAATCGTCATCGAACGTTAAGCGTGCGGACCCTTTGGGTTCGAGAACTATGTAGACATGAACGATACATATCTCCGGTCAATAGACAATGGCAGAAACTGGATGCTCATATTGGCTCCTACATGTTCTACGAAGATCTTTATCGGTCAAACCGCATAACAACATACATCATTCCATTTGTCATTGGTATGTTACTTTCCCGAGATTCGATCGTCTGTATCATCATACCTAGTTCAATCTCGTTAACGGAAAGTCTCTTTACTCGTTCCGTAATGCATCATCCCATAACTAACTCATTAGTCACATTGCTTGCAAGGCTTATAGTGAAGTGCATTACCGAGAGGGCCCGGAGATACCTCTCCGATACTCGGAGTGACAAATCCTAATCTCGATCGATGCCAACTCAACAAACACCATTGGAGACACCTATAGAGCATCTTTATAATCATGCAGTTATGTTGTGACGTTTGATAGCACACAAAGTGTTCCTCCGGTATTCGGGAGTTGCATAATCTCATACTCAGAGGAATATGTATAAAACTAAACGATCATAATGCCAAGCTAACGGATGGGTCTTGTTCATAGAATTATTCTCTAATGATGTGATCTCGTTCATCAAATGACAACACACGTCTATTGTCAGGAAACTTAACCATCTTTGATTAACGAGCTAGTCAAGTAGAGGCATACTAGGGACACTCTGTTTGTCTATGTATTCACACATGTACCAAGTTTCCAGTTATACAATTCTTGCATGAATAACAAACATTTATCATGATATAAGGAAATATAAATAACAACTTTATTATTTCCTCTAGGGCATATTTTCTTCAATCTTGCACGGTCACGATAGCCAGGCATGTTAGAGGATAGTTTGCAGTTATGTTGGCAGCAACATCGGTACCAAGGGCGGGGGACAAATAGAACCATTTTTCTACTAGTTAAGATGAGGCATACCAATAGGCAAAGTTCTCGTCCACCGGTGGTTACCGGAATGTTAATAACAATAGTAAAAGGGTCTTCCCGACAGAGTGGTACACCAGGGTGTTTACGTAAGCAGGGAATTATTACTTGTTAGATCATATAGATCAAAACAAGGGTTAAACAGACCAACTGAATGGACATTGTGATTAATAGATTAATCTGACAATGGAAAGGAAAATGTGATTATACCCAAGTATAAGGAGTATATGTTTCTCAAGGACAAATAAAGCATGATATACATGGAAGGACAACAAATACATATCCATTTAGATAATGGGGCAAGGAGAATCATGATGTTTACCCATACAACAGTGGTTGGATAATTGATCAAGAAATAATTAGCATTTCGCTTCCAATGTTCTTTTTGATGATCGAAATACCACAGTCATGCTTCAAGTTGGAGTTTGGATACACAAAGGGTTGATCAGGATCAGCGTCTAGAATAAGTCTTACAATTTCCTCATGGTAGAACGGATAACATTGCTAAACAAGATACTATGGCAATAGGTCCTTCGAGCAGGCGTGCTAGACATGACATCACCTTATTGGGTTACATAGAGATCAAAGTTATAATTCTTAGAAAATGTTCCAACCATCACATCTAACCAAGTTTTAGATCTGATTAGTGTCGGGATACCTGAGACTCAGGATGTCTGATAAGAAAAGGGTGGAACAAAAATTGATGCGAAGATGTTGCAAGATTCTTGGGAAATGTAATATGGAAGCAAGATCCAAAACAAGAGTTCATCATTAACCATGGAGGAGATGAGGAGTGTCGCTGATGGGCATTAGCGACAACTCATCGAGATTTCCAAAAAGATGGATTTCCACAATTATGTGATAAGGTAGTAGCATTGTGCATACCAAAGTATATAATGAGGTATGTTTGAGGAGAACATCCACCATTAAGCATTAATCAAAAGTGCACCTGGAATTATGGACTAAGTAGCACGATCAATGTTAGAATGATGATTCAATAACCAACAAACTGGGAATGTAACTAATGACCATTAACTTCAAAGCAATAGGGTTGCTAGAAGTTTTGAATTTGCACATCATAGTTCATTTGTTGGTATTCCGATTAGAAACAACACGGGGACCACGAAATGAATGGTGATGGCAAGAAACATCGCTATATCAAGAATTCATAAGAGGTGGTGAGATTCTCATGAAATTCTTGACATAAAAGATGGTAATACTCCAAGGTAGAACATAACATCAGCTGGATAGCAAGCAACTCAAGGTACAACACAGAACTTGAATGCGTTTGCATCAGACGAAAGGCAAGGATGTTGTCGAGGACAACACAAATTATCAAGGGACAAGGATGGTACTTTTCATCATGAATTCGACTGACCTATCGGAAGAAGTCAAAATGTTGCAATGTTCATGACACATTTTGTCGAGAGTTTTCATGAAGATGTAATTGATCAGTAAGATGATCAAAGCAGATGTAATGGTAAAGCTAAAAGTCAATGGAACCGCGGATGTGACACAAGCTCAGATTCCATCATGTAGTGTAAGAAAAATGATACAATTGATGAAAGTTTATCACGAGCTAAGCTCATTGTCAGAAATGTGCACCGGGAACAAGGACCGGGTAGCACAGTTAAAATTAGCATGAAAATGATGTAGCCGATCCGGCTAGGAATGGCGTCATGGAGCATTAAACTTCCCAGCAACAAAGTACTAGGAGTACTAAATCATAATGCGAATTCGAGTCACTTGTCAGAGTTCTGAGTGACGGGCAATGCAAACCTGCGAAGTGGCTAAAACGATGAGAAGTATTATTCCAATAAGAATTCATAAGATGTAGTGCAATGGCACAATATCCTCGAGATTCCAGAGGGTAATACTCGAAGATAGAACAAAATAGAAGATGAACTTGGTCATCTATCTGTGGCTGACAGATGCTTTAACCTTGTCAAAAAATGGACGAGGCACGGGGATGGAGTTCAAATGAGGTCAACATGTTCAGGACCATAACTGCATGGAATCAAGTTAAGGAAACTTGTAAGGATTATACAAATGAATAAATATTTTGCAAGAAGCTTCCATAATGGTCTACAACATTTCCATGGGCATGAACACAAAGTTCAAGGTCGACTCCCACTTCTTTAACGCATAACCTTTTATTTACTTCTCACTTTTGATGAAGTTGTACTATTGAAATTTTATCCGGCGTAACACCAGTAGAGTATGACCCCATGAAAACTTTCGGGTTCACACCAATTAGGGAAGGCATAGGTTCTACCCATTAGGGCACCTTAGGAACATGGACCACAAACTTCAAGAGTAAATAACACAAGCTCGATAGTAGAGCATGGTTGGCAAAATAAGAGGATACAATTTACCAAAGGCTTATGTATCAGGGGAAGAACTCACAAGTATTTTGAATGTGAAGGAAACTGTCAGATAATAACCTAGCAATGGGTCTGACGGTTCACAATGGGGCTGATGTGAGTATTGGTCCTTAATCAGAGGAAGAAAGAATGCAAATACATCAGATTATGGAAACATATGAATAATTCGATGCTTAAATACAAAGAAATTATGATTTCCAGATTGGTGTAACAAAATCAAATGCTCTGATTAAGTATGAGTAAGCTGAATAGACTTAGAGGCATAGTCGATGGCAAATTTGTTGGTCGAGATCTACCTCATGTTTAAAATGATGTCTGAACCGGGAGGATGAATTCTAGGATCTGACTAAGGATTGCAAGCATTCACAACATATTGAATCAAGGGACTCAAAATGACAGTGACAAAGGATGCCAATAAGATTACTGGACATATGGGATTTACCATAATGCAAGCAGGCTAGAATGTCAAGAGCAATAGGTTGTAGAGGATTTTCAGAAGATCGAATAGTATTTTGAAGACTTTTGTGAAACACATGATCACCTAGGGATGAACGAATCACCGATAAGTGTGAGGAATTTTCGTAGGTGTATTCGTGTGACTAGGAGCTGCAAGGCAGTAGACACAAGGGTTTCTCAGAACATCGGAGAGTAATTCGAGGCATCTTGTAATAATAAGAGCAACTCAGAATGAATGAATGAATGAATGACAAGTGTATGTATTTTTCCATAGGTATTTGTCGGTGGTAGGGAATTGCCAAGGCAGTGGGCACAAGGTTCTTGGGAAAAACATCAACGAATATCTTCAGAATCTTCTGGTGAATCAAGCCATCATCTGGAATGAGGGGCTCTATGGGAGGAAGTAGTTATGAGAACCTAGAGTTAGAGTTAGTAAAACGTCTAACCCGAAATAGAAGAGAGATCAGAATCCCAGAGTAAAGGAGAAGAATAAAATATCCTAATCCCATCCATTGGTGATGTGGGCCCGTTAGCCACACAACAATGTTAGTAAAATAGTTTTTCAAAGACTGGACTCAACTTAGGCCAAGGAGTTGGAAAGGGGCTTCCTATAGGTAGTCGGCTCTGATACCAAATTGTGACGTCCCCGACTCAATCGTACACTGATCATACACGCAAATGCGCACGATCAAGATTAGAGACTCATGAGAAGATATCACAATACAACTCTAGACACAAATTGAAACATAAAGCTTTATATTACAAGCCAAGGCCATGAAAGCTCAAATACATAAGTTAGCAGAAGCAACAACATCTGAGTACATACAGAAGATAAATAAGTTTTCCTTAAGAAGGCTAGCAAAACAATGACATCTAGATCAAAAAGGCTCAGGCCTCCTGCCTAGGGCCTCCTAACTACTCCTGGTCTTCGGTGGTCTCCACGTACTAGTAGGCTCCGTCGGGATAGTAGTAGTCGCCGGCTGGATCGGCTGGCTCGTGGGCTCCGTCATCTGATCTCAACAATCGGGTAAAGGGGAAAAAGGTAGCAAAGCAACTATGAGTACTCATCCAAAGTACTCGTAAGACTTACATTAGATCTATGCTAAGTATGCACTAGTATGAAAGGGAAGGGGCTGTATCTGTGGACTATACTGCAGAATCCAGAATAGAATTGAAGGCCTAGCCTATCAAAGACTCGCATCTTGCAGGAACAGAAGACAGTAGAGTAACATATATTATAGTAACAAGTATATTTTAAACAACGCCCAGTGATTCTTCCGCTACTCTCTGTGAGAAAGCGATCCCAGAGCTATCATATCCATTTAGTATCTCCAGTATCGAGTTCTAGTTGTAATAAATTGGGATACAACTCCGGGCGTCTGTTACTGTGGACACGACTATTATAATAGATAAAGTTCCCTACAGGGGTGCACCAACTTACCCAACAATCTCGATTAACTCTGGTCGGCCACACTTTTCCGGGTCATGCCCGGCCTTGGCTGATCAACACACCGTAGTTCTACCTAGGCTCAACTGAGAGGCTAGCATGTCGGTTTACATCATAAATGCGAAGGGGTCATGGGCCAATCATCCTTTTTAATCCTGCAAGTTGCAAGGATGGTCGGGATCAGTCATGGCTACCTCTTTATACAAAGCACGTGCTTACATGGACCACCTAGGCGCGTACCGCTCAACTACTGACGTTTGTGGAATTGTACGACATCGAGTGCCCATACTTATTCCCGCATGGTGGTTAGTGTGAAATGGCCAGAGGCCTACTCAGATCACATATCCAAATTGTTTGTGCACTAGGAGCACGCAGTGACGATGAGTGATCCTGTCCTCCTATATCGAGGACTTATGGCAAGGATCAAGATTATGCCTCTCTAGGATGGTCTGCTTGCCTGGGTGTGCCTTGTGATTATATCGCGGGTAGCCTCCCGGTCAACCCGACTTCAGTAACTCTCGCGGTTACCCCTCAGGATTGACCCAACTTCAACAAGGGACTGCGGTAAAGTCAAGGTATCCATGTGTCCATAACATTAAGGGGGAAATCCAAGCAATCACCCTCGATGGATTCACACTCGATGTAACCGTCAAGGTGAACTTGGAGGAATCACCCTCGATAGATTCACACTTGAGGGGCTACACGACAGAGGCATCATCAGAGGTCATGAAAGAGGAATCACCCTCGGTAACCCACAACCAACTAGCTACGCTACAGGGATATCATCAGGAGTGAGGTTGGAGATATCACCCTCAACACTTGATAGTAGCTCTGTAGAGACAACTAAGGGGGTGCATGGTGATGTGTCGGTATCTGCACATCGATCACGCTGATCGAGCCACCGGTAGCAAAGGAGGGCAACAAGGACAAGGATTAGGGATCACTGATGGATTACTAACCAACCTATACTAAGCATATAGGATATCAGGTAAAGTAACAACAATAGGTTACAAAAGCAAGCTATGCATCAGAATAGGAGCTACCGAACAATAGTAGCAAATTCTAATGCAAGCATGAGAGAAAAAGAACGAGCGATCTAGGAACGATCAAGGGGATTTTGCTTGCCTGGAAGCTCTACAGACAGATACGAGCCCTCGACGGTGAAGTAGTCGATCACCGGATCAACAGTGGTCTCGGGGTCTATCGGAAAAGAAGTAACGTAGGGGAACACAACAAATAACAAAACAATCAAATGTATCACGAAGGATGGCATGATGATATGCTATGCTAGGGGTGACCTAATGCAGTACTAGGTGTTGCAGACGGAGTAGGAAAATATCTGGGAATATTTTCCTGGCTTTAGGCATTTATCGGTCAAACGATCCCAAGGGGAAGGTTCCTTGTTTGTAGTGTTGGGCGTATGTGACAGGTATATGGACGGTGTATTCGGATTTATTTTATTTTTTCGAACAAATTTCATATGTAAATTATTTTCAACTGAGTTACGATTATTTTTTAATTATTTTTAAAGTTTTAAATAATTTCTGAATTATCTAGATTTAACTTAATTTGAAAAATTAAATAGAAATGGCTGGGTGCACCTAGGACAATACACCCAGCAGCGCACAGAGGGGCTGACAGTGGGCCCTGGGGCTGCTGAGTCAGTAGGTTAACGCTGGCCAGTTGACCAGTCAACTGGGTTAGCAAGGGCCCATAGGCAGCGACCTTGAGGGGGATATGGCCCGCCATGTCAGCGGTGCTGGAGAGCGAATGAGGAGGCGCACGGGCGTGGCGGCAGCGGGGGCCAACAGCCGGAGGCAGGCACGGGGAGCGGCGGCCGACGATACAAGGAAGTAGGGGCGGGGCGCGCGGGGGCTGCGGGTGCACGCGATCAGCAGGGGGACTAGCGAGCGAGTAGCAACAGCAGCAGTGGATGATACGTCTCCAACGTATCTATAATTTTTTATTGTTCCATGCTATTATATTATCAATCTTGGATGTTTTATAATCATTTTATAGTCATTTTATATCATTTTTTGGTACTAACCTATTGACATAGTGCCAAGTGCTAGTTGCTGTTTTTTGCATGTTTTTTACATCACAGATAATCAATACCAAACGGAGTCCAAACGCAGCGAAACTTTTTGTGGATTTTTTTGGGACAAGAAGACAACCAATGGGCCGAAGAAGCACTTGGGGGTTCCTCCGAGGGGAGCACAGCCAACTAGGGCGCGCCTAAGCTTGGGGATGCCCTGCCATCCCAAGCTATTATACAAGAATGAGCAACCAACTAAGCTTGGGGATGCCCCCGAGTGGCATCCCCGCTTTCTTCCAACAACTAACGGAATTTTACTCAAGGCTATATTTTTATTCATCACATAATATGTGTTTTGCTTGGAGCGTCTTGTATGATATGTGTCTTTTCTTGTTTTATTTTGTGTTTTAAGTTATTAATCCTTGCTGGACACACCTTTTTGAGAGAGCCAAAATTATGTCATGACTTCTTAGAATTGCTCTCTATGCTTCACTTAAATCTTTTATGAGCTAGGACTTGCTCTAGTGCTTCACTTATATCTTTTTGAGCATGGTGTTCTTTGTTATTTTTGAAGAAATTCTCTCTTGCTTCACTTAAATTATTTTGAGAGAAATAAAATTTGTTATGCTCATGATCTTAACTTATATTTGGTTGAGCTTATGAAAAGCAACTCATGAAAATTAGTCCCAAAGTGGTAGATATCCAAGAAAGATAAAGTAAAAGAAAATGTCATGAAGATCATTGAACAAAATAAACTTTGTTCTTAGTAACTGATATATGATGATGTGATATGTGAGTCATCTTGATAAGTAATTATGCTTTAGTAAGAATATTGGTGTTAAGGTTTGTGATTCCCTATGCATGCACGAAAGTCAATAGTCATGCAATGAAAACTATATCCTACTTGTGGTGCATTATTCAGTGTTAATTATGCTTAATGCTTGATTAAGAGATTATTCATTTGTTGGTTGGTCGTTTCCCAATCTTTTGCTAGCCTTCATTTTGCACCAAGTATGACTTCTACTTGTGCATCCAAAATCCTCTAAACCAGTTTTGCCACATGAGTCCACTATATCTACCTATATGCGGTATTCTTTTGTCGTTCTAAGGAAATCCAAGTGCCGCAGAGTCCAGAAACACCAGATCCAATCTAAACACCATCACGGAAGGGTTCACCACTTCGATTGGTGCCTCTCCGATGATGCGTGAGTAGTTCTTTGTAGACCTTCGGGTTCGTAGTTAGTAGCTAGATGGCTTCATCTCTCTCTCTCTTGATCCTCAATACAATGGTCTCTTGGAGATCCATATAATGTAGCTCTTTTGCGGTGTGTTTGTTGGGGTCGATGAACTTC
The DNA here is from genome assembly GCF_018294505.1 of Triticum aestivum. NCBI lineage: Eukaryota > Viridiplantae > Streptophyta > Magnoliopsida > Poales > Poaceae > Triticum > Triticum aestivum. The sequence goes on along the minus strand of NC_057812.1, from coordinate 420,481,070 downwards.
GAGTTTATGATCAGATATATGTTTTATATCCATGAAAGTATTTGAGTTTCTTTGATATCTTTTATGCATGATCTCTTATAGCCTCTTATTTCTTCTCTGATATTTGGGTTTTGTCTGGCCAACTCAATCTATTTATCTTGCAATGGGAATAGGTGCCCGGTAGTGGGTTCGATCTTACGGTGCTTGATCCCACTGACAAAAAGGGAACCAACACGTATGTATCGTTGCTACTAAGGATAAAAAGACGAGATCTACATATACCGACATATAGATAAACGGATCTTGTTTACATCATGTCATTGTTCTTATTGCATTACTCTGTTTTTCCATGAACTTAATACACTAGATGCATGCTGGATACCGATCGATGTGTGGAGTAAAAGTAGTAGATGCATGCAGGAGTCGGTCTACTAATTTTGGACTTGATGCCCATGTAATGATCATTGCTTGGATATCATCATAATTATTTGAAGTTCTATCAATTGCCCAACAGTAATTTATTTACCCACTGTTTGCTATTTTTCTCGAGAGAAGCCACTAGTGAAACCTACGGCCCCCGAGTCTTATTTCTCATATATTTGCCTTTGCGATCTACTTTTTCCTTGCTTTCATTATTCAGTTCTACTAAACAAAAAAATACCTTGCTGCAATTTATTTTATTTGCGATCTATTATTTCAATCTATTACAACTTTCTCCTGTGAAGACACAATTTCTAGTGCCGTTACCCGAAAGGGATTGACAACCCCTTTAACATGTCGGGTTGCGAGGTGTTGTTATTTGTGTGCAGGGGCTGTTTACGTTGTATTTCTTGGTTCTCCTACTGGTTCGATGCCTTAGTTTCATAACTGAGGGGAATATTGTACCATCACTGTGCTACATCATCCCTCCCTCTCCAGGGAAATACCGACGTAGTTCCAGCTGCCATCAGTGATTTATCTTTTTTTCAGTCAACGTAGTATGAATAATATGATGTGGGGGGCACCCATGAAGCTTATGTGGCTTGGTTGCAAGGCTACAAAAGGTTAGAGAAAAATAAATGGATAATGTGTTTAGAGTACACTCCACTAAATAGATACACTTTGGATCCATTGCAACGCACAGGCCGGCACATCTATACCCCTACTAGCAAGATGCCCATGCGTTGCACGAAACATAAAGATGCATTTATATGAGTAGTTTATCTTGTGAGAGAAAAGGATGAATGAGGGAAGGCCTTATTTGCAAATGTGGAGAGGGGTGTGGGTATCTTTTTGCAAAATTGCCATAGTTTCCTTCCTTTCCGTTAGATATAAATCGAACGGCCTATATTGCAAGATGGCAGGCACACCATCATCACCAACTGTGTTTTTATAAGACTAGAGATACTAGCAACATGCCCGTGCATTACACGGAACATCAAGATGCATTTTTTTACAAAACACCTATTGTGATTGACCCATTCAGGAGTAATCCCGTGTGTAAAAGCTAATGATATCTCGGGAATTTTATCGGAAAAATGGTATCTCGAGAATTTCATCGAATAAATGATATCTTGAGAAAGATGAGAGATAAGGTGAGGAGGAGTGGGGCGTGGTGGTGACTGGTGGTCGGACTGGGTAGAGGCATGGGGATGGACGGCGCCAGCAGTGGCCACCATGCCAGATTGTTCCACAGACTTCCTTTTTTAATTGCTCAGCAATGAGGTTGTGGGAGATAAGGATGAACGAGGCAAGGCCTTATCTGTATATGTGGAGAGAGGTGCGGTTCTTTTTGTAAAATTGTCAGAGTTTGCTTTCTATCCGCCAGATATAGATCGGGCGGTCTATATTACAAGATGGCAGGCACACCATCATCACCAACTCGGTTTTTTATAAGAGTAGAGATAGTGTGTGAATAACTTTGAAAGTTGGTCGTTGGATGAAGCCAATCCGACGACACAAAGATGGAAAATCCGAGCACTATTGGCCCTTGGATATCATCTACATTCCACCAGATTCTGCCACATGTAGAATCTAGAAGACTCCATGGTTGAACCTAAGCCTAATGCACAAACCTCAAAACACAAGCACTTCTCCTTATTTCTAGAATCTTCTATATCTTAATTTCCCAAACTTCTTTTTTCAAAATGAATTGTCACTATTTTTTTTACTTTATGCTTTACAATGCACAATTCCATGAATCTTAAAATAGATTTTTTATAAAACTAATTGATTTTGAACTAGATGAACTATAAGAATTAAACGAACATCTACATCATGCATATATGACTCAAAGCTTACATGCTATAGTATATTATTTATTCATAATTTGGTTACAAAATCTCATGTGTGCAATGCACATGTACCTTAGTAGTTGGTACAAGTAAGAAACAAATTCCGGGTTTGGCACGAGCTCGTACTGCAGGAGCACCACAAGGCATGCCGCAGGAGTTACATTTCCCTCTCGGGGCCCACAGGACCGAGCTTTAGTGGCCTAGTGCACCGGCCTATGAGTCAATGACATGCGGACCTTAAATGCGGCTGGCCCACATGCCATTCTCATGGTGGTGGCGTGGTTCATGACTCACTCGTTCGAGATGAACCGACCAGTGGTGGCATGGCCGTAGCGAGGGTGCCCTAGCTAGGCGTCGAGGCGTTACGAGGCGTAGATGGCCACACCGGCGGGTACTACCTGTAGTATAGAAGTACTCCAGCTGAGAATTGATGCCTGGGGAGAAATGTATCACATCCACTGGATGAAAATTCGATGGTGTGGGAGTACGGATCGGAGCACAGGAGCGGAGTAGGCAAACCGCGTCCAATCGGGTGTGGCTATGGTAGAAAGTTGATGGCCGCTGCAATTCAGCTGGCCTGCATGTCATGCACACAAAGACAGAGGAGCGGTGGGGCCGAGAGGGATGAGGCGCACGCCGGGGGACATCGTGTCGTGGGTTGGAGCGGCATCGTGGGAATCGTGTGTTGGTGTGGCAGTGGTAGAAACAAGCAACATGATGGTCGCCGTGGTTCAACTTCCATGGACAAGCTGTCATGTCTGCTGACACATGCATTGCATACCGCTCACTGCAAGGAGCAGTAGTAGAGAAAACTTGTTCCAAAGATACCATTTTTCCGATAAAATTTTCAAGATATCATTAGTTTTTACACATGGGATTACTCCTACAAGGGTCAATCACAACAGGTGTTTTGTAAAAAATGCATCTTGATGTTCCCTGCAATGCACGGGCACCTTGCTAGTTATAGAAGAAGCCCACACGGGCATCTTGCCGCGGGGTGTGTCACCGACCCAAACTCAATTTTATTTTCAGACGCTTAGGTGCACTGGATGTCGGGCCACGCTACAAAATGTAAAAAACAACTCTGATTTTTTTAAACCTATTATCTTCAAACCAGCCACACCTGCCCCTCACCTCATCAAAACAGCCTGAGGAATATATTTTGAGTGAAGCATGATTTATTTTTACTGATATATGTATATCAAAACTAGAGTGTTTATATTTCAAGCCCGTTAACAAGTATTATTCTACTACTTTGGATCCATTGCAACGCACAGGCCAGCACATTGGTAGTAATAGTCTCTATCTCTATCTCTACTCTACTCTTATAAAAAACAGAGGTGTACAGAACATCAACACGGGCATCTTATACTAGAAAGATGCCCATGCGTTGCACGGAACATCAAGGTGCATTTGTATGAGTAGTTTATCTTGTGGGAGAAAAGGATGAACGAGGGAAGGCCTTATTTGCAAATGTGGAGAGGGGTGTGGGTATCTTTTTGCAAAATTGCCATAGTTTCCTTCCTAACCCTCGGATATAAATCCGATGGCCTATATTGCAGGATGCCCGTCTGATTTATATCTGACGGATAGGAAGAAAACTATGGCAATTTTGCAAAAAGATACCTACACCCATCTCCACATTTGCAAATAAGGCCTTCCATTGTTCATTGTTTTCTCAAACAAGATATACTACTCATACAAATGCATCTTGATGTTCCATGCAATGCACGAGGATGTTTCCTAGGGGGTCTTTCCAGCGCGGTGTGGCCATAGTTACAAGTTGATGCCCCTTGAGATGCCGATGTTGAGGGGCACTCGGATTTTGTCCGATGAGCAGGTAAGATGAGTTTGACCACGTAGTAAATGCATTCTAAAGACTACTTCTGTGTCCATTTCCTAATTCTCCCCCTGCCCACTGTTTCACAGGTTAGGTTCGGTGCGAGTGGAGATTGGGTTGCATATGTACGGGAGGGTACCAACATCAAGTTGCACAACATTTAGAATGGTGACACCATTCCCGTAGAACCTTTGTCCAACATTGGGATCAGCCATGCAATGGGTCACCGCTTGAATTGGTACGATGGAAGCACGGTGAGATTGAAGAAGATAGCACAAACCTTGCACATGGCGGTCAAAGGTGGACCATGATGTCTATGGCCGATTTGTTGCCGTATGAGTACGAAGACACTGTGCTCCTTTCTAACCGCATCTTCGCGGTGACAAACCAGGGGACTTATTTCATATGGGACACATCCTACGATATACTCCCTCTCTCCATGTTTATTTGTTTTGATTTTTTTCATTTTATAAGTTTCAAATTCAAATTTAGATCTCCCCATCACATGTTGAGATTACAATGTCCATTAAATCGTTGCGTGCATGTATAGTAAAGAAACAAATCTCGAGTTTTGCACGAGTTCAGGCAGCGGTAGCACCAGAAGGCCTGGCGCAGGAGTTACATTTCCCTCTCGGGGCCCTCGGGACTCAGCTTCAGCACCTTACTACACCTGCCTTTGAGTCAATAACATGTGGACCCGATAGGTGGCTGGTCCACATGTAATGCTCCTGAAGGCAGAGGGGCACTGGGGCCGAGAGGGGTGAGCCACAGGTCGGGGGATGTGTGGTGTCATAGGTTCAAGCAACGTCGTGGAAATCACGTGTGGCTTTGGTAGAAACTTGATGCTTACCGCATTTCAGGTGGCCCACATGTCAAGCACACAAAGGCAGAGGGGCGGTGCAGCCGAGAGGGGTGAGGCGCATGTCGGGGGACGTGGTGTCGTGGGTTGGAGCGGCGTCGTGGGAATCGTGAGTGGCACTGGATGAAACATGATGGTCGCCATAGTTGAACTTCCATGGACAAGCTATCATGTCTATGGACACATGCATTGCATGCCGATCACTAGAAGGAGTAGTACTAGAGAAAGCTAGGGGGATAAATAGTTCCTTATAGTCAAGCGGACCCACACTACCACTTGTTTCAAAGACATGCGCACCATCAAAATAGTCCATCTATATCAATATACACAGAGAGGGAATAATTTTTTTTACAAGAAAGGAAATGGTTCATCCATCCACAATGCCCTGCTGCTGGTGCAGCTTCTTATTGTTCTCATTTTCTGTGGGAGAAGGCTTCACAACAAGCTCTCTGGACCTTGCAGTTATCTCAAAACTCACACGGGCATCGAGGGCAGCATATTTTATCCGCTCGTACATCAAGGGATAATTCTCCCATCCAGACGACCTTAATGCCAGCATCTCGTCACCCTTCTGAAGATTTGTTCCGAGCACAAAATTTGCTACGTCGAATAGGGATGGTGTCGGTTTATCACAATTTTCTGCAGGAATTTTTATTTTGGTTTGTACATCAACGATGCTTTTCAAATCAAGGTTGTATGGCTCCAACTTCTGTTTGTCCCCTGTGATGGCTACCCCACAGAAGTATATGTCCTCCCGAGACAAGAAATCATGAAGCTCACCTAGTATGGAGGGTGTGTGTATGATGTGGTACACCAAAACATCATCTTCGAGGCACAGCTGAAGGACGGCGGTGCGTTGGATCTTCCCAGTGGCACGCTCTGTGTACTCTATGTTGAGACCGATGACCTTCATCTCCACCTTTTGGAGGGTGTTGGATACATTGTTGATCCACTTCCGAACAACCCTTGGGTGGTCGGTGACTGTGGCAACAATGCCCAACGATCCTTTGAGGAGGACATGTTGGATGCTAAAAACTAGCATCTCGATCTCTTTCGCCATTTGGAACCGCTGGACCGGAGGGCTATGGTTTGGAGAATTAGGATTAGATGGCTAGTCTAACTGAATTATATGATTATTTAGAGGGGCTTCGGAATTATCTAGGAGGATGTGAAGAGGTCAAAACAATTAATGTGAATGCAGTGTGGTTTGGATGCAAATGAAGATGAAGGAGTAGTGAAGAAGCCGAGGAAAAATCGGTTCCCGATGGAGAAGTAGGTGGATGAAGTGGCCTGTAGGCAGTTGATTAGACGACTAGGTAGACTAAACGAAAAGGCTACACGGGTAGACTGAGGAGTGGTACCTGTCCCAGTACGTGCCCATCCTTCTAGCGCTACATGTGACACTAGCTAGTTGAGGTCACTCTTTCGAATCACCGTGGCGAGACATTTTATGATTCCTTTTTATTTCTGCACCCCTCCTGACAGGTGGGACCTATGCAAACAGATAATAAATGTGTCGTGGCTGGTTCGGATGGATATTGGTGCGTGCGTGAGAGACACAACATTCTCTAGTTAAGGAATATGCGGTTATCCTCAAAAAAAGAAAAGGCCTTCTTTGCGCTTCCACATGCACGAGAATTTGGTTCTGCTCGCAATATGGATGATACCTAGAGGATGAAGTGAACACAGAGGCATGGTAGTATGGGAGACCTATTTCCGCTATACAGTACTACTCATGTTCCTACTACTCCTACTAGTAGTAGTACAACTGTGGTACACTTGATGGTCAAAGTATTATTCATCCGGTCCTCACAATGAACTGACAAGACCCTGTGTCCGAGGTGACACCAGTCCAGGCGGCATGTTCGAGTTACCAACAATCTCACCTTGTGCACTTTGCATTCACTGTGACCCCCGCTGTATAGCATGCCTTGCCTCGTCTCCCTCTCCCCTAGCACCATTCCATCTCCATCTCTATTTCGCCGGAGATCCTAAGGCCATTCTTCATCATCTCACTATGCCCCCGCGTACCCTCGCCTCGCTCGCCTCCCCCAGTACCGCTATTCCCTCGCTGGCCACTCCAGCACCGAGAGCCTTCTCCTCCATAAATCAAGCCCCAAAAACCCCACCTTCCAAACTCCACCATGGCCGAATGCGAACCGCGCAGCATCCATATGAGCCGCGATTGGAGCAATCTTCCCAGTGACATCCTCGACCTCTGTTGTTCGTGTATGGATATGTTGAGCACACTGCGGTTGGTTGCATGCTCGAGGGACATGCACACGGCCATCATCGAAGCGAGGCCTAAGCTTTTCAAGACACGCTGCTTGCTGCTATCTGGTCTTGCGAGGTTTGCTCACCATGATATGGAGGCGTACATGATGCCCCTCGACTTCAATCCGATCTCCATTAGCCAAAACTTCTTTGCACGTATGTAGTGGGTCACCATACATCATTTCCCTTGACTTCGATTCGGTCACCATCGCCCGAAACTTCTTGGCAGGTATGTACTGGGTCGGCATGAACTCCCACTGGATGGCTACCGTCAGAGAAGACGGGAAAAAGTTGGTGCTCGTGAACTTCCAGACCTCCCATGAGAGTATCCTTCCTCCATTGGATTTTATAGAGTTTTACCATCGCGGTCCAAGTCATCTAGATTACCACGTCAGTTGGACGAACCTTATTTTGCAGAAGATTGTAATCTACCAAGTGCCCACACAACATGCGGATTACGCAGACTTCAAGCTAATTGCCATGTTCGACCGCGGACTCGCCTATCTTTACGCCGGTGCCTTCTTTAGCCAGAGACAACACAGCTCGCAGTGGATCATCGTCAAACCTGATACACACTTCTGTTATGCTATTGAGAAGAATGGAAAGATATACGCGATCGACAAACCAGATGGCACCACATATTGCTGGGACGATGCGTGTAAGTTGTTTCCGTCTGATGTTAATGATGATGCCATGACACTGTTTGAACTTTTTGTGATGATTGTCATATCCCTGTTTGAGCAGAATTTGAGTAGAACTATGGCAATGTATTAGAGACGCCGTAAATCAACTATATTTGGAATGAGTTAATTCATGCGATTGTGACCAAGTCATTACAACCAATATGTAGATCTTGATATTCTCCTTATTTTATAGTAATCTATATACTACTAAATATGAGTGTGTATCAATCGCCATGTTAGTTTCCTCATTGTCATGATGTAGAAACATGCATCACACCGTTGGTTTCATCTAACCGTACATTAGGGAAGTAAATGTGCATATGGATAACTCTATATTTGGAAGTAGTGAAATCCTGTAATGCTTACCATGTATACATACCTATATTCGCCCTTCAGAAATCAATGGCTAGAATAATATGCTCACAATTTTTTTGCCCACAGAAAATGAGTATATAACAATGCATGGTCTGTTAGTTTCATTGAAGAATTTGTTTGTGAGGACAGAACATGATTACATAACCTGCATGACATGGTAGTTTCCTGTGAAGAATCGATTGTGAGATAACAAGAGAATAACCATGCATGACACTTCTATATTTTCGAACCCAACATACACTTCCCTATATTTTCCTCCCAGTTCCAATAGGGACATTTCAATGTTGTTTCTTGCATTATCCTACTCATACTCTGAACAATTGTGATCTTACATTAACACTTCCTATCCTTTTTGATATGATGAAGTGTCCCTACAGTTACTGCCCTTTGTAATCACACCACCTTTGCCAAAAATAGGCAAACACAACTGGTTCCTCCCTCGATAAGACGACGGTAAAAGACTGATGATCATTTGGACACATGAGCCAGAAAAGTTATATTGCAAAAACCCCACTGTATACAAGCACCGTGAAATACGTGAGTACCCGGATAGTGGCTGTTACGTCTATGAGTAGGATACCTGCTTGTTGGGGCCTTCAGGATTTTTGAGTTGGAGGCGGGTAAACAGCCTTGGGTCACACTCTCTATTTCTCGGACTCAATTATCCGATCAACTAGGAGATCACCGTTGGCAAGGACCTTGATGGTAGAGAGGCTCTGTTTGCTATGGAAAACTGTGTCTACATGGCGAGCCCTAGGAGTTCGGGAGAAAACTCCCCTGATTGTCAACGATACAGCCTGCAGCCAAAAGAAGGTGAGAGTGACAAAGGCATTTGGATTAACTTTGATCCTTGGATGTGTCCAGTCCGACAGGCAGTGATGTGGTTCAAGCCTTCAGGTTGATAGGTAATTGGGCTGTTGCGTCAAAAGGGTGGAGTACTGGTGTCTCCGGATCACTGGTGGTTGAAGCGGGGCTGCAAATTATGATGGTGTTGGATCATCCCTCTTCGAATGACTTGTTGTATTTTTTGCTTGTTCTGGATGGGCAGTTCTCTCTTTTGTTATGCATATTCCATGTCATTTGGTCATCCTCGTCTATGTCACTCTTAGTATGTAATAGTTGCCTCTATTTAGAATGTCATTCTCGTCTGGATCACGAGAGTCTGAGCGTTGCGGATGGGTGCGTTTTGGTGGTGTAGCAAGACTTCTTGTGAACTATCATGTCTTGTTGTTTATGTCAGTAGTAGTCACTAGTCAGTGTTTGAATGTTATATATATCGTTGTTTCGAACTGTTTATTGTCTCAAACTGCTGGTCGGCTAAATGAGTGCATCACCATTCTCCAGTGTTCAGAGTATATCTCCTTTTTCAAGTTATAATTTGAGCTCAGTGTCTTTTCGATGATGTACACTAGTTTGGGCCAGTGAGGTGTCGTTGAATATGGGCCGGGTAGTAACGCAATGACAAACAAGTCAATTATGACTCTCAGGCCGGGCTCTCAAAAGATCCTCAAAAAAAGTTTGGGCTCTCAAAAATAGAAAGAATTGGGACTCTTGCACGCTGACATGTGGGCGCCACCGGTGTTTTCATGCGCTTGCGAGCTGAGAGCATATTGGCGCGTGTTCGAAATTCATGCTACCTTTTCATCCCCAATCTCCCGCCCCTCCCCCACCTCTGGAATCTCGATTCCTACTCCAGTTCCCCCAAATCCCCCTCCTGTACTCCCTGTACTCAAGCACACTATCATGTTGTCGGTCAATGCAGATCTCTGAGCCAAAGATCCTGAGGTCCGTCCTGCCTTCGGGTGTTGCGTGTTGTCGCTCAACAGTGGCATGGCGGCGCTTGATGACCAGTTTGCCGGCAAAGTGCTGATGGTAAACATCAACGGTGACCGGCCTCCCATCTCGCCAGACGACCTTGTTAAAGCTCTTGGCATTACACATGGCATCCAAATAAGTGACTTGCTCGTTGAAGTCTGTCCGCCACCGGCTGATTTCTTCGTTAGGTTCCAGACAACTTTCGACTGCAGTCGTGTGTTCCAATCTTCCTGGTGTTTGTTTTGCGATGGCGCGCTGGTGAGCTTTGATCAGTGGCACCCAGGATGGGGCTCGGTGCCCTCTGAGCTTGAGTTTTTAACAAATCTTACCTTCCACGGCATGCCTCGATGTGCTTGGAATAGTGAGTCCATGAATGAGCTTATCAATGACCTTGGACGTGAGCTCATAAGTATGTTTGTTCCTCCAGACAGCTGGGCTCTGACGATTATGGCATGGATGAAGAAGTCGTCCACCATACCGAAGGTGATTTGTGTTGAGATACTGGTGCGGGAACCGAGGTTGTTCTATTCGTTGCCACCAAGGCCGCCGCGGACCATGTTAGGGATGTACCTATATCGAGTGTTCGTATATGTCGAAGAAGTGGTCAATCCATCAATTGAAGTCCTGTTGCCGCCGCTGGTGCCCGGGGTCCATCGACGATGTCCATTACAGGAGTCAACATCAGACTTTCCCTGTGTTACTCGGAACGATGGATGGCACAGGACCTACTCCATCGCGCGGCGGAGGCCACTGCTTCTTTGGGAGAAGAGGCAGGGCTGGGTGCCTGGATGTGCTCTAATTTGAGGTAACAACTGAATCTTGTCAGATACTAGTTAAATCCGAGCTATAGGTGTGAAGCACTGACGAGCCAGTACATTTGATTGTGACCTGTCCTATTTTTTACATGTACTTTTTTTACAAAGGGTTGTACATCAACTTAATGTTCTAGCAGAACTTATATATTGTGTTGTCTATCTGTTTTCTTTGCACAACATTCAAGATATTTCCCCATCATTGATAAAGACGATGAACCTTTATGTACGAGTTCGTTGGTTTCAACATAGCCCTACCCGTAGCGATCCACTGCTTGCACCCTGATTGTGCCACCTGCATGAAATATTTGTATGCAAGTTCAGTGTGCTATGATGTTCTATATGATTGCGTCAACTATATAAGTTTTTACTGAGCATCATCAATGCATATGGCTAAAAGATGTATTTACGAGCATCGACCGATGGGTCTCTCTCTCTCTCTCTCACGCACACACGCACAAGTGGGACCAGTTGAATTATTTCTTCGCTCGTGACAGCTTTTAATTAGGTTCCACTGTACTCTAACTTTTTTCTTAAGTTATTAATTGAGTTCAGTGATTTCAAAAAGTTGTACAGAAGCCCTGTTTGGGCCTTTTCGGCGTCGCTGAATGTGGGCTGAGTAGCCATGTAAGGTTGTACTGTACTACACAGGCCTTTTTCTCAACATCAGCAATGCAACTAGGCCGATAGTTGTACACAATCCGGGTCAATTGTTATTCTCCGCCCCGCTGGGCTGCAAATCTTTCCTAGGACGGATGCATTAGGCTTAACAAGAAAATGGGCTTTAAGAAATGATAAATGGGATGTAATTATAAAAACTATGTAGTAACTGTAAAAAATGCACCAAACACGTAATTACTTTAAAAAATATATTATTTTTGGAATTTGAAAATTTTAATTTCATTACTTGTTGCACGCGTTATATTTCGTTGGATTTTTACGTAATACAAATTTATTTTGAAATTATATTTAATCTGACTAGAAATTTCTGGATAAAAATATTTCGGATCCCATCAAAATGTGGGAAATTTTATTGAATTCTGTTTTGAGCGGTTGGTTGAAATTAATAATCGTTGTCCTAGCTAAAAAATGGGTTGTGCTTTTAACAAACCGTAAATGGGCTATAATAAATTCCATTACAATTCAAGAATGGGTTGTACATTCTTACAAATCACAAATGGGCTATATGTTCTCTTCCACACACTTGCGGGATTACTAAGTTGACGCATGCCCAAAAAAAACCTAAGTTGACGCGTATGCAAGGCTTTGTCAACTTATAGTGAACACACGGTTCTAGCAGTAGTGGTCGTTGGATGTCCATCCAACGGATGTCACGCTTCTTCTTCAATCTCCGATATTCTTGCTTCAGTCGCCCAAAAATGATTCCTCCACCTGACATCTGGGCGCACCGTTTCGGAGGCTGACCTGTGGGCCTACTAAGTTGACGCGTACCATGGGCTTTGTCAACTTAGACAATATAAACGATTCTAGCTGCAGTGACCGTACGATGTCCATCCATCGGCCGTCGTGCTTCTTCAACCTCTGGTCTTCTTGCTCCAACCACCCAAACCAGCGCCGATCGTGCCGCGTGCTCCTGCCTCCCATGGTCAGCTGTGATGTCGTGGAGGCCTCACCGCCTGCTACTACTCCCACCACTGACCAGGCCATCCCTCTACTCACCCACACCCCCTTTTATTCTGCGGTGATGGTAGCCTCACATCGCAGCCGAACCACTGAACCCTCCTACTCCTCTCCGTGTGGGCATCCACTGCCGCGTCTTCCCCGGCTCCGCGTTGTCCCCATCCTAGGTCTCGCCGTTGTCCACCACCTTTGTGCTCTCGGCGCAGTGTGGTCAATGTGGTCAATGAACGACTTCCATCAGAAGAGTACTGTACGTGGAGAGGCTGACAGCTGGGTCCACGGCCGTAGCAAGCAAGTGCCTCCTTATTACGCGGAAAATAATGATTCCTCCACCTGACAACAGGGACCCACCGGACGGGCCACCGTATTTCGCGAAAAAACATTTCCCCCCTGACTGCTGGGACCCACCAGCTACATCTTCGCACACAAGGAAGTGCCTGACAGTCAGGACCCACCTGGTCGAAGCGTACGTAGCGTTGCTATTTTGGTCGTGAACGTGTACGTACACACTGGTCGATCGGTCTGTCTACAGGCTGCAATGATGAACTGTGGCCGTGTAAGGAAGGGCACGTGTCATAGTATAGGAGCGCCCGTGTCGTAGTAGAGGCACGCACATAGCATGTACACTTATGTACAGCCAGGGTGCAAGAAAGAAAATACGGCCACGTACGTATATACGGGAGGGGTCTCGAACGCCTACTCGCACATACGTACGGCCAGGGCTCGTGTACATGGCTGGGTCGGAATGGAGAAATTGCGTCATCATCATGTTCATCGGGAGGCAACAGAATGCGTCGTGTTCATCCGGAGGCAACAGAATACGTTGTGTTCATTGGGAGCCAACCGGCTTGGACGGAACAGCCGATTGAAACAAGGCCTGGCGTACCACAGAATGGAGGAAACGCCTCGTGTTCGACCGGCCACGATCGAAACAGGATCCTCTTCATCGGGAGGGTCTAGCGTACCGCAAAATGGAGGAAACAAAATTCTCTTGGACCTCCTACGGTCGAAACAGGGTCCTGTTGATCGGAAGGGATGTGGCGTACCGCAAAACGAAGGAAACGGACTTGTGTTGGAGCCCTACGGTCGAAACGAGAGTCCTATTCATCAGGAGGGGTGTGGCATCCTGCAAAACGGAACTCCACAGGATACTGTCCATCTCCACCATCGACCTCCTCTAGCCTCCACCTGCGACTGTTCATCCACGGGCTCCTATTCATCCAGTCTCCACCGCTCCTCCACCGGCTACTATTCAACCAACCCTCTCCACGGGGTCCTATTCAACCACCCCTCCACAGGCTACTGTTCATCCAGCCCTCCATCGGCTACTGTTCATCCAGCCCTCCACGAGGTCCTGTTCATCCACCCCCAACCGGCTCGATCGGGGTCCTGTTCATCCAGCGACAACGACCTCTACTACCACGGGGTCCTGTTCATCCAACCCCCCACAGGGAGCAGTTCACCCCCCAACAACACCCACTGTTCATCTAGAGGCAGCATCGACCGGCTTCAGTTAGCAACAGTAGCGAAAGAATCGCTCGATCGGGTTCAGTTGACACCCATCAATCGATCGCTCGGGTTCAGTAACGCGTAGCCTGCAGTGCAATCAATCGGGTTCAGTAGGAGAACACCTTTCTCGGGTTCAGTTAGAGCCTAATGCCTCGCACCCACACGCGTGTACATGACAAGAGAAACATGCATCGCTCGACCCCGACCACCCACAGTAACCGGGAACTCCCTGATATTTTCCTCGCCCTTGCTTCTACCACAATTTTTCCGTCATGCATGGCCCAAAGAATGTCACGCACCTGCGTCTTCCGCCCGCCCTAGATGAAAATCCCATTTTCTGTGATGATTTTTTGTCGTAGAAGTAGGAGCCCACCACATCTATGATGATATCGGGTTTTGTCACAATTATCGTCATAGAAGTGTCATAAGCATGACAAAAAAATTCGTTCAGCCAAAATACTGCGATATGACCAAGGTGTTAAACTGTGGAGGGGGGCACCGCACACGGCTAAGAGATTGTCTATTGTCCGTTTGGGGTGCCCCTACCCACATGTGTGCGAAGTATGTTGGTAGAACCAGTCTCAAGAACACGGTCATGTAATGTCGGTCCGGGCCGCTTCATCCAACAATACCGCCGAATCAAAGTAAGATGTTGGTCATAAGCAGTATGACTATTATCTCCCATAACTCTTTGTGTTCGTCTCGTGCATATATCATCTACACATAGACCTGGCTCGGATGCCACTGTTGGGGAACATAGTATTTCAAAAAATTCCTACGATCACACAAGATCTAACTAGGGGATGCATAGCAATGAGAGGGGAGAGTGTGTCCACATACCCTCGTAGACCGAAAGCGGAAGCGTTTAGTAACGTGGTTGATGTAGTCAAACATATTCACGATCCAACCGATCCATGTACTGAATATACGGCACTTCCGTGTTCAACACACGTTCAGCCCGATGACGTCCCTCGAGCTCTTGATCTAGTTGAGGATGAGGGAGAGTTCCGTAAGCACGATGGCATGGCGGCAATGATGATGAAGTTACCGGTGCAGGGCTTCACCTGAGCACTACGACGATATGACTGAGATGTTAAACTGTGGAGGGGGGCACCACACACGACTAAGAGATTGTATGTTATCACTTTGGGGTGCCCCCTGCCCACGTCTATAAAGGAGGGGGGAGAGGCCGACGGCCAGCAGGGGTGCACCATGGGGGGAGTCCTACTTGGACTCCTAGTCCAAGTAGGATTCGCCCCCCCCCCCTTTCCTTTCTTCCACCAGAGGGAATAGGAATAGAGGGAGAGGGAAAGGGAAGGGGGCGCCGCCCCCTCCTCCTTGTCCTATTCGGACTCCCAAGGAGGGGGCACGCAGCCACCCCCCGCGGGCTTCCCTCTCTCTCCCTTAGACCCTTATTGGCCCAATACTTACCCGGGGGGTTCCGGTAACCCCTCGGTACTCCGAAAAAATACTCGAATCACTCGGAACCATTCTGATGTCCGAATATAACCTTCCAATATATGAATCTTTACCTCTCGACCATTTCGATACTCCTCGCCATGTCCATGATCTCATCCGGGACTCCGAACAAACTTCGGTCATCAAATCACATAACTCATAATACAAATAGTCATCAAACGTTATGCGTGCGGACCCTATGGGTTCAAGAACAATGTAGACATGACCGATACACATCTTCGGTCAATAACCAATAGCGGAACCTGGATGCTCATATTGGCTCCTACATGTTCTACAAAGATCTTTATCAGTCAACCCGCATAACAACATACATCATCCCCTTTGTCATTGGTATGTTACTTGCCCGAGATTCGATCCTCGATATCATCGTACCTAGTTCAATCTCGTTACCGACAAGTCTCTTTACTCGTTCCATAATGCATCATCCTGTAACTAACTCATTAGTCACATTTCTTGCAAGGATTATAGTGATGTGCATTACCGAGAGGGCCCACAGATACCTCTCTGATACTCGGAGTGACAAATCCTAATCTCGATCTATGCCAACTGAACAAACACCATCGGAGACACCTGTAGAGCATCTTTATAATCACCCAGTTACGTTGTCATGTTTTATAGCACACAAAGTGTTCCTCTGGTATTCAGGAGTTGCATAATCTCATAGTCAGAGGAATATGTATAAGTCATGAAGAAAGCAATAGCAATAAAACTAAACGATCATAATGCCAAGCTAATGGATGGGTCTTGTCCATCACATCATTCTCTAATGATGTGATCCCGTTCATCAAATGACAACACATGTTTATGGTCAGGAAACTTAACCATCCTTGATTAATGAGCTAGTCAAGTAGAGGCATACTAGGGACGCTCTGTTTGTCTATGTATTCACACATGTACTAAGTTTCTGTTTAATACAATTCTAGCATGAATAATAAACATTTATCATGATATAAGGAAATATACAAAATAACTTTATTATTGCCTCTAGGGCATATTTTCTTCAGTCTCCCACTTGCACCAGAGTCAATAATCTAGATTACATAGTAATGATTCTAACACCCATGGAGTCTTGGTGCTAATCATGTTTTGCTCATGAGAGAGGCTTAGTCAACGGGTCTGCAACATTCAGATACGTATGTATCTTGCAAATCTCTATGTCTCCCTCGTTGTCTTGATCGCGGATGGAATTGAAGCGTCTCTTGATGTGTTTGGTTCTCTTGTGAAATCTGGATTCCTTCGCCAAGGCAATTGTTTAGTGTATTGTCACAAAATATTGTCATTGGACCCGATGCACTAGGTATTACACCTAGATCGGATATGAACTCCTTCATCCAGACTCCTTCATTTGCTGCTTCCGAAGCAGCTATGTACTCCGCTTCACACGTAGATCCCGCCACGACGCTCTGCTTGGAAATGCACCAACTGCTAGCTCCACCATTCAATATAAATACGTATCCGGTTTGTGACTTAGAGTCATCCGGATCAGTGTCAAAGCTTGCGTCGATGTACCCATTTACGACAAGCTCTTTGTCAGCTCCATTAACGAGAAACATATCCTTAGTCCTTTTCAGGTATTTCAGGATGTTCTTGACCGTTGTCCAGTGATCCACTCCTGGATTACTTTGGTACCTCCCTGTTAAACTTATAGCAAGGCACACATCAGGTCTGGTACACAGCATTGCATACATGATAGAACCTATGGCTGAGGCATAGGGAATGACTTTCATTTTCTCTCTATCTTCTGCACTGGTCGGGCATTGAGTCTGACTCAACTTCACACCTTGTAACACAGGCAAGAACGCTTTCTTTGACTGATCCATTTTGAACTTCTTCAAAACTTTATCAAGGTATGCGCTTTGTGAATGTCCAATTAGGCATCTTGATCTATCTCTATAGATCTTGATGCCCAATATATAAGCAGGTTCACCGAGGTCTTTCATTGAAAAATTCTTACTCAAGTATCCTTTTATGCTATTCAGAAATTATGTATTATTTCCAATCAACAATATGTCATCCACATATAATATTAGAAATGCTACAGAGCCCCCACTCACTTTCTTGTAAATACAGGCTTCTCCAAAAGTCTATATAAAACCATATAATATTAGAAATGCTACAGAGCCCCCACTCACTATCAAAGCGTATATTCCAACTCCGAGAGGCTTGCATGAGTCCATAAATGGATCGCTGGAGCTTGCACTCTTTGTTAGCACCTTCAGGATCGACAAAACCTTCTGGTTGCATTATATACAACTCTTCTTTAAGATGTCTAGTAAGGAATGCAGTTTCGACATCCATTTGCCAAATTTCATAATCATAAAATGCGGCAATTGCTAACATGATCTGGACAGACTTAAGCACGAGTGAGAAGGTCTCATTGTAGTCAACTCCTTGAACTTGTCAAAAACCTTTCGCAACAAGTCAAGTTTTGTAGACAATAACATTACCGTCAGCGTCAGTCTTCTTCTTGAAGATCCATTTATTCTCTCTTGCCGATCATCGGGCAAGTGAACCAAAGTCCACACTTTGTTCTCATACATGGACCCCATCTCAGATTTCATGGCCTCAAGCCATTTCGCGGAATATGGGCTCATCATCGCTTCCTCATAGGTTGTTGGTTTGTCATGGTCTAGTAACATGAACTCCAGAACATGATTATTGTACCACTCTGGTGCGGATCATACTCTGGTTGATCTAAGAGGTTCGATAGTAACTTGATCTGAAGTTTCGTCATCATCATCATTAGCCTCCTCACTAATCGGTGTAGGAAACACTGGAACTGATTTCTGTGATGAACTACTTTCCAATTCGGGAGAAGGTACAATTAACTCATCAAGTTTTGTCGGAGTAATGGGACAGGGTAGCCTAACCCGAGTCCCGGAACCTTTCAGGACATCGGGCCGGCCGCGCCCCTCAAGGGGTCAAGATGAAGCGCCGCCTTCTGGTGGCCGGCTGGCCGAACAACCGACTACTAGAAGGCTGCCATGCTCAGGAAGGCGGCACCAAGACAAGCCGACTCCTGGCAGGCGGCCTCCAGAGAGGCTGGCTCCTAGCAGTCGGCCCATTGTGCCCTCAAAGTCTACACCCCCATTAAAGAAGACAGGACGGGGAGAGGAAACAGTGTAACCCATCCTCCCCACGAATCTGGGGCCGGGCGTGTCCACAATGCCTCATACCGGCGGAGATCTCCGCTCGGCGCGGCACTGTTGCCACTTCGCGCTCGACGTCACTACTGACAGGCAAAGCCCTGCTCCCACAACTGCCTGTCGGTACGGCCCAAGGACGGTGGGCCCTACCGGTCAGCGAGAGCCCGGAAGACGATGGGAGCTACACCACTCGGATCCGAGGGAGGCCGGCTCCTAGCAGCCGGCCCAGTCCTCCCTTGGAGGCCCACGCACCATTAACCAGATAAGATGCAGAATGGCTACAGTGATCTCCCACCAGGCGGCGGGACTGTAGCCATGCCTCCCCGACCAAGCACACGTCATTAGCGCATGGCTACAGTGATCCATAGCCGGCAGGACCCGCGAGCGGCGGATGTGACTTGTCGGCTTCGTACTAGACCAGCCGGCGGGCCCCAGGCGGCGGGCCCCAACAGTCGGCGGAGAAGTCGGCGGCCAGAGAGACTGACGGTCGGGCCCTACGCCCGGCCAGATTACCATTGAACCCCTGGGGGTAGGCCTATATAAACCCCCCAGGGCACCCATGCAAAGGGTTCCCACCCGGTTAGGACTAGATTCATACCTAGGGGAGGAGAGAGCAAGCCTTGCCTTCTCCCACCTCTAGCATACAACTCGAGGAGTACCATTGTACTCACTTGTGCCTTAGTGATCATGCGGAGACCCCGCAGAGCAGGACTAGGGGTGTTATCTCCTAGGAGAGCCTCGAACCTGGGTAAAGTTCCTCGGCGTACGTGTCTACGCCTCATCCCGCTTCCAGGCACCGGCGACGTTCTACTCGCTCCCACCATTATAAGCCATCCATTGGCATATGTCGCACCCAACCCCCGACATTTGGCGCCCACCATGGGGCGAGGTGCACCGACGTACGGAGACCTGTTCTGGACGGGAACCCTTTTCCTCCCTGGCGAGCATAGCCAGCCTGGCACGCCAGGCAGAGTCTGTGCCGACGCGCTGCATGGTGCGGAGCTCGCCTGCGCGGCGAGCTGCCTCGCCGACCTTGTTGGCGAGGTTCGCCTCTCCGATCAGCCAGCGTCCGATGCGGGCAATGATGGCCCTGAGAGACGCCTCGTCAGCCTCCTCGATCAGCTTCACGTAGTCAACGAGCCTGCTGCGGACTTGGAGTCAGTTGGCTCCACCGACCCGATGCTTGTCGATTCTGACACTGCGTCGCTTGACGCGTTCCCCACCAATGTGGTGGTCTACGACGAGCCGCCTCCTCGAGCGGAGAGCGGCGAAAGCGCCATCACGGAGGTGCTTGTCATCGGCCACAGTGAGCACTCTAGCGGAGGTGCTCACGATCCGCTCAACGCGACACTGCAAGACCTGACGACGCCCATCCCAGAAGACGCCGACGCCGAGATGTTGGAAGCACGCCTCCTCCAGCTTGTCGAGGGCGCCAAGAAGTTGGCTAGCATGAGACGCCTGTCGGAAGCCTACCGGCGCGAGATGGACCGCGCTGTGGGCGGCACGCCGGCTCCTGCAGGGCCCAGCCGCCTTGGCGCGGTCCAACAGCGCGGCGTGGCCATCGCCAACCTGCTTGGGGCAGATCGCCCAGTCTACGCCACGCCCGTGGAAAATATCCGAGCTTCCCAGGCGGCAATAGAAGAGCTAGACAAGTTCGAGGACGAAGAACGTCGCCAGATGGCAGAGCGCGTCCAGCGGCTCCTCGATGTGGCTGCTGAGCAGCACGAGGCCGGCTGCCGCATTGAGGCGCCACAAAGGCAAAACGATGATCCGCCTCCCTACTGAGATCAAGGCGCATCATCTCGAACGCTGACTGGTGACGTCCGCGGAAGAAGAGACAAGGAGCCGGCTGCCAGCCGCAGCCGGACTCGCATCACCATTGAGCGTGACCAAGACGGCCGCCCAAGAGGGGTGGAACGACCGGATAACTGTCCGCCTCCTCCCCTTGAAGGGAAAGGCGCATCACCCCGCCGCCTATTGATCACCCGACACTCGGCAACCGCCTTGGCCGCCGAGAGGGAGTCGGATAGAACGATGCCCGCCACCGGATCGACTATCTCCACCGGTCCTTGGTGCTAAAAGAGGAGGATGAATTGGGTCCCCCCTGTTTCGGCCCCCGCATTCGAGACGAGCCCTTCCCCAAAAGGTTCACGCTCCCAAGAGACACGCCCAAATGCACCATCTCCATGAAGTCGGAGGACTGGCTGGTCGACTACTCCACAGCCATCAGCAAAGAAAACAGCAACAAGCGCATTGCCGTGAAGTACGTTCCGCTCATGCTCCAGGGCACAACCCAGATGTGGCTGAACAGTTTGAAGCCCCGCAACATCAACAGCTGGGTCGACTTCACTGAAGACTTCATCCGCAACTTCACCAGGACGTATAAGCGGCCGCCCAAGCCTCGCCAGCTCTCCTTGTGCGTACAAGGCCCCAACGAGTCGACCCGTGACTACCTCACGCGCTGGGCCGAGCTCCGCAACTCTTGCAAAGGCGTGCACAAGGTGCAGGCTATCGATTACTGCACCGCTGGATGCCGAGAGGGCACCCTCCTCAAGCACCGACTCCTCTGCGACGAGCTGCTGATCATAGCAAATAAATATGCCACGGCCAGCTCCTCCATGAAGGCAGAAATCCAAGTTGATGCGTCTGGCAAAGTAGCCCCTCAAGCTCCTTGAACCCCGGCTGGCCACACCAGTCGGTGCCAGCAACCAAGTGACAACAAGCGCAAGGCCATACAACCGGCTTCCATAAGACGTCAGGTGGCGACAGTCGAAGACAAGCTACCGGAGGGGCAGCCTCCGTCCAAGCACCCGAAGGGCGGCAAGCACTCTTGACGCACCCTGTAAATTCCATAGTGGTGCGAAGCTGTCCAACCATACCACTCGGAAATGCCATTGGCTCAACAAGATCGCCAAGGCAGACGACCTTCAGCCTCCTCCTCCTGCTGGGCAGCCGCCCCTCCCCCTCAGTAGCCGGCCATTCGACCAGTCGGAGCCATACAAGACGAATACCCTGAAGAGCACGGATCTTATGTCATGTTCACCAGTGTGGCCGACGATAGGCACAGCAGACGGCAACGACAGCAAGAAGTGAATGCAGTAGCATCAGAGTCCCTCGAGTTCATGCATTGATCTGAAAAGCCCATCAACTGCAGAAAAGCCGACCACCCGGAGGTGATGCCCAATCCCGGCTCCTATGCCCTAGTTCTGGATGCCACCTTTGCCACTGATAGGCGAGCTGCTCAGTTTTCCTGAGTTCTGATAGATGGCGGCAGTAGCATCAACATTCTGTACAAAGATACCATGGAGAAGTTAGGAATCAGACAATGACAGCTTCATCTCAATCGAACTGTATTCCATGGCATAGTTCCTGGCCTTTCCTGCTCACCAATCGGCAAGATCCAGATAGACGTCCTCTTTGGAGACAAGGATCACTTCCGACGAGAGCCAGTCTAGTACGAGGTGGTGGAGCTCGAGAGCCCATACCATGCACTTCTTGGCCGACCTGCACTGGCCAAGTTCATGGCGGTCCCCCACTACGCTTACCTCAAGATGAAGATGACGAGTTCTAAGGGAATTTTGACCATAGTCGGGGATTACAAGAAGTCATCCGCTTGTGCGGCTGAGAGCAGCCGGCTGGCCGAGTCCATCGTGATCGCGGCCGAGAAGCGGCTCCTTGACCGAGTTGTGGCAATGGCGGGCAAGCAGCCGGACATGCCACCCCACCGCAAGGAGTCAGAAGCCAAGGGCTCGTTCAAGCCGGCCAAGGAGACAAAGAAGATACCCTTGGACCTGGAGCACCCGGAGAAGTATGCTGTCATAGGTGCAAACCTCAACAGCAAATAGGAAGGCGAGCTCGTCGATTTCCTCCATGAGAATTAGGACATCTTCGCATGGTCACCTAAAGACATGCCGGGTGTTCCGACGAACTTCGCCAAGCACAAGTTACATGTCCGGTCTGATGCCAAGCCAGTCAGACAGCCCTTGTGCCGCCTATCAGAGGAGAAGAGAAGAGTCGTCGGAGAAGAGATAGCCCAGCTGCTGGCAGCCGGCTTCATCATGGAAGTGTTCTTTCCAGAGTGGCTGGCCAACCCAGTCCTTGTGCTGAAGAAAAACAAGCAGTGGCGCATGTGTATTGATTACACTAGCCTCAACAAAGCCTGCCCGAAAGACCCGTTTGCTTTGCCGAGGATTGACCAATTGATAGACTCCACAGCCGGATGCGAGCTGTTGAGTTTCTTGGATGCATACTCAGGGTATCACCAGATCAAGCTGAATCCGACCGACCGGCTGAAGACCGCCTTCATCACGCCATTTGGAGCCTTCTGCTACTTAACCATGACATTCGGCTTGAGGAATGCCGGCGCCACGTTTCAACGTTGCATGCAGAAGTGCCTCCTCAAGCAACTCGGCAGGAACGCCCACGTGTATGTGGATGATGTTGTGGTGAAGACGGAGAAGCGTGGAACGCTGCTAGAAGACCTCAAAGAGACCTTTGAGAACCTGCGCCGATTTCAAATTAAGCTCAACCCGGAGAAATGCGTCTTCGGAGTACCAGCCGGCCAGCTTCTTGGCTTCCTGGTCTCAGAGCGCGGCATAGAGTGCAACCCTATGAAGATCAAGGCCATCGAGAGGATGGAAGTGCCCACTCGACTGCTGGACGTACAAAAGTTCACCGGCTGCTTGGCGTCCATCAGCCATTTCATCAGTCGGCTGGGAGAGAAGGCTCTCCCCCTATACCATCTCATGAAGAAGACCACTTTTTTTGAGTGGAACGATAAGGCGGATGAAGCTTTTCTCCAGCTCAAGAAGATGTTGACTACTCCACCTGTCCTAGCGGCTCCGACTCCTAAGGAGCCCATGCTCCTCTACATCGCCGCCACCAACCGGGTGGTCAGCATAGTCATAGTGGTAGAACGCAAGGAGGAAGGCAAGGCACTACCAGTCCATAGACCGATGTATTACCTGAGCGAAGTGCTGTCAGCCTCCAAGCAAAACTACCCCCACTATCAGAAGATGTGCTACGGCGTGCACTTTGCCGCCAAGAAATTGAAGCCTTACTTTCAAGAGCACCCAATCACTGTTATCTGCACTGCTCCGCTCGCCGAGATCATTGGAAGCCGAGATGCCTCCGGCTGGGTGGTCAAATGGGCCATAGATTTGGCCCCCTTCACTATCTACTACCAGCCTCGCACCGCCATCAAGTCACAGGTGCTGGCTGACTTCCTCGTCGACTGGGTCGAGACCCAGTACCTGCCACCGGCGCCGGACTCCACCCATTGGTGGATGCACTTTGATGGTTCCAAGATGCGCACCGGTTTGGGTGTCGGCATCGTCCTCACCTCTACCAAAGGCGACAAGCTCAGATATGTGCTGCAAATCCATTTTCCCGCTTCCAACAACGTCGCTGAATATGAGGCACTCATTCACGGGCTCCGGCTTGCCAAAGAACTCGGCATTCGCCGGATCCTGTGCTATGCTGACTCTGACTTGGTGGTCCAGCAGTCGTCGGGCGACTAGGATGCCAAGGATACAAACATGGCAAGCTATCGCTTCCTCGTACATCAACTCAATGGATATTTTGATGGGTGTGAGTTTCTCCATGTGCCAAGAAACGACAATGAGCAAGCAGACGCCTTGGCGCGAATCGGCTCCACCCGTCAAGCAATACCGACCGGCGTCGCCCTACAACGCCTCCTCAAGCCGTCTGTCAAGCCATCGCTAGAGTCCGATTCTATCTTCATGCTGGCTCCTCCTAAAGCAGTCGGATCCGACTCAAGAGCTCCAGCAGTCGGCATAGGAATTCTGGCAGGCAGCCCGGAGGCCGCGGCAGTCGCACCCGGCCCGTGGACTTCACAGCCTGGCCCGGGGATTGCAGCAATCGACCCAGGGACTTCAGAGCCCGGCCCAGGGAATGCGGTAGTCGGCCCGGAGACTTCATCGACCCAGCAAGCGGCAACTGACTCCAACCCGCCGCCTCCCGGCCCAACCGCCCTCGTCCAAGTTGCAGTCCTGACAGTTGAAGAAATCGCAGCACCTTCATGGGCCCAGCCCATCCTCAACTTCCTGGTAAACAAAGAGTTGCCGACTAATGAGATCTTAGCCAGGCAAGTGCAACGCCGGGCAGCAGCATACAGCATAGTCAGCAGGGAGCTGGTGAGGCGCAGTGTCACTGATGTCTAACAGTGCTGCGTCGAGCCGGAGCAAGGCCAAGCAATCCTCAAAGGCATCCATCAAGGAGAATGCGTCTACCATGCGGCTTCAAGAGCACGTGTCGCCAAGGCTTTTTGCCATGGTTTTTTTCTGGCCAACTGCCTTGGAAGACGCCAAGAGTTTGGTCCAGAAATGCAAAGGGTGCCAGAAGTTTAGTATAAATCCTCATCAGCCGGCTTCTGCACTCAAGACTATTCCCATAGCCTGGCCCTTTGTTGTCTGGGGCCTGTACATGGTGGGACCATTCAAGACAGGAAGAGGTGGCTTGACTCATATGCTTGTCATGGTGGACAAGTTCACCAAGTGGATAGAAGCAAAACCAATCAAAAAGTTGAATGGTCCAACTGCTGTGACTTTTGTCTCCGACATCACCATCCGGTACAGCATACCACACAGCATCATCACCGACAACGGCACTAACTTCGCCAAAGGTGCCTTGGCCCGTTTCTGCGCGACGCAGGGCATCCGACTGGACATAGCGTCCGTTGCTCATCCGCAGTCAAACGGCCAGCTGGAGCGAGCAAACGGCCTTATTTTGTCCGGCATCAAGCCCCGACTGGTCGAGCTTTTGGAGCGGTCGGCCGGTTGCTAGCTCGACGAGCTGCCGGCCGTCCTCTGGAGTCTGCGCACAACTCCAAACAAGTCAACCTGCTTCACGCCCTTCTTCCTTGTCTATGGTGCCGAAGCCGTCATCCCAACGGACATAGAATTTGACTCCCCTCGAGTCACCATGTACACCAAGGAGGAGGCGAAAGAAGCTCGTCAAGATGGTGTCGATCTGCTGGAAGTAGGCCGGCTGGTGGCACTCAGCCGGTCTAGCATCTACCAACAAAGCCTGCGCCGATACTACAAGCAGCCAGCAAACAGCCGGCCAGCATAAGCTCTCAGCACCTTGGGACGGCCCCTTCATCATCAGCAAAGTGTTGGTCAACGACTCCTACTACCCGATCGACGCTCAGAAGCCTCGAGCACGCAAGAGGGACGACTACGGCAAGGAGATGGAGCGGCCATGGAATGCAAATCTCCTTAGAAGATTTTACAGTTGATGCAGTATGTACCACGCTACCTTTTGTCTTAAAGTACGAAGACTTTGGGTCCCCCGAGAAGAGCTCGGGGACTGCCCTCGTTCATCTATATGATAAGAATTATGCCTATGAGTATGTCATTTTCTTTATGCCGCTCGGCACCGGGTCCGACTAGTCGGCCCGGGGACTTGCCGCCTTGTACTATGAGGTGCTTCCTGCAGCCAGACAAGTAATGTGTGGCACTTAAGCCATCTCCTACCAGAAGTCGCAGCTCGCAGAGCGACTGTCTGGTGGGCAGGAGCAAGGCAGAAAGGGTGTCCACATAAAAATGGCTAAGGACACAAAGCACGTGCATAGTCCAAGCTAGCTTCTCACCTCACCAACCGGTTGCCGAACAGCCGGCCTGCCAGCTTCTACTTAACTTGCTAGAATGTTCTAAAAATGGCTAAGTACTTGCCTTCCCAGAAGTAGCTAAGTACTTGTCCCAGCCAGAGTCCACAGAGCGGCTGTTCGGCTGGCAGGACGGCAACCAAGGGAAGGCGGCAAAGGAGAAAGCCAAAGAGAATCAAGCAAGAAAACATAGAACTCGGAATAATATTTACAGAACAAAGGCCCTTGGCCAATCTTCAAAACACAAGTTTAGGATACACCCCACGGGTAGAATTGTGCAAACTTAACAAGTTCGTCGACACTGATAGACAGGTAAAGCAAAGATAAACTGGTGGCCTAGGACGCGGCAGAAGGGTTCGGTGGATTGGAGGAATCAGCGGCGCCGGTTGGTGGAGCGGCCGGCTGGTCAGTCTCCACTTGGTCGCCTCTGGCAGCATCCGGCTCGGTTGGGCGTGGCTCGTTGCTTGAGGCGCGGTCGAGCTGGGGCTGGCCGCCCGCTCCGACTTCTGGCGCCTCCTCTTCACCTTCCTCCTCCGCCTTGCCCTCTTCCTAGCCGCTAGAGTCGATCACCTCCGCCAAGTCCTTGCCGTCTTCCGGGTTCAGCCCGAACTAGTCTGGCGGCGCCTCGGTGCCGTCCTCAACCCGCTCCGGGACAAAGATGCCGGTGTCGGTGTACTCGGCAATTGATGTCGCGCACTTGACGAGTTCATCCTCCACGACCGCTAGTTCCTCCTGAGCCTCCAGCTGGAACGTGGCTAGCTGGGCTAGACTCAGCCCAGGATACCATGCCTTGATGAACTCCAAGGCCCGAAGCGCTCCAGCCCGGGCCGAGGAGCCCTTCCAGGCCTCAAGACAGCCGGCCGCCACCTTCAGCTAGTCGGCAGTCCGACTGGGAGTGCGCGGTGCCGGCATGTTAGGCCACAGGGCGGCAATCGCTTGGGCGCTGACACGCTGAAGCCGGCGCAGCATCCGGTGAGCTGGCCGAAGACGAGTCTCGATGCTCAGATCTGCTCATTAATGGTCTGGGGGGCATTGGCGGCAATCTGTGCACCGTACGCCCTCCGTCCTTCGCGATCAGCTTCAATGGCCTGGTTGGCGGCATCCGAGTGGCCAGGGAAGAAGTCTGCCAAAACAGAAAGAAAAAAGCCAAAGTTATAGACGAAAAGCCGGCTCAACCAACAAGCCGGCAGCTCAAAGATAAAAAAAGAGGGAAGCTCACCATCGACTATGTCCTCGATCGCGTGAAAGCCAGAAGTCAGCATCGCCTCCTTGTCGGTCCAGGCGGAGTGCTCGATCGCAAACTCAACAAGGAGTCTGGTCTCCTTGTCCTCCGTCTCATCCTGGGCCTTCTTGAGGAGCTCCTTCTGTTTTGCCAGTTGAGCGACAAGTCGGTCGCGCCAGTTGAGCGTGGTGTTGTCTTCGCCCATTTGCTGTTGAAGGGTGGCGTTGGCCTCTGCAAAAAGTAGAAAAAGAAAGAGACGACAACAGTCAGCAAAGAAGATGAAGTTGCCAGGAAGACCCGGCCCGACTGCTCAGCAGTCGGCCCAAATCTCGGGGACTACAGCCCGCGGGTGCGCCAGCACGCCCCCGCAGAAAAAGGAGACTTACTCCGGCTCTCCGACAAGTCGGCGGCACGTTGATCCAACTCCTAGACTCTGGAGTTAATGGCGGCCGCATGTAGATTGTGATAATCCTGCAGCAAATACATTAGCACTCGGAGCTTGCTAAGTAGAGTTCCGGGCCTCCTGCTCAGCAGCCGGCACGAAACTCGGGGACTACACCCAGTGGGTGCGCCAGCGCGCCCCCACGAAGAACTACAAGAATTAAAAACAAAGGATCAAGATGTGTACCCGGATGGCCTCTCGCGACTCCCGGAACGCCTTATTGCAGAGCTTGAGAGCGTCGGCCTCAGCGCGGAGTTTGGCTTGAACGTCCAGAATCGCCTGGTTCAGAGGGCCCATTCCGTCTCCCCGCACCCACCCAGTGGGCGCGGCGCTGGTCGCCTCGGTGTCCGGGACCGAGGAGCTTGCGGTGCTGGCCTCTAGCAGGAGCGGCGCCGAGGCCGCCTTCGCAAGCCAGCGGCATAAGGGTGTGCGGACCCCGAGAGTCGGGCCCGCCACCATCTCTTGTCCGGCTGGTGGCGCCGGCGGGTCGACCGGCTCCTTGTCTCGCACCTCCTTAGAAGGAGGTGGCGGGGGCACGATGACATCCGACATGGTGACATCACTGCCGTCCCTTTCCATAATAGGGTGCTCGCCGCCTGCTTCCCCAGTCTGCGCCACGAACTCTAGTGGTGGCGGCGCAGAGTTCAGCACACTTCTTCGCCGAGTTGGCAGCCTCAGCCTTCGCCAGCTTCTTCAAGGTGGCGGCCTCCGCCTTGTCAACTTCCGCCTTCTTCAGGCGGGCGGCTTCCCTCTCCTCGCGCGCCTCCTACGCATTCCGCTCCGTAGCCTCCCGGAGGTCGGCAGCCGGATCGATCCGCCGGTTGGTGGTGGAAGTCTCCGCCGACCTCACGATGGAGGCGGCGGCCAACTTCTCAAGAGAGAGCGGAGCCCTAAAATCAAGAAAGTAAAGCAAAGGAAGTTCAGAAATAATCAATAAGAAGGAAAGCACAAGGGAAAGAAACTTACGCCGACACCATAGGGGGCGCCTTGGGGAGCTTCTGGTACTTGGTCGCCTTCGTTGCGGCCTCCTTCCGCTTGGTCGCGGCGTTTGGATTCTTGGGCTCCTTCGGCGCACTGCCGAACAAGGCGGCGCCTTGCTTACGCTTGTGCGTTCCGCCTCGGGCAGTCGTCTCGCCGGAGGGGCCCGCGTCCGCCTTGCCAGCACCTCGCGCGGGGTGCGGCTCTTCTTCGTCTTCATCGTCATCAGGCTAGGTCTCGATGCCGACTTCTTCGGAGCCTCCTACCCTGTAAACATCGCCCGTCGCAGTGTCCTCCAAGGCAGCCGCCCCCAAGTCGGGGTCGTCCATGTCACTCACCGCCCGGTCCGGCTGGTAGTCACCACCCGCCCCTATGAGGGCGGCCGTCGTGTTCGACATGTAGATCTGTTTCAGACAACGGAAGGCCGGCTAATCAAATATCAAAATCAAGACTAGGGCAAGTATCGGAGAGAGAGAATCGGCAAACTTACCGCAGGCAGTGGGTCGGCGCGAGAATATTGCCGCTTGCCGAAACTCCAAGCCCCCTCCAACCTAAGGCCGGAGATCTCGTTCACCAAATTCATGACTTCGGCGGCCGACATCTCCTTGGTGCTCAGCCGGCACGGGTCGTGGTGCCCGCTCATCTGGCTGATCAGGTGCGGCTGGCGTTGGAGCGGGAGAACCCGACGCTTGACGAAGGCGACCAGCAAGTCAGACGCCCTGAGGCCTTCGGTGTTGATCAGCTCCCGGAGCCGTTGGATGGCGGCGGCGCCGTCTGCCAACACCGGCTTCGTCTTGTAGCCCCAGCTAGCCTGGGGCTCGGCAGGCGGGCTGGCTTCGTATGCCGGCAGGTTGAGGAAGTCGGCAACTGGGTCTACATTCTGCACGTAGAAGTAGGATTGCTGCCACATCTTGACTAACTGCGGCAGTTTGATGTGAACTGCAACGAAGGCACCGCACTGGGCAGCCACCTCCCGGATGGACGTGCCCAGTTTAGTGTAGAAGAAGGCTCCCCATAGCTTGATGGTGGGGAGAACGCCAAGGTATCCTTCGCACATCGTGACAAAGACGGCCAGGAGCATCACGGTGTTGGGCGTGATGTGATGAGGCTAAAGGTGGTAGAACTCGAGGAATGAGCGAAGGAAGTCGCTCGGCGGCAGCCCGAAGCCCCGGATGAAGTGCGATTGGAAGACGACCCACTCGCTCTCACCCGGGCCAGCGAGATATCTCCCTCCGGCGGCACGCGCGCCTTCCTGAGGTCTGCACTGGGGAGACGCCGCGTCTCGCGGAGGAAGGTTATGTGATCCTCATTGACGTTGGATCCGTCCCAGTCTCCTCCTCGCTTGCGCGCCATGGACAGCTCGACGAAGAAATGCGCGGCGAGGAAGCTGAGAGTGGGGAGAAGCGAGGAGGCTCGGGCGAGCGGGCTCGACGAAGACGAACTGCAGCAGCGCTCCGGCGTAGATCGGGGAGTGCTGCGGCGATAGGAAGAAGAAGGAGGCAATGACGGGGTGGAGGGGCGCGCGTGCTCCGCCGCTCTCTCTCCCCCCTACTTATAGCCTGCGGGCTATGAAGCCGAGGGGGCGGACGTGGGATCATGGGATTAACAGTGCCCACGACCCCACATTCCCACCTTTATCACGCAAAAATGCTGCGCGTAGTAACTCCACGGGCGAGCGAAACCGCCCACCTCGGCCGCAGCGGATCCGCTTGCGTGCCGAGGCCCGAGGGTGGTGGTCCTAGCCTGCTGAAGCGTCCCATCGCGCGTGTGGGCTCACGGGCTGGCCCGGCCGGCTGGCACCACGTGGTGTGGCCATGACAGGTGGCTGATCGAGAGGCTTAGCCAGCACGCCACCTAGTTCCCGCCGATGCATTCGAAATTCCAGGAAGATACGACTATACATATCCCACTCCCTCCAGCCGGCTTCCCGGGAGTCGGACGAGGTTTCTTTCAGAGTACCCGGCGGAGGAAACTATTGAGGCTCCTCGGCATATCAGCCGCGGCGCCTCACCAGCTTCGGGGACTACTGTCGGAGTAATGGGCCACGGGTAGCCTAACCCGAGTCCCGGAACCTTTCAAGACATCAGGTCGGCTGCGCCCCTCAAGGCGTCAAGATGAAGCGCCGCCTTCTGGTGGCCGGCTGGCCGAACAGCCGACTGCTAGAAGGTGGCCATGCTCAGGAAGGCGGCACAAAGACAGGCCGACTCCTGGCAGGTGACCTCCAGAGAGGCCGGCTCCCAGCAGTCGACCCACGGTGCCCTCAAAGTCTGCACTCCCATTAAAGAAGACATGACGGGGAGAGGCAACAGTGTAGCCCATCCCCCCACGAATCCGGGGCCGGACTTGGCCACAGTGCCTCGTACCAGCTGAGATCTCCGCTCGGTGCGACACTGTTGCCACTTCGCCCTCGACGTCACTACTGATAGGCAAAGCCCTGCTCCCACGACCGCCTGTCGGTACGGCCCAAGGATGGCGGGCCCTACCGGTCAGCGAGAGCCCGAAAGACGATGGGAGCTACACAAGTCGGATCCGAGGGAGGCCGGCTCCCAGCAGCCGGCCCAGTCCTCCCTTGGAGGCCCACGCACCATTAAGCAGATAAGATGCAGAATGGCTACAGTAATCTCCCACCAGGCGGCGGGACTGTAGCCACACCTCCCCGACCAAGCACGTGTCATTAGCAGCACGGCTAGAGTGATCCGTAGCCGGCAGGACCTGCGTGGGGCGGAGGCGGCCTGTCGGCTTTGTACCAGACCAGCCGGCGGGGCCCACTAGGCGGCAGGCCCCAGCAGTCAGCGGAGAAGCCGGCGGCCAGAGAGACAAGCGGCCGGGCCCTACGCCCGGCCGGATTACCATTGTATCCCTAGGTGGTAGGTCTGTATAAACCCCCAGTGCACCCATGCAAAGGGTTCCCACCCGGTTAGGACTAGATTCATACCTAGGGGAGGAGAGAGCAAGCCTTGCCTTCTCCCACCTCTAGCATACAGCTCGAGGAGCACCATTGTACTCACTTGCACCTTAGTGATCATGCGGAGACCCCGTAGAGCAGGACTAGGGGTGTTATCTCTTAGGAGAGCCCCGAACCTGGGTAAAGTTCGTCGGCGTATGTGTCTACGCCTCATCCCGCTTCCAAGCACCGGCGACATTCTACTCGCTCCCACCATGATAAGCCCTCCATTGGCATATGTCACACCCAACCCCCGACAAGTTCTACTTTCCTTCCACTCACTTCTTTCGAGAGAAACTCCTTCTCTAGAAAGGATCCATTATTAGCAATGAATATCTTGCCTTCGGATCTGTGATAGAAAGTGTACCCAACAGTCTCCTTTGGGTATCCTATGAAGACACATTTCTCCGTTTTGAGCTCGAGCTTATCAAGTTGAAGCTTTTTCACATAAGCATCGCAACCCCAAACTTTAAGAAACGACAGCTTAGGTTTCTTGCTAAACCACAGTTCATATGGTGTCATCTCAACGGATTTAGATGGTGCCCTATTTAACGTGAATGCAGCCGTGTCTAAAGCATAACCCCAAAACGATAGCTGTAAATCAGTAAGAGACATCATAGATCACACCATATCTAATAAAGTACAGTTACGATGTTCGGACACACCATTACGCCGTGGTGTTCCAGGTGGCATGAGTTGTGAAACTATTTCACATTGTTTTAAATGAAGACCAAACTCATAACTCAAATATTCACCTCCACGATGAGATCATAGAAACTTTATTTTCTTGTTACGATGATTTCCCACTTCACTCTAAAATTCTTTGAACTTTTCAAATGTTTTAGACTTATGTTTCATTAAGTAGATGTACCCATATCTGCTCAAATCATCTGTGAAGGTCAGAAAATAATGATACCCGCTGCGAGCCTCAATACTCATCGGAGCGCATACATCAGTATGTATTATTTCCAATAAGTCAGTTGCTCACTCCATTGTTCCAGAGAACAGAGTCTTAGTCATTTAGCCCATGAGGCATGGTTCGCAAGCATCAAGTGATTCCAAAACCCCATCAACATGGAGTTTCTTCATGCGCTTTACGCCAATATGACCTAACCGGCGGTGCCACAAATAAGTTGCACTATCATTATTAACTTTGCATCTTTTGGTTTCAATATTATGAATATGTGTATCACTACAATCGAGATTCAACAAAAATAGACTACTCATCAAGGGTGATTGACCATAAAATATATTACTCATATAAATAGAAGAACCATTATTCTCTGATTTAAATGAATATCCGTCTCGCATTAAACAAGATCTAGATATAATGTTCATGCTCAACACTGGAACCAAATAACAATTATTTAGGTCTAAAAGTAATCCCGACAGTAGATGTAGAGGTAGCGTGCCGACGGAGATCTCATCGATTTTGGAACCATTTCCCACGCGCATCGTCACCTTGTCCTTAGCCAATCTTCGTTTAATCCGTAGCCCCTGTTTCGAGTTGCAAATATGAGCAGCATAACCAGTATCAAATACCCGGGCGCTACTATAGCATTAGTAAGGTACACATCAATAACATGTATATCAAATATACCTTTCACTTTGACATCCTTGTTATCCGCCAAATACTAGGGGCAGTTCCGGTTCCAGTGACTAGTCCCTTTGAAGTGGAAGCACTCAGTATCAGGCTTAGGTCCAGACTTGGGCTTCTTCCCTTGAGCAGCAACTGGCTTGATGTTCTTCTTGAAGTTCTTCTTCCCTTTGCCCTTTTTCTTGAAACTAGTGGTCTTCTTCACCATCAACACTTGATGCTCCTTCTTGATTTCTACCTCTGCAGCCTTTAGCATCGCGAAGAGCTCGGTAATTTTTTCCATCTCTTGCATATTATAGTTCATCATGAAGCCTTTATAGCTTGGTGGCAGTGATTGAAGAACTCAGTCAATGCCACTATCATCAGGAAGATTAACTCCCAGGTGAGTCAAGTGGTTGTGGTACCTAGACATTCTAAGTATGTGTTCACTGAAAGAACTATTCTCCTCCATTTTGCAGCTATAGAACTTGTTGGAGACTTCATATCTCTCAACTCAGGCATTTGCTTGAAATATTAACTTCAACTCCTCGAACATCTCATATGCTCCGTGACGTTCAAAATGTCTTTGAAGTCCCGATTCCAAGCCGTAAAGCATGGCACACTGAACTAACGAGTAGTCATCAGCTTTGCTCTCGCCAACTATTGCTTCCACGACTATCGCTACTGCTTAGTAATAAAGTAAAGCAATTACATGGCGATTTCATTTCATACAATAAAGCAACAACCATAAGGCTCCTGCCAGTTGCCGATAACTTTTACAAAACATGACCATCTCATACAACAATTTATATCACATCACAACATGGCCTGCAAAAAAAAGTTAGACGTCCTCTACTTTGTTGCTGCAAGTTTTACGTGGCTGCTACGGGCTTCTAGCAAGATACATTCTTACCTAAGCATCAAAACCACAATGATTTTTCATCAAGTGTGTTGTTTTAACCTTCAACAAGGACCTGCCATAGTCAAACTCGATTCGACTAAAGTTGGAGAAACAGACACCCGCTAGGCACCTGTGTGCGAAGCACGTCGGTAGAACCAGTCTCATGAACGCGGTCATGTAATGTCGGTCCAGGTCGCTTCATCCAATAATACCGCCGAATCAAAGTAAGACGTTGGTGGTAAGAAGTATGACTATTATCGCCCACAACTGTTTGTGTTCTACTCGTGCATATATCATCTACACATAGAGTTGGCTCAGATGCCACTATTGGGGAAAAATTCCTACGATCACGGAAGATCTAACTAGGAGATGCATAGAAATGAGAGGGGAGAGTGTGTCCACGTATCCTCGTAGACCGAAAGCGGAAGCGTTTAGTAACTCGGTTGATGTAGTCGAACATCTTCACGATCCAACCGATCCATGTACCGAACGTACGACACTTCCGTGTTCAGCACACGTTCAGCCCGATGACGTCCCTCGAGCTCTTGATCTAGTTGAGGATGAGGGAGAGTTCCGTCAGGACGATGGCGTGGCGACGGTGATGATGAAGTTACCGATGCAGGGTTTCACCTAAGCACTACGATGATATGACCGAGGTGTTAAACTGTGGAGGGGGGCACCACACATGACTAAGATATTGTCTGTTGTCACTTTGGGGTGCCCCCTTCCCACGTCTATAAAGGAGGGGGGAGAGGCCGACGGCCAGCAGGGGTGCGCCGTAGGGGGAGTCCTACTTGGACTCCTAGTCCAAGTAGAATTCACCCCCTTTTCCTTTCTTCCACCGGAGGGAATAGGAAGGAGAGGGAGAGGGAAAGGGAAGGGGGGCGTGGCCCCTCCTCCTTGTCCTATTCGGACTCCCAAGGAGGGGGGCGCGCGACCACCCCCCGCGGGCTTCCCTCTCTCTCCCTTAGGCCCATGTTGGCCCAATACTTCCCCGGGGGGTTCCGGTAACCCCTCGGTACTACGGAAAAATACCTGAATCACTCGGAACCATTCTGATGTCCGAATATAACCTTCCAATATTTGAATCTTTACCTCTCGACCATTTCGAGACTCCTTGTCATATCCGTGATCTCATCCGGGACTCCGAACAAACTTCGGTCATCAAATCACATAACTCATAATACAAATCGTCATCGAACGTTAAGCGTGCGGACCCTACGGGTTCGAGAACTATGTAGACATGAACGATAAACATCTCCGGTCAATAACCAATGGCAGAACCTAGATGCTCATATTGGCTCCTACATGTTCTACGAAGATCTTTATCGGTCAAACCGCATAACAACATACATCATTCCCTTTGTCATCGGTATGTTACTTTCCCGAGATTTGATCGTCGGTATCATCATACCTAGTTCAATCTCATTAACGGAAAGTCTCTTTACTCGTTCCGTAATGCATCATCCCATAACTAACTCATTAGTCACATTTCTTGCAAGGCTTAAAGTGAAGTGCATTACCGAGAGGGCCCAGAGATAGCTCTCCGATACTCGGAGTGACAAATCCTAATCTCGATCTATGCCAACTCAACAAACACCATTGGAGACACCTATAGAGCATCTTTATAATCATGCAGTTACGTTGTGACGTTTGATAGCACCCAAAGTGTTCCTCCGGTATTCGGGAGTTGCATAATCTCATAGTCAGAGGAATATGTATAAGTCATAAAGAAAGTAATAGCAATAAAACTAAACGATCATAATGCCAAGCTAACGGATGGGTCTTGTTCATCACATTATTCTCTAATAATGTGATCCCGTTCGTCAAATGACAACACATGTCTATGGTCAGGAAACTTAACCATCTTTGATTAACGAGCTAGTCAAGTAGAGGCATACTAGGGACACTCTGTATGTCTATGTATTCACACATGTACTAAGTTTCTGGTTATACAATTCTTGCATGAATAACAAACATTTATCATGATATAAGGAAATATAAATAACAACTTTATTATTTCCTCTAGGGCATATTTTCTTCAATCTTGCACGGTCACGATAGCCAGGCATGTTAGAGGATAGTTTGTAGTTATGTTGGCAACAACATCGGTACCAAGGGTGGGGGACAAATAGAACCATTTTTCTACTGGTTAAGATGAGTCAGACCAATAGGCAAAGTTCTCGTCCACCGGTGGTTACCGGAATGTTAATAACAATAGTAAAAGGGTCTTCCCGACAGAGTGGTACACCAGCATGTTTACGTAAGCAGGGAATTATTACTTGTTAGATCATATAGATCAAAACAAGGGTTAAACAGACCAACTGAATGGACATTGTGATTAATAGATTAATCTGACAATGGAAAGGAAAATGTGATTATACCCAAGTATAAGGAGTATATGTTTCTCAAGGACAAATAAAGCATGATATACATGAAAGAACAACAAATACATATCCATTTAGATAATGGGGCAAGGAGAATCATGATGTTTACCCATACAACAGTGGTTGGATAATTGATCAAGAAATAATTAGCATTTCCCTTCCAATGTTCTTTTTGATGATCGAAATACCACAGTCATGCTTCGAGGTTGGAGTTTGGATACACAAAGGGTCGATCAGGATCAGCGTCTAGAATAAGTCTTACAATTTCCTCATGGTAGAACGGATAACATTGCTAAACAAGATACTATGGCAATAGGTCCTTCGAGCAGGCGTGCTATACATGACATCACCTTATCGGGTTACATAGAGATCAAAGTTATAATTCTTAGAAAATGTTCCAACCATCACATCTAACCAAGTTTTAGATCTGATTAGTGTCGGGATACCTGAGACTCAGGATGTCTGATAAGAAAAGGGTGGAACAAAAATTGATGCGAAGATGTTGCAAGATTCTTGGGAAATGTAATATGGAAGCAAGATCCAAAACAAGAGTTCATCATTAACCATGGAGGAGATGAGGAGTGTCGCTGATGGGCATTAGCAATAACTTATCGAGATTTCCAAAAAGATGGATTTCCACAATTATGTGATAAGGTAATAGCATTGTGCATACCAAAGTATATAATGAGGTATGTTTGAGGAGAACATCCACCATTAAGCATTAATCAAAAGTGCACTTGGAATTATGGACTAAGTAGCACGATCAATGTTAGAATGATGATTCAATAACCAACAAACTGGGAATGTAACTAATGACCATTAACTTCATAGCAATAGGGTTGCTAGAAGTTTTGAATTCGCACATCATAGTTCATTTGTTGGTATTCCGATTAGAAACAACACGGGGACCACGAAATGAATGGTGATGGCGAGAAACATCGCTATATCAAGAATTCATAAGAGGTGGTGAGATTCTCATGAAATTCTTGACATAAAAGATGGTAATACTCCCAGGTAGAACATAACATCAGCTGGATAGCAAGCAACTCAAGGTACAACACAGAACTTGAATGCGTTTGCATGGGACGAAAGGCAAGGATGTTGTCAAGGACAACACAAATTATCAAGGGACAAGGATGGTACTTTTCATCATGAATTCGACTGACCTATCGGAAGAAGTCAAAATGTTGCAATGTTCATGACACATTTTGTCGAGAGTTTTCATGAAGATGTAATTGATCAGTAAGATGATCAAAGCAGATGTAATGGTAAAGCTAAAAGGCAATGGAACCGCGGATGTGACACAAGCTCATATTACATCATGTAGTGTAAGCAAAATGATACAATTGATGAAAGTTTGGCACGAGCTAAGCTCATTGTCAGAAATGTGCACCGGGAACAAGGACCAGGTAGCACAGTTAAAATTAGCATGAAAATGATGTAGCCGATCCGACTAGGAATGGCATCATGGAGCATTAAAATTCCCAGCAACAAAGTACTAGGAGTACTAAATCATAATGCGAATTCGAGTCACTTGTCAGAGTTCTCGAGTGACGAGCAATGCAAACCTGCAAAGTGGCTAAAACGATGAGAAGTATTATTCCAATAAGAATTCGTAAGATGCAGTGCAATGGCACAATATCCTCGAGATTCCAGAGGGTAATACTCGAAGATAGAACAAAATAGAAGATGAACTAGGTCATCTATCTGCGGATGACAGATGCTTTAACCTTGTCAAAAAATGGACGAGGCATGGGGATGGAGTTCAAATGAGGTCAACATGGTCAGGACCATAACTGCATGGAATCAAGTTAAGGAAACTTGTAAGGATTATACAAATGAATAAATATTTTGCAAGAAGCTTCCATAATGGTCTACAACATTTCCATGGGCATGAACACAAAGTTCAAGGTGGACTCCCACTTCTTTAACACATAACCTTTTATTTACTTCTCACTTTTGATGAAGTTGTACTATTGAAATTTTATCCGGCGTAACACCAATAGAGTATGACCCCATGAAAACTTTCGGGTTCACACCGATTAGGGAAGGCATAGGTTCGACCCATTAGGGCACCTTAGGAACATAGACCACAAACTTCAAGAGTAAATAACACAAGCTCGATAGTAGAGCATGGTTGGCAAAATAAGAGGATACAATTTACCAAAGGCTTATGTATCAGGGGAAGAACTCACAAGTATTTTGAATGTGAAGGAAACTGTCAGATAATAACCTAGCAATGGGTCTAACGGTCCACAATGGGGCTGATGTGAGTATTGGTCCTTAATCAGAGGAAGAAAGAATGCAAATGCATCAGATTATGGAAACATCTGAATAATTCGATGCTTAAATACAAAGAAATTATGATTTCCAGATTGGTGTATCAAAATCAAATGCTCTGATTAAGTATGAGTAAGCTGAATAGACTTAGAGGCATAGTCGATGGCAAATTTGTTGGTCGAGATCTACCTCATGTTTAAAATGACGTCTGAACCGGGAGGATGAATTCTTGGATTCGACTGAGCATTGCAAGCATTCACAACATATTGAATCAAGGGACTCAAAATGACAGTGAGAAAGGATGCTAATAAGATTACTGGACATATGGGATTTACCATAATGCAAGCAGGCTAGAGTGTCAAGAGCAATAGGTTGTAGAGGATTTTCGGAAGATCGAATAGTATTTCGAAGACTTTTGTGAAACACATGATCACCTAGGGATGAACGAATCACCGGTAAGTGTGAGGAATTTTCGTAGGTGTATTCGTGTGACTAGGAGCTGCAAGGCAGTAGACACAAGGGATTTTCAGAACATCGAAGAGTAATTCGAGGCATCTTGTAATAATAAGAGCAACTCAGAATGAATGAATGAACGACAAGTGTATGTATTTTTTCATAGGTATTTGTCGGTGGTAGGGAATTTCCAAGGCAGTGGGCACAAGGGTCTTGGGAAAAACATCAACAAATATCTTCAGAATCTTCTGGTGAATCAAGCCATCATCTGGAATGAGGGGCTCTTTGGAGGAGTAGTTATGAGAACCTAGAGTTATAGTTAGTAAAACCTCTAACCCGAAATAGAAGAGAGATCAAAATCTCAGAGTAAAGGAGAAGAATAAAATATCCTAATCCCATCCATTGGCGATGTGGGCCCGTTAGCCACACAACAATGTTAGTAAAATAGTAAGACTAGACTCAACTTAGGCCAAGGAGTTGGAAAGGGGCTTCCTATAGGTAGTCGGCTCTGATACCAAATTGTGATGTCCCCGACTCAATCGTACACTGATCATACATGCAAATGTGCACGATCAAGATCAGAGACTCATGAGAAGATATCACAATACAACTCTAGACACAAATTGAAACATAAAGCTTTACATTACAAGCCAAGGCCATGAAAGCTCGAATACGTAAGTTAGCAGAAGCAACAACATCTGAGTACATACAGAAGATAAATAAGTTTTCCTTAAGAAGGCTAGCAAAACAATGACATCTAGATCAAAAAGGCGCAGGCCTCCTGCCTAGGGCCTCCTAACTATTCCTGGTCTTCGGTGGTCTCCACGTACTAGTACGCTCCGTCGGGATAGTAGTAGTCGCCAGCTGGATCGGCTGGCTCCTGGGCTCCGTCATCTGATCTCAACAATCCGGGTAAAGGGGAAAAAGGTAGCAAAGCAACTGTGGGTACTCATCCAAAGTACTCGTAAGACTTACATCAGATCTATGACAAGTATGCACTAGTATCAAAGGGAAGGGGCTGTATCTATGGACTATACTACAGAATCCAGAATAGAATTGAAGGCCTAGCCTATCGAAGACTAGCATCTTGCAGGAACAGAAGATAGTAGAGTAACATATATTATAGTAACAAGTATATTTTAAACAACGTCCAGTGATCCTTCCGCTACTCTCTGTGAGAAAGCGATCCCAGAGCTATCATATCCATTTAGTATCTCCAGTATCCAGTTCTAGTTGTAATAAATTGGGATACAACTCCGGGCTTCTGTTACCGTGGACACGGCTATTCTAATAGATAAAGTTCCCTACAGGGGTGCACCAACTTACCCAACACTCTCGATTAACACACCGTAGTTCTACCTAGGCTCAACTGAGAGGCTAGCATGTCGGTTTACATCATAAATGTGAAGGGGTCATGGGCCAATCATCCTTTTTAATCCTGCAAGTTGCAAGGATGGTCGGGATCAGTCATGGCTACCACTTTATACAAAGCACGGGCTTACGTGGACCACCTGGGCGCGTACCGCTCAACTGCTGACATCTGTGGAATTGTACGACGTCGAGTGCCCATACTTATTCCCACATGGTGGTTAGTGTGAAATGGCCAGAGGCCTACTCAGATCACATATCCAAATTGTTTGTGCACTAGGAGCATGCAGTGACGATGAGTGATCCTGTCCTCCTGTATCGAGGACTTACAATAAGGATCAGGATTATGCCTCTCTAGGATGGTCTGCTTGTCTGGTTGTGCCTTGTGATTATATCACGGGTACCCTCCAGGTCAACCCGACTTCAGTAACTCTCGCGGGTCCCCCTCAGGGTTGACCCAACTTCAACAAGGGACTGCGGTAAAGTCAAGGTATCCATGTGTCCATAACATTAAGGAGGAAATCCAAGCAATCACCCTCGATGTAACCGTCAAGGTGAACTTGGAGGAATCACCCTCGATAGGTTCACACTTGAGGGGCTACACGATAGAGGCATCATCAGAGGTCATGAAAGAGGAATCACCCTCGGTAACCCACAACCAACTAGCTACGCTACAGGGATATCATCAGGAGTGAGGTTGGAGATATCATCCTCAAAACTTGATAGTAGCTCTGTAGAGTCGTACAACTAAGGGGGTGCATGGTGATGTGTCGGTATCTACACATCGATCACGCTGATCGAGCCACCGGTAGCAAACGAGGGCAACAAGTACAAGGATGAGGGATCACTGATGGATTACTAACCAACCTATACTAAGCATATAGGATATCAGGTAAAGTAACAACAATAGGTTACAAAAGCAAGCTATGCATCAGAATAGGAGCTACCGAACAACAGTAGCAAATTCTAATGCAAGCATGAGAGAAAAAGAATGGGCGATATAGGAATGATCAAGGGGATTTTGCTTGCTTGGAAGCTCTACAGACAGATACAAGCCCTCGACGGTGAAGTAGTCGATCACCGGATCAACAGTGGTCTCGGGGTCTATCGGAAAAGAAGTAACGGACGGGAACACAACAAATAACAAAACAATCAAATGTATCACGAAGGATGGCATGATGATGTGCTATGCTAGGGGTGACCTAATGCAGTACTAGGTGTTGCAGACGGAGCAGGAAAATATCTGGGAATATTTTCCTGGCTTTAGGCATTTATCGGTTAAACGATCCCAAGGGGAAGGTTCCTTGTTTGCAGTGTTGGGAGTATGTGACAGGTATATGGACGGTGTATTCGGATTTGTTTTATTTTTTCGAACAAATTTCATATGTAAATTATTTTCAACTGAGTTATGATTATTTTTTACTTATTTTTCAAAGTTTCAAATAATTTCTGAATTATCTAGATTTAACTTAGTTTGAAAAATTAAATAGAAATGGATGGGTGCACCTAGGATAGTACACCCAGTAGCGCACAGAGGGGCTGACAGTGGACCCTGGGGCTGCTGAGTCAGTAGGTTAACGCTGGCCAGTTGACTAGTCAACTGGGTCAGCGGGGGCCCATAGGCAGCGACCCTGAGGGGGGACGCCCCGCCACGTCAGTAGCGCTGGAGAGCGAATGAGGAGGCGCGCAGGCGTGGCGGCAACGGGGGCCAGCAGCCGGAGGCAGGCACGGGGAGCGGCGGCCGACAGTACAAGGAAGTAGGGGCGGGGCGCGCAGGGGCTGCAGGTGCGCGCGATCAGCAGGGGGACTAGCGAGCGAGTAGCAACATCAGCAGTGGATGATACGTCTCCAACGTATCTATAATTTTTTATTGTTCCATGCTATTATATTATCAATCTTGGATGTTTTATAATCATTTTATAGTAATTTTATATCATTTTTTGGTACTAACCTATTGACATAGTGCCAAGTGCTAGTTGCTGTTTTTTGCATGTTTTTTACATCACATATAATCAATACCAAATGGAGTCCAAATGCAGCGAAACTTTTTGTGGATTTTTTTGGGACCAGAAGAAAACCAATGTGCCAAGGGGAGCACAACCAACCAGGGCGCGCCTGGGAGCCCATGCGCACCCTGGTGGGTTGTACCCAACTCGGGTGCCCCCCGGACCGCCTCTTTACTCTATAAATACCCCAAAATTCCAGAAACCCTAGGGTAGTTGACGAAAATCAGTTCCACCCGCCGCAGAGTCCAGAACCACCAGATCAATCTAGACATCATCACGGAGGGGTTCACCACTTCCATTGGTGCCTCTCTGATGATGCGTGAGTAGTTCTTTGTAGACCTTCGGTCCTTAGTTAGTAGCTAGATGGCTTCCTCTCACTTGTTTGATTATCAATACAATGGTCTCTTGGAGATCCATATGATGTAACTCTTTTGCGGTGTGTTTGTTGGGATCCGATGAACTTTGAGTTTATGACCAGATCTATCTCTTTTTATCCATGAAAGTTATTTGAGTTTCTTTGATCTCTTATATGCATGATCGCTTATAGCCTCCTATTTCTTCTCCGATATTTGGGGTTTTTCTGGCCAACTTGATCTATTTATCTTGCAATGGGAAAAGGTGCTTTGTAGTGGGTTTGATCTTACGGTGCTTGATCCCAGTGACAGATGGGGAACCGGCATGTATGTATCGTTGCTACTAAGGATAAAACAATGGGGTCTATTTCTACATAAATAGGTCCTGTCTACATCATGTCATCATTCTTATTGCATTACTGCATTTCTCCATGAACTTAATACACTAGATGCATGCTGGATAGCGCTCGATGTGTGGAGTAATAGTAGCAGATGCAGGCTGGAGTCGGTCTACTAATCTTGGACGTGATGCCTATGTAAAGATCATTGCCTGGATATTGTCATGAGTATTTGAAGTTGTATCAATTGCCCAACAGTAATTCGTTTACCCACCATTTGCTATTTTTCTCGAGAGAAGCCACTAGTGAAACCTACGGCCCCCGGGTCTCTTCTTCATATTATTTGCCTATGCGATCTATTTTCCTTTGTTTTTATTTTCATTTCTATTAAAGCAAAAACTACAAATATACAATGCTGAAATTAATTCTTATTTATTTTATTTGCCATTCGATCTATCAATCTACTACAATTTATTCATGTCTGTTTGCCAATTTTTGGCGCCGTTACCCGAAAGGGATTGACAAACCCTTTTATATGTCGGGTTGCAAGTATTTGTTATTTGTGTGCAGGTGTTGTTTACGTATTGTTGCTTGGTTCTCCTACTGGTTCGATAACCTTGGTTTCATCACTGAGGGAAATACCTACCATCTCTGTGCTGCATCATCCCTTCCTCTTTGGTGAAATACCAACGTAGCTTCAAGCTGCTATCAAAAGGAATTTCTAGGGCCGTTGCTGGGGAGGATCATCTACATATACCAGGTTCCTAATCACAAATCTCATCTCCTCGCAATTT
The DNA here is from genome assembly GCF_018294505.1 of Triticum aestivum. Taxonomy (NCBI): domain Eukaryota; kingdom Viridiplantae; phylum Streptophyta; class Magnoliopsida; order Poales; family Poaceae; genus Triticum; species Triticum aestivum. Next base: position 420,436,716 of record NC_057812.1, on the reverse strand, counting down.
ACATTATTTTCCATTTTCCTCTCGTTTTCCTCTCCATCACTTCACGAAAATTTGTCGTTTTATTCACCCTCTTTTTCGTTCGCCGTTCTCTTGCCGGATCTGTTTCAGCGTGCGTTCTTGTTTGCGTAGGCATGATGCCTCAAAGAAAATAATATGATGTTCCTTACCCCGATATTTTGCTTGAAATTGAGAAAAGTACTAAGGAATATATGACTACACAATTTGAGCATAATAAGTATTTTATTTAAGAACTTAAGGAGCACTCTGTTGTGCTTGATGCCATAACAAAACAACTTGATGATATTAGTAGAGAAGTTTGCAATCTCCAATCTAAATATGCCTTTGCTGAAAGTTTGCTAGGAAAAATATAGGCACTATGATCGTACTTGAGCATTGGGTGTAGTTAGTATGCGAGTGTGTTTCATGAATGGATCAATGACTGAGCATGATGGGCTCGGGATAGCTTATTTCAGCGTTGATATTTTGAAAGACTTGGTTGCTTGTCCATATGCTTGAGTATTTAATTTATCATGTCAAAACTAGACTATTGCTTTGAACAATATAAAAGTCCAAATGTCCATTCTATAAAGAAAAGAATATGATATGACATGTTAGGCAGCATTCCACATCAAAAATTCTGTTTTTATCATTTACCTTCTCGAGGATGAGCAGGAATTAAGCTTGGGGATGCTGATATGTCTCCAACATATCTACAATTTTGATTGTTCCATGATGTTATATTATCAATCTTGGATGTTTTATAATCATTTTATATCATTTTTGGTACTAACCTATTGACATAGTGCCAATTGCTGTTTTTTGCATGTTTTTTACATCGCAGATAATTAATACCAAACGGAGTCAAAACGCAGTGAAACTTTTGTGGATTTTTTTGGACCAGAAGACAACCAATGGGCCGAAGAAGTACCTAGGGGCTGTTCCGAGGGGAGCACAACCCACCAGGGCGCGCCTGGGGCCCCAGGCGCGCCCTGGTGGGTTTTGCCCACCTCGGGTGTCCTTCGGACCACCTCTTTACTCTATAAATACCCCAATATTCCAGAAACCCTAGGGGAGTCGACAAAAATCAATTCCAGCCGCCGCAGAGTCCAGAACCACCAGATCCAATCTAGACACCATCACGGAGGGGTTCACCACTTCCATTGGTGCCTCTCCGATGATGCGTGAGTAGTTCTTTGTAGACATTCAGGTCCGTAGTTAGTAGCTAGATGGCTTCCTCTCTCTCGTTTGATTCCCAATAATGTGGTCTCTTGGAGATCCATATGATGGAACTCGTTTGCGGTGTGTTTGTTGGGATCCGATGAACATTGAGTTTATGATCAGATCTATCTCTTTTATCCATGAAAGTTATTTGAGTTTCTTCGATCTCTTATATGCATGATTGTTTATAGCCTCATATTTCTTCTCTGATATTTGGGTTTGTTTGGCCAACTTGATCTATTTATCTTGCAATGGGAAGAGGTGCTTTGTAGTGGGTTCAATCTTACGATGTTTGATCCCAGTGACAGAAGGGGAACCGACACGTATGTATCGTTGCTACTAAGGATAAAATGATGGGGTCTATTTCTACATAAATAGATCTTGTCTACATCATGTCATCGTTCTTATTGCATTACTCCATTTCTCCATGAACTTAATACACTAGATGCATGCTGGATAGCGGTCGATGTGTGGAGTAATAGTATTAGATGCAGACAGGAGTCAGTCTACTAATCTTGGACGTGATGCCTATGTAATGATCATTGCGTGGATATCGTCATGAGTATTTGAAGTCTATCAATTGCCCAACAGTAATTCGTTTACCCACCATTTCTTTTTTTTCTCGAGAGAAGCCACTAGTGAAACCTATGGCCCCCGGGTCTCTTCTTCACATTATTTGCCTTTGCGATCTATTTTTCTTTGCTTTTATTTTCAGATATATTAAACCAAAAAATGCAAAAATACCTTGCTGCAATTTATTCTTATTTACTTTATTTGGCATTCGACCTATCAATCTACTACAATTTATTCATGTCCGTTTGCCAATTTCTGGCGCCGTAACCCGAAAGGGATTGACAACCCCTTTATTACGTTAGGTTGCGAGTAGTTGTTATTTGTGTGTAGGTGTTGTTTACGTATTATTGCTTGGTTCTCCTACTGGTTCGACAACCTTGGTTTCATCACTGAGGGAAGTACCTACCATCGTTGTGGTTCATCATCCCTTCCTCTTTGTGGAAATACCGATGTAGCTACAAGCCGCTATCAGTGGAGCACGGGAGCAAGCAGCAGTGAGCTGTGGGGAGGCCACACGACGGCACGCACAAGGGGCGGCCAAGGCAGCAGGCATGCGCATAGGGGGTGTAGCAGCGGCATAGCGGGCGACAAATCTGGGTAGCCAAGCGCTCATGCACGACGACAAGGGCAGGGGTGTGCACTTCATGGCCTAGGCGCAGCCACAGGCTATGGAGCCTAGTCAGAGGGCGGCCAGGGCGCGCCAGCGCGGTGCCGGGGTGGAAGGCGCCGGCGTGGCCGTGGGGTGGTGAGTGCATCGACAGGGACGACGTCCAGGATCAGCCATTGGCTGTGATCAGCACCGAGGCCTTATGGTTAACTAGGGAAATGGGGGGGGGCACTAAAGCGCACCTCAAGAACGTCGGTGTGGTCGGACGAGTCGAAGCGGCACGGAGTCGAGGTCCTCATCACCCATGGCGGATAGCAGAGCGGGTTAGCACGGGGCGGCAACTCGAGGACCTGCCTCTCAAGGAGGAGGTAGCGGGCAACTCCTTGAGGTCACGGGGGTGCTGAGGGGGGCAGGCAGGGGCACCGGGGTTTGTTGGTGGAGGAGATCGCACGATGATCGGGGTTAAAGACGATGGCCGATGGCCATGCTCAGTGGATCTTCAGCTCAAATTGGTCCTCGCAGGCGAAGTGGATGACGGAGGTGCATCTCCTAGACATGGTGATGTAGTGGGGGGATGCCGGTGGTCGCGGTGAAGAGCTTGGCCATGGCCACGGTGGTTCAGTTGGGCGTCACAGGGAAAAACGACGTGAGGGGGGAGAGTTAGGGCTAGGGTTCGTGTCTAGGGGGTCGAGTGAGGTCATATGCATCTCCAGGGGGCTCTAGATGGTCGACAGGGTGACATCGAACGCGTGGACGGCCACACGGAGGCCAGGGCATGGTCTCTATACATGAGTTTCAAGGAAACCAAGAGATGGGCTGGGCTGCACTGTAGCACCAGGCTTTAATTCCACAATGTGCTTTATCTTTTATCTTTTTTCTGTCACATAGTTTGGCCTTGGTTTTTTATTTTTCTTAGCTACCAAATGATTTTTTCTCTGGATGAAACTTGCCATATAAATGCTTGGCAATAGTATAGATCTGTACAAAAAGTTTCAAGCCATTTTCTAAATTTAAATATTTTTAGCAATTAAAAAGGTTAAGTAATATGCTGATGATCCATTCTAAATATTGTTAGTGGCATTTTAATAATTCCATATGGGTTGGTTTTCAGCATGACAATTACCTAGTGATTATTTGCAAAATTATGAACACTTTTATTTTAATATCTGAAAAAATAACTTCTACACTCCTATTATGAATTTGAATTTGAGTTGAATTAAATATTTAATTGCATTTTAGTTACGAAAAATATGATGACATGACACATTACGGGAAGATCACTGTAGCTTGATTCTCACGGTGTTACAGATCTCCTCCACTGCAAGAAATCTCATCCCGGGATTTAAGAGGTAGAGTTAAGAGGAAGGAATTGGTTATGAAATCCTAACGAGTCTTTTTGTTCTTGTTACCCTTCTTGAAGAGGTTGATCCATGATCTTTGTCCCTCCATTCATCTGCTTCCTTGCGCCGTGACGAAGTTGTCATCCTTCCTTCGGAGTCTTCATCGTATGTACAAAAGTATAAGGGTGGTATTTTGGGAGAACAGACCTTTGTAAGGTTGATTATCTGGTGGATAACTAAAGGAATGTGGCAGAAAGTATCTCTCGAATTAAAACTTAAGAAAAACATCGATGGCAAAATAGGAAGGTATAATAAGAAGTTTCAAGCAGATAGACAATCCTTCTATGCCTAAAATAGAGTGTGAAATGGGTTGAGAGCAACGAAAAATATTGCATTTGATACTAGAATAGATCATCCCTAGGACAACGGCTCGTGATTTACATACGAAGCCAAGGGCAAAGGATACTTTGGAATCAACGATGTACAAGAGAGTCAGATTTCGATCCTGTGGAACTATGGTTAGTGTGGATTAAAAGTAGAAAGGGTGGTGACATCTTGCACGGTCACGATAGCCAGGCATGTCAGAGGATAGTTTGTCAGTTATGTCGGCAACAACGTAGGTACCAAGTGCGGGGGGGGGGGGCGAAGATAACAATTTTCTTGCTTGTTAAGGCAAGGCGGACCAATAGGAAAAGTTCTCGTCCACTAGTGGTTACCAGAATGTTGACAACAATAGTAATAGGGTCTTCTTGACAGAGTGATACACCGGGGTGTTTACATAAGAAGGGAATTATTACTGTTTAGATCATATAGATCGAAAGATGGGTTAAACAGACCAACTAGGGTGTTTACAAAGGGATGTCTTCATTGGACGGAAGCAATGGTGTCCTATTCATTGGCAGCCAATTGGCTGAGTCAGAAGAGAGAAACAACAACTTGTTCACCGAGAGTCAACCAAGTGGGTCGAAATGCGTCTTGTTCGTCGGAAGCCAATCGGCTTGGATGCAACAACCGGAACAGGGGCCTATTCATTGACCCCCACCGGAATAGAGGAAATAGACTTCTATTCAACTGCCTCCGGTTGAAATGGGGTCCTAGTCATCGGGAGGGGTCTGGCATACCGCAAAACAGAGGAAAACGGACTTCTGTTCAACCGCCTACTATCGAAAGAGGGTCTGTTCATCAGGAGGGGTCTGGCATACCATAAAACGGAGGAAATAGACTTTTGTTCAACCACCTACGGTCGAAAAGGGGTCCTGTTCATTGGGAGGGGTCTGGCGTACCACAAAACGGAGGAAACGAACTTCTCTTCAACCTCCTACGGGCGAAACAAGGTCCTTCATTGGGAGGGGTGAGACATAGCACAAAACGGGACTCCATGGGCTACAATTCATCATTCTCTACTTCCTCCGGCCTCCACGGGCTATTGTTCATCTACAATTGCTTGCAGCCTCCATGCGGTCCTGTTCATCCACTCCCAACCGGCTGGGGTGCGGCGTATCGCATCACGGCCTCCTCGATCAATTGGGGTCTTGTTCATCTAGCGCCAACCGCCTACACACGGACTATGTACTATTCATCCACAGCCAAACCACCTGCGGGGATGGGGCATACGAGCGAGCGGTAGGAATGGGAATTGTTCATCCACATCCAATCATCTGGCTAGGTCAACTCACCACGTCTCATGCAAGGGGCTCGATCGATTCGAGTCTCAACTCGTTCTACATAGCACGCACACGGCAATAATGGGCATTGTTCATTAAGAGGCAGCCAATCGGCTAGCTAGCTCAAATCACCTATGTCTCATGTGGGGGCTCAATGCAATGCATCGATCGATCAGCTTCAGTAAGTAGTGAGAAGGGATTGGTCGCTCGGGTTTAGTAAGCAGTGAAGGGATCGACCAGCTTCAGTTAGCAGCGAAGGAATTGCTCGGGTTCAGTTAGCAGCAAAGGGATCGATCGGCTTCAATATGTAGCTAACTAGTGGGATTGATCGCTCATGTTGAGTATGTAGTGTGAGGAATCGATCGATCGCTCGGGTTCAGTAAGTGAACGCTTCGCTCGGATTTAGTTAGCGAACACGGCTCGTACACATGCACGTGTACGAGAGAAATGCACAAACCACTGCATCTCTCGGGCCCGACCACACCCATCGTATACAAAGAACTCCCAAAAGATTTCCTCGCCCTGACTTCTACCACGATCTTTTATGTCATGGACGGCCCAAAGAATGTCATGCATCTCACCCTCCAGCCCGCCTAGGATGAAAAGCCCATTTTTTGTCATATTTTTTGTCATAGAAGTATCAGCCCACCACATCTATGATGATTTGTGTTTTTGTCTCAATTATCGTCATGGAAGTGTTATATCCATGACTAAAAAAGTTTTTGTTCGGGCCATAATGTCTTGGAAGTGTCTTTTTTGTAGTGAAAGTTGTTCCATATGAGTCCACCATATCTACCTATATACAGTATCACCCCGCCATTCCAAGTAAAGTTGCATGTGCCATCTCTAATCAATGAAATAAACATCTATTTTGTGTGTCTATACCACTCATGGAGTGTGTTTAAATCGTGACGAGAGTTTATTCACTTGTCAATTTTGAGGGAGGCTGATAATAAGGATACCCAATCCCGCTTTATAAAAAAGAACTCCCCCTGTACGGTTGATTGTAGGAGGGCACCCGAGGATTCGTCTAGCCTTGGACTGTGTTGATATCCCACAAGCGTAGGGGGTCAGTTGTAGCCTCTTTCGATAATTTAGAGTGTCGAACCCAATGAGGATCTAAAGGTAGAACAAATATTCCCTCAAGTTCTATCGACCACCGATACAACACTACGCACACTAAACGTTTGCTTTTCCTAGAACAAGTATGAAACTATAAGTACTTTGTAGGTGTGATAGGATAGGTTTGGAAGATAATAAGAGCATGTAAATAAAAACTAGGGGTTGTTTAGATAAAGAAATAACTAAGTTAGTTTCAGTAGAGAGCTTTTTGTCACAAGAAAGTTATTTTGTCCCTAGGCAATCGATAACTAGACCGGTAATAATTATTGCAATTTTATATGAGGGAGAGGCATAAGCTAACATACTTTCTCTTCTTGGATCATATGAACTTATGATTGGAACTCTAGCAAATATACGCAACTACTAAATATAATTAAGGCAAAACCTAACCATAGCATTATAAGGTATCAAGTCCTCTTTATTCCCATACGCAAACAACCTACTTACTCGGGTCTGTGCTTCTGTCAATCACGCCACCCACCATAAGCAAATCATGAACATATTGCAAACCCTACAATGAGGATCCCTCATGCTTGCGCGACACGGAGAGCACCATAGGACAGCACTAATAATAAAACATACAACTCAAACCAATAACGATCATGAATTAACCCATAGGACAAAACGGATCTACTCAAACATTATAGGATAGCCATACATCATTGGGAAATAATATATAGTGTTGAGAAGCATGTTTTAAGTAGAGATTACAGGAGGGAGAAGAGGTGTTACACCACTGGATAGAGGGGAAGAGAGTTGGTGATGACGGCGGCGAAGTTGTTGGTGTAGATCGCCGTCACGATGATGGCCCCGGCGGTGTTCTGGTGACACCGGGAGAGAGGGAGAGAGAGACAGACAGAGAGAGAGAGAGCCCTCCTTCTTCTTCCTTGACCTCCCCCCTAGATGGGAGAAGGGTTTCCCCTCTGTTCCATGGCCTCCATGATGGCGAAGGGGAGAGAGCCCCACCGAGATTGGATCTCTCTCTCTGTTTCCTTCTGTTTTTGCGCTCCCTCTTTCTGGCCTTTCACCGTTTCTTAAATTCTTGGAGATCCGTAACTCCGATTGGGTTGAAATTTTAACATGATTTTATCCGGATATTAGCTTTATGGTTGCGAAAGAAGGGCACTAACCTCCTTACGGGGTGGCCACAAGGGCCCAGGTTGCGCCCTACCCCTTGGGGGGCGCCCCTGCCTTGTGGCCCCCTCGGGCATCGTCTCGCGTTGATTCCACTTCCCAAAATTCACATCTATTACAAAAAAATCTTTGTAAGTTTTTATCCCGTTTGGACTCCGTTTGATATGGATTTTCTGTGAAACAAAAAACATGCAACAAACAAGAACTGACACTAGGCGCTGGATCAATATGTTAGTCCAAGAAAATCATATAAATTGTTGCCAAAAATATGTAAAAGTTGTAAAATATTGGCATGGAACAACAAACAATTATATATACGATGGAGACATATCATGTGTCTGTATGGTTGTGGGGGAGTCAAACCATTTTCTTTTGGGAACCGCCATTGACGTGTTTAGCATGAAAGATATTGACATCCTTTGTCATGACGATGATAGCAAAAGTGCCACACTCAAAATGTATTCATCTCTATTTTAGCTTCGAGCTCTCGCACCGCTGCAAATCTCTGCTTCACTCTGCGAAGGGCCATTCTATTTACTTCCATGTCATTTACTTCTATTGTCGAGTCGTCACCTTCTCATTCAAGCACCAACCTTGAGAGTGTTATTGTCATTCTTTGTTTAACATGCATTGAGTCTAGTTAATGGTGGATGTAAGGATGCCTGGATGTCTTCTACCCTGAATTACATTGTTTAGTCGCTGCTTGAACTTCAAAGGTGCTCTGCATTTATGTTTTGCGGTCTCAAAAATGGCTAGCAAGATATCATACTATCATATTATATCATGGTTATTTTGACAAAGTGTTGGCATTTAAGATGTATTATTATTTCTCGCTAGTTGATTATGTATTGCCCTGAGTAAATATGAGCTCTAAGTGTTATCATTCATACGGTTGGTTCATGACCTTTCCTCAAAACTTGATTGCTAGTTAAGCTTATGTACAACAACAGAAACAAAAAGAGTTTGTAAAAGTTTTTCTTTGTCACTTTCAGTTTATCAGTTGAATTTCTTGAGGAAAAGCAATGAGTTAAGCTTGGGGGAGTTGATACATCTCTAATGTATCTAATTTCCAAACACTTTTGCTCTTGTTTTAGACTCAAATTGCATGGTTTGAATGAGACTAACCCGGACTGATATTGTTTTCAGCAGAACTACCTTGGTGATTTTTTTGCAGAAATAGAAGTTCTCGGAATTGGACGGAATTTTATGGAGAATTATTTCAGAATATATAAGAAGTTCTGGTGAAAAGATCTAGTAGAGGGGGCCACCACAGAGCCACAAGCTCAGGTGGCGCCCCCTAATACGTCCACTTTTGCATCATTTTTTCTTATTGTTATTTATAATGTTTTATCCATAATAATGCTTTTTGGAGTAATTCTAATGCCTTTTCTCTCATAATTTGCAAGGAACACACCAAGAGGGAGAATTCCGGCAGCTGGAAATCTGGACCTGAAAAAGCTACGTCAGGCTACCTATTCTGCACAACTCCAAATAAGCTGAAACTTCACAGAGATTTTTGATGGAATATTTAAGAAATATTGGAGCCAATAACCACCAAAGCGGGGCCACCAGGTGGGCACAACCCACCTGGGCGCACCAGGCCCCCCAGGCGCGCCCTGGTGGGTTGTGGCCTTCTCGGCCCACCTCCGGTGGCCATCTTCTGGTATATAAGTGGTTTTGACCTATAAAAATAAGGAGAGAACTTTTGGGACGAAGCGCTGCCGCCTCGAGGCGGAACTTGGGCAGGAGCATTTTTGCACTCCGACGGAGCGATTCCGCCGGGGGAACTTCCCTCCCGGAGGGGGAAATCATCGTCATCATCATCATCACCACCAACTCTCCCATCTTGGGGAGGGCAATCTCCATCAACATATTCAATAACACCATCTCCTCTAAAACCCTAGTTCATCTCTTGTGTTCAATCTTGTTACCAGAACTATAGATTGGTACTCGTGGGTGACTAGTAGTGTTGATTACATCTTGTCGTTGATTACTATATGGTTTATTTGGTGGAAGATTATATGTTCAGATCCATTAAGCTATTTAATACCCCTCTGATCTTGAGCATGATTTTTATTTGTGAGTAGTTACCTTTGTTCTTGAGGTCACGGGAGAAATCATGTTGCAAGTAATCATGTGAACTTGATATGTGTTTGATATTTTGATAGTATGTATGTTGTTATTCCCTTAGTGGTGTCATGTGAACGTTGACTACATGACACTTCACCATATTTGGGCCTAAGGGAATGCATTGTGGAGTAGGAATTAGATGGTGGGTTGCGAGAGTGACAGAAGCTTAAACCCCAGTTTATGCGCTATTCTGTAAGGGACCGATTGGATCCAAAAGTTTAATGCTATGGTTAGAATTTATTCATAATACTTTTCTCGTAGTTGCGGATGCTTGCAGGAGGGTTAATCATAATTAGGAGGTTTCTTCAAGTAAGAAGAACACCTAAGCACCGGCCCACACACATACCAAATTATCAAAGTAGTGAACACAAATCGAACCAACATGATCAAAGTGACTAGATGAAATTCCCGTGTACCCTCAAGAACGCTTTGCTTATCATAAGAGGTCGTTTTGGCCTGTCCTTTGCCTCAAAAGGATTGGGCTACCTTGCTGCACTTTTTTTATGCTATTATCGTTACTTGGTCGTTACAAATTATCTTGCTATCAAACTACTCCGCTACTTACAATTTCAGCACTTGCAGACAATACCTAACCAGAAACTACTTGTCATTTCCTTCTGCTCCTCGTTGGGTTCAATACTCTTACTTATCGAAAAGAGCTACAATTGATCCCCTATACTTGTGGGTCATCACCCCCTAGGGTGCACCACCTGAGCTTGTGGGCCCCTTGGTGCGCTGTTTTCCCTATCTAGAAGTCCATAAGTACCGTCTTCCTGAGGAAAAAATCAGAGAGAGTGTCTCATTGCATTTTACGATAAGGAGCTGCCACCACTTCCTGTTCTTCATTAGGATGCCTAAGTTGGAGTTTGTTCGAGGCTCCGGAGAGCATAAATTGTCGCCGTCGTCATCAACAACCTTTCTTAATTAACAACCTCATGATGCTCACCACCGGGAGTGACTAATTTCATCGTAGGAATACTGAACGTAGATGGAGATGGATGAGATTCACCATGTAATCGAGTCAATTTGTTAGGGCTTGATCCCTAGTATCGACTATGTTGTGAGAATTATATTGCTATGACTTTGCTATACTTAATGCTTGTCATTACGGCCCAAGTGCCATGATTTCAGATCTGAACCCTTTATGTTTTCATGAATATATTTTAGTTCTGTATCCTATTTGCAAGTTATATGCACCTGTTATCATCCGGAAACACAGACCCCAAGGTGATAATAATTGGGATACTCTTCGGGGATGACAGTAATTTGAGGAGTTTATGTATTCACTATGTGTTAATGCTTTGTTCCAGTTCTCTATTAAAAGGAGTGCCTTAAGTACCCTTAGATTTCCATTAGGACCCTGCTGCCACGGGAGGATAGGACAAAAGATGCCATGCAAGTTTTTATTATAAGGACATATGACTATATACGGAATTATTTCCTATATTTAATTAATGATTTGGAGCTATTGTGTATCGCTCTAGGTTGTGACTACTACATGATGAATTTTATCCAAATATGCATCTCTACTCCATGTATATGCTTTACTCATATTGTCTTTGCTAAGTTACTACTGTTCCTACTATTGTTCCAATTACTACAAAACCGCTATTGCTACTGCTACAATTATTGTTGCTACTGCTACCACTACTATGCTACTAATACTTTGTTGCAGAGAAATAACTTCTCAGGTGTGGTTGAATTGATAACTCAACAGCTAAGGCTTCTAAATATTCTTTGTCTCCCCTTGTGTCGAATCAATAAATTTGGGTGACATACTACCCTCAAAGATTGTCGCGATCCCTATAATTGTGGGTCATAAGCTCCCCACGCGTAGGCTCTTGGCCTACTCTCTCTAGTACATGTCCACATCATCGTTGCCACCTGGTGCAGTATGAGGCCACTACATGCGTGATGGTGCATTAGAGGATGATCCACCGCCTACGCCAGGCTACCAGAAAGCAAATAGGGACTGCATGTTCCCATTGAGCAGGTGGATTGTGTTGTTAGTCTTACAAAGCTTTGTACGGGTCCCTCCAACCTATTGATGCAACTTCTAAAACTGAGCCTTATGCACCTACTCACCACCATAGCCGTAATGTTGCTATGGTGGTGGAACATAGTGGGGTGCATTTCCCCAGGCACCCTAACCGGGATAAATGCCCTTAGCTGCGGCGTCCCACTCATTTGCTGGCTTGGGTTGAACATCATTCCAAAACCTAATGCATGCATATACTAATTTAACTCCTCAATAGAGAGGAGCCACATCTAACGTGCGGGCATAGAAAAAGCTTGCGGAAGGGGCAAGCATACGGACATGATGTTGGAGCCAGGCATGGGGCACTTGTAAGAGTAATCCCTATGCTCCATGTTGGGCCCAATGAACTGGTATCTAGTCATAACCTTATGGTTAAACTCAGTGGGTCCTGCAACATCCTCAACTCCCTCTAAGTTTAGGCCAAAGTGCTGAGTGAGGTGAGTCAAAAGGCCACTAATAACAATATGTCTGGATGACTGCTTGTGTTGCCACCGGAAGTGGAGCATAAGAAAAGCTCCGAAGTTTAGTTTGGGAGTTGACTTGGGGTGGAGTCCCACATGAATAACATACCTATTATAGCTAGACATGCCACCAAGATGCTTCCTACCAAAGATAGTGTTCGTAGTGAAAGTGATTAAATAGTGGCATGGGAGGGTTTTGGCTGCTCGATACCGTCACACCACCGAACTCGTGCTCGTCCTTGATGGAGATGAGGTCCGCCATGCCATATGCCTTGGTGGCGGACACTCCCTAGTGTCGAGAAAACCATGGTTCTTGAACCCAAAGCAGTTGCACCACTCGTAGAGCGTCATCGTATGTAGCACTCCTCCAAGCGTGAAGGAGCACCTCAGTGGCACCCTCGAGTCATCGAGGGTGTCCTGGAAGCTGGCGAGCAACTCATTGGTGATGTCATGGTATATCAGGCAGTGGAAGTTTCTGAAGACTCCCCGCTCGGCGTTGTTGGCTAGCTAGGCAAAGTCATCGTGAAGCCCTTGCATTTCCATGAATGCATCGGACTTCCACCTAATGGGCACCAAATTCCGGGTACTCACCGCATTGTCCTTATTCATAGTAGTGTGGTGGCTCTCTCCCTCGCTCCGTGAATGCTTGGAGTGCGGGGCAATGGCCTTCTTCCCTGCCGCAATCGCCGATTTTGTCATGACCTAGACACAACACAAACCAAAAAAATATTTTGAATCCTAACATTTCAGAAAACTATAAGTTTCACATGGAGATCGAGTTCTAAGACTACCTACTACCTAGGATTGATCATAACCAATTACTTTGAATCCTAACATTCAAATCGAACTAAAAACAAAATTATTTTTGTCGGTGTTTTGGGAACCAGGGTACCCAGACTTGCCTGCCTGCGGCCCATGGTGTGGCTCCATCTACGGCCTAGTACGGCCCATCTACGTCCCCTTCAAGACAAGACCCTCGTGACGCGGGCGACATCAAGACCTCCAGAGGGAGCGGCCTCCCCTGGCTGCCTTCTGAGGAGTGGATATTTTTATGTAGGTGTCCACCTCCTGAGGTTAAGGTGACGCAAGCCATGACGACCAAGGCCAGGCGGGCACCAGTGGGCACAGAGGAGCAGGTTTCCTCTTTGGTGCTAAGGAGGCAAGCGTAGGCATGGGCTCCTGAGGAATCAGCGAAAGGTTTCCATTCCCGTGCAACAATACCAAGACTGCCAGGACGGTAGGACGAATGTCATAACCGAGCCCACCGTAGCGTCATGACCAGAAGCTTTGCAGGCGAAGACCAGCTTTCATCAAGATAAGATGTACTAGTTGTCCCCTTTCAAATTGGCCACTGTGGGATCCCTTCCCGCCTACATTTTGGAGGAAGAGGACCAAGGCCACTATTAATATAGGTTAGCCACCACCGTAGAAAAGAGAGCTCTCTCTCCAGATCAGATCCACACCTCACCTTCTCGCACCCACACCAGAGTAGACCTCGTGAGGTTGTTCTTATGTTGCACTAGTTCATACTCAGACCCTCGTGAGGCTAATCCACCCCAAAGTAGAAGTAGGGTCTTACACCGCAAGGTGGCCCAAACCTAGGTAAACTACCTTGTCCATCTTCTTCCTTGTTCCACGAGCTAGGCTGTGGGGGTAACGAACTGGTTGGCTGAAGAGGTTGAGTTATTCACACACGCCCTAGAGTTCGAACCTTTCTTGGGTCTGCGGAGCCCTGAATCCTTCATTTGGTGCACTAGGTAGGGGCATGTCAAAGCCGTTCTTTCGTTGTTTGCTCCACCGCCGTTTCGTCGTTCCCATGGCCGACGCCCGCTATATCCATGCCGAGCATCGGGCCGCTCGTGTTGCTCAGATGACACCTATGGGCAATGGCGCACTGCACCTCTCTGCCTCCCAAGTGGTCAATGCCGCCACCGACCCTGCTGCCTGCGAATAGCAGGACTTGTTGTTGCCACCATCTATGTGCCGCGACGGCCGCACTGCGACATCACCACTCCAGTCATGGCGTCGTCTTCTCATGCTCGTCACGGGCTGGCGTACGTGCAGGTTGCGGTCCTCATGGCACGCAAGCTTCTACGCTATCACCCGGCCAACGACCTCTATGATGACTGGCTCGCCCGCATCGTCGAGCTCGTCAACGCCCCTGGCGAGGCCCCTACACTATCCGGCTCGCCCCGTCCTCCATTGTCTCTGGTGGGCAACGTGGCTCACGGCCTGCCTCCTCCTCCTCCTCCTCCTCTGCGCAGCGTGGACCCTGAGCCAAGGAGCAAGGCACCCCCGCACGACCCACCATGCAGGGCGCCAGCGCATGACGAAGAAAGCTACCAGGTGATGCAGCAGCCCCAAGGAGAAGCGCGCGCGCTTCCAGCTTCACCACGTCAAGACCGTGAGCCACCAGAAGCAGCGGCGCACGGGCGTCAAGATCAAGCTCCTCCTCAGCGGCTGGCTCCCATGAGCGTGGCAGGATGCCATGCATTCACTCCGGAGCTGCACCGCGTCGTCTGGACCGGCAAGTTCAAGCTAGATCTGCCTCCACGCTACGATGGCACTCCTGACCCCGCTGAGTTCCTCTAGCTCTTTGAGCTGAGCATCGAGGCGGAAATGGCGACGTGCAGATCATGGCGAACTGGTTCCCCTTGGCCTTCAAGGATGGCGCATGTTCTTGGCTCCGGGACCTTCTGGTGGGGTCGATCTCCTCCTGGGACGAGCTGCGTGAACGCTTCATCGCCAACTTCCAGGGCACTCGCGACCGCACCCCTGTCGTGGGCGACCTGCGGCGGATCAAGCAGCAGCTGGGAGAAACCTTGCACAAATACATACAATGCTTCACCAACGTTCACCTCAAGATCCCGAAGGTGTCGGACGAGGCCATCATTTCGACGTTCACTGATGGCGTCCGGGACGTCAAGATGAAGGAGGAGCTCGCCATACACAAAGATCTGTTCTCGGCTCTGGAGATGTTCAACATGGCAACCAAGTGTTCGATGGCAGAGGAAGGTCGCCTCTCCCTCCTGTAGCTCCCAGATGCCGATCTGAAGACCAGAAGGCCAAGGCTATGGACGTGAAGCGCAAGGGCCCTACTGTGCTTGTGGCCGAGCCTGAGATGAAGCGTGGCTGCAACCACGCTGAGTCCTCCAAAGGCAGTTGCCCATTCTGCGTCTTCGACAACGTATATAGCCACAACACCAACGACTGCCAGGATCTGAAGGCAATCCGTGATGGGAGGATCAGCCGCTGTCCCGAGCGCAACAACCGTGGCTACGGCCGCGGAGGAGGCCGCGGTGGAGGCCGCTGGGATAACTGCAACACCCGCGAAGGCTGGCGTGATCGGCCTTGTGAGGACTGCTGGCAGGGCCAGCCTCACGACGGCCCCTGGTGTGCACTACTACAGGATGCTGCTAACGCGGCACTATGATCAGAGACCCTTTGACAAAATTGTGTGCGATGCATTAATCGCAAAAGGTGATGTAAGAAAACCGACAAAAAAGATGCAAAACATTTGCGATGGCGGAGCCATCAAACACGGTTCCGATTTTAGTTGCATGTGGGATGCAGGGCATACAGTTCAGTTCTATTAACTGTATGCGATGAGGAAGAAGAACACAAATAGGCAGCCAGATGAAGGCGTGTGCGATATACGACATACAATTTAGTCGGATTAACTGTTTGTGATGGGGCAGAACAACAGAAACGGGCAGCTAAATAAAGGTTTGTGCGATTGAGGGCATACGCTTTAGAAGGAATAATTGTTTGTGATTAGGCAATAGAATAGAAACGGTCAGCCAGATCAAAGTGTTTGTAATTCACGGCATACACTTCACACGGATGAACTGTTTGTGATTAGCCACAACAAATAGAAACAGACAGACAGATCAACATGTGTGCACTAGACGGGCACACATTCTAATTAAAAGAAGCGTGCACGATGGTAATACGAGCGCGCACGGTTGTTCGAACAAGACGTGTGCTGACATTGCCTATTGTAGTGCACCCTATGGTGCAAACACCACGTACACGACCGAGAAAGCGTGCCCATGATACGCAGTTCCGGAATAGTGATGCACTTAGAAATTATAGAGCCGTCAATAAATTTTGAGCTTGCGTCCCGCCGCATTCCAAATTATTACCACACTATATTTAATTGCAAACTTGTTCACACCGATCAAAAGCTAAATGGTTTCCCACTTAGGAGCGTATTAGTACTCAGTTATAAATACTACTACTCCAAGATAACTACACATTCCTCCTCAACTCCTCATCCACAAAAGCAAACAAGTCATTCACCATCGTTTCCTTGCGTCTGCCATGGCCAGCATGAGTTCTGGGTCGAGAGATTACCACCAACGAGAGGTGAGTATGGAATCGGAAGAACGAGAGATGCCCCGCCTCACCGCGAAAGCAACTGACATGTCCCGCCGCGTGGCCGTAGCAGCACAGAGGTCCAGCCGCACCACCGAAGTAGCACGAAGGTCCCACTGCGCCGTCGATGCAGCAGACTGGTCCGGCCATGCCGCGGAAGTAGTAGAGATGTCCCACCGCGCCGCGAATGCAACAGAGATGTCCTCCCGCATCGCAGAGGCCTGGGGAATGTCTCATGGGTAGGCAAGGACTCTTACAGGCGCGTGAATGTGATCGTCCGTAGCCAGATGGATCAGATCTCTGGCTGGGCGCAGTTGCAGGACGACTTGAAATCCTTGTTTGAATAGGCTACCGGCATCATCCGACAACTAATTGAGGGAAATGTGAAGCTCCGGGCCGAGCGCGATCTGCTGAGGGCGAAGATCATCAGAAGTGCGCAGTAGCAGGAGGAGACCACTGCCTTGGTGAAGAGGACTGGCGTCATCATTGAGAAACTTATGGACGAGAATGCCATGCTTTGTAACAAGCGCAAAAGGCTGCTAGAGGAATATGTGTATGCTCTCAAGCAGCGTCTTGAGGCACGAAAGAGCTCATCACCGCTTGCCGCGGAGACTAGTTCCCGCGGCCTACAGCAATGCATCAAGAAAGTAGAGATCAGTGAGCCAGATCGTTGTCTTCCTTCTTCTTATGCCCTTGTGTATTTCGGGCGTTGCCGCATGTGGCTTTTTTAATTATCTTCCTAAATATGTAAGACAATTATTATCCACTATCATCGTCCTTATATTCATCAGTCTTGCTGTAAGTCACAGTCGATGCTATATAGGTCCATCGGATCTTACATCAAGATCTGTGCAAAACTTTCTTTTCAGATTTTCTTTTCTCTCTCTTAAATCTTAGTCGAGTGAGACATAGCCACGCCGTGAAACAGGGGCTCAGGCGCCATTAATGGAGACATTGGGAGGGAGGTGGGCAGTGGATAGAGGTCAAAGGACTCTCCTTTGATGAGCACACATAGGGGTCTGATCGTACACCTCTTGTACTCAATTAGCTACCCCGCACGGCACATCCTAGCCAATAAAAAAGGGGACGAGTGGCGGCACGTAATTGGTAAGTAGAACGTCCATGGTTTCAATAATACTTGTGTTTCCAATTTGTAAGGTGGCAACACTTTCTCTAAAATGACTTTGTTGATTGTTAATGTGTGCGCCTTCGCAAATCGGGCAAAAAATCACCACAACATGTTGGTGCCATGTCATGACACCATGCCAAGTTTCATGATTTTCAGGCGAGTTTTGGATTTACGAGGATTTCAAAACCAAGCTTCTCAATGTTTCCGGCCGGGCCAAGACGCCTAGATGTTTGAATTCCTTTCCCACTTCTTGCATGGCACCTAGAAGTTCACCCAAGTACACACAAATGGTTTTCCAACTAACTTTTGCACATTGGAGCATGCCCTTGTACTTGTGCATTAAATGCCTGGAAAATCAAGTAATGTATAAAAAGGCCAAATGTACCCAGAATAATTCCAAAATTTAGCACGAAACTGCTATTTGGTCTAAGCTGCATGTGTAAAAAATCAAGGCGGGAGAAGGCAGTGTATGTCATTTCGCACACTGAGGTGACACGTTCCCTCTCGGAACCATGAGCCTTCTTGATAGAAGCTCTGGTTTGCAAGAAGCTTATACCAAAGCTTGTCCCAATTCGGACAAAAAATTTACCACAGCATGTTGGTGCCATGTCATGACACCATGCCAAGTTTCATGATTTTCAGGAGTGTTTTGGATTTATAGGAATTAAAAAAACCAAGTTTCTCAATATTTCCAGCCAAGGCACGATGCCCAGATGTTTGAATTCCATTCACATTTCTTGCATGGGACCTACAAATTCACCCAAGGACACATATGTGATTTTCCAACCAACTTTGGTGCATTTAAGCATGTGCTTGTAGTTCAAATTTGAATTATGCACATTAAATGCCCAAAAATTCAATTAATATATTAAAAATGCCAAACAAACCACGAATTATTCCAAAATTTAGCACAATACTTCTATTTGGACTAATCTGCCTGTGAAAAAAATTAAGGCAGGAGAAGGCAGTGTATGTCGTTTCGCACACGGAGGTGACATGTTTCCTCTTGGAACCAAGAGCCTTCTTGAGAGACGGTCCGGTTTGCAAGAAGCTTATACCAAAGCTTGCCCCAATTCGGCCAAAACTTTTACCACAGCATGTTGGTGCCATGTCATGACACCATGCTAAGTTTCATGATTTTCAGATGTGTTTTGGATTTACATGAATTAAAAAACCAAGTTTCTCAATCTTTCCGGCCGAGCCACGACGCTGAAATGTTTGAATTTCATTCCCATTTCTTGCATGGGACCTTGAAATTCACCCAAGGACACACATGTGATTTTTCAACCAACTTTGGTGCACTGGAGCATGTGCTTGTACTTCAAATTTGAATTATGCACATTAAATGACAAGAAATTAAATTAATGTATAAAAAAATTCCAAACGAACCCAGAATAATTCCAAATTTTAACACAGCACTCATATAGTTCTAGGTTGCCCCTGTAAAAAAATCAAGGGGGCAGGTATATCATTTCGCACACAAAGGTGACACACCCCCCTGGGGAACCACGGGTCTTTTCGAGAGAAATTCCGGTTTGCAAGAAGCTTATACCAAAACTTGTCCCGATGCGGCCAATTTTCTTAACACAGCATGTTGGTGCCATGAAATGACACCATGCCAAGTTTCATGATTTTCAGGCGAGTTTTGAATTTCTAGGAATTTAAAAACCAAGTTTCTCAATGTTCCCGGCCGAGCCACGACACCCAGATGTTTGAATTTCATTCCCATTTCTTGCATGAGACCTATAAATTCACCCAAAGACATAGATGTGATTTTTCAACAAACTTTGGTGCACTTGAGCATGTGCTTGTAGTTCAAATTTGAACTATGCACATTAAATGCCTAGAAACTCAATTAATGCATAAAAATGCCAAACGAACCCGGAATAATTCCAAATTTAAACACGATAGTCATGTAGTTGCATGTTCACTCTACATAAATGTTCCAGCAATTCAAACACCATCCTTTCCCTCCGTAACACGATTTTGTCTTTCAAAACATAATGAAAAATCAGGTATACCACAAACAGTTTACTAGAAAGAATTGTGTGGATGCGATATAAAATATCTTGGCGCACCATCTTGGCTGGCTTACACAGGAAGCTTCATCATCTACAGTCCACCGCACACGCTTGAACCACACTTGCTCGCCAGTTTCTCGCAGCACCGAGCGAAATTTTTCTGCCAATCATGGAAATATATATCTCCCCGCCCCCTCCCTCCCACCAAAAGCCACATTTCCACTGTTCCTCCTTGCTTTCCAAGTTCAAACCTTCACTGCTGCTTATTGGCAGCTCAACCTCCTCACTGATGACCCTTCTTCTTGCAGTGCCGCCTACTCGCCGGCTACCCTTCTTCTTGCAGCACCGCCTCCTCGCTGGTGACCCTTTTTCTTATAGCACTGCCTCCTCGCCAGTGACCCTTCTTCTTGTTGCGTGGTCTCCTTGTCGCCGACCCTTCTTCTTGCTTCGCAGCCTCATCGATATGGTCATGTAATGCACATCCCGCCCACACCATCCTCCTCCTTCCTCGTCCCACATGCCCCGACCGACGATGCGACACCTTCCGCTGAAATCACTGTCCCCATCCTCCAATTAAGCACCGCCCACAGCCATTTTTCACGTAGTATAACATGGAGCTCAGTAGCATCTGGTAGCGGAGAAACAAATCGCGGCCGCACGCGTGCACGAGGTCGCTATGGCTGCCATGGGTGCCGACCGCCAGATCATGGAGGAGCGCCTCGTCTTCGAGGCCACCGTCGACACCGCCACGCAGTTGTCTACTTTAAAATACAGTTCGTGTTGTTTTCTCGAGGCCACTACTAGTGCCTTCTGGTGATTTGTCCTCTGTAATGTTAATATGCAATCTGATGTTTAGTTAACAGTTTGGTCCTCTGAATGTAATGTTTAGTTAATAGTTTGGTCCTCTGAAATGTAATGTTCAGTTAATAGTTTGGACCAACAATTACTACAGTTTGTAGTAATGTTCTGTCGGATCACGGGTTCCGGCAAAACCCTTATGGTTCAAACACTGGGGTGCGCATGAAGATCTTCCCCCATATCGATCCGCGTCCTAACTTAGCTAAGATCTCATGAACTAACTCGACGAACTCGCAACACAAAGGACACATGATTTATACTCGTTTGGGCCACCGTTGTGGTGTAATACCCTACTCCAGTGTGGTGGTGGTGGATTGCCTCTTGGGCTGAGGATGAACAGTACAAGGGGAAGAACAGCCTCCTAAGGTTGAGGTGTTCTTGTGCTTGGTGAACTTGTGTGTGAGGATGCGGTCTAGGGTTCTGTTCTTGACCTGTCTCCCCTCTCTACTATGGTGGTGGCTAGTACCTTTTGTAGAGGCCCTGGTCCTCTCCCCAAATATTGAGCAAAAAGGGAGCCAACAACGGACAATTTGAAAGGAGACAGCTAGTATAAGCTATCCTGATAAAAGCAGTCTTTGCCTGCCAAAGGCTCTGGTGGTGACGCAGTCTTGGGCTCCACGGTGACCTCTATCTTGCCGTCCTTCTGCTCTTGGTCTCGTTGCACCAATATGGAAACCTTTGCTTGATGCCTCAGTACTCCGCGCCTACGCTTGCCCCCTTAGAACCAAAGAGGAAACAAGGACGCTGCGCGCTGGCGCCCTCCTGGCCTCGATCATCATGGCTTACGTCACAAGAACCTCGCGAGGTTTGCCCGGCCTTGTACTCTCCGCCCCTCACGAGCCAGCCTGGTGAGGCCGCTCCTGAGTAGGTCTTGTGTCGTCCGCCTCGTGAGGCATGGCCCCTCGTGAGGGTCTTGATTCCTTGTTGATGAAGATGGGACGTACATGCCTGCCAACAAAGCCATGTCATGGGCCGCAGGCAGGCAAGTCTGGGGACCCCCGTTCCCAGAACACCAATAGTAGCCCCCGGGCCCAAGGCGCGCTCGGACTTGGCTTCGAGGTGAAGCCAAGGGTCAAGTGCGGAGTGCCGCGGGCCCCAATAGCCTGCAGCCTCGGTTGACGCATGGAGGTTGATTGGACGTGGGCGTCTCCGCTTCCCCACGCTGCCTTGATACCCGCCTGGCTAAACGGCCACCGCAGTCTACACGGTTATTCTTCCATCACTTGCACCATTCTCCTCCAATTCCTCTGCTTCCCCCAGACTTTGCTCCTCTTTCCAATCTGACCTTAGCCCCGCTCGCCCCATCGCCATGGCTCTGACACAAGCGAATAAGGGGAAGAAGCCTCTGTCTTCGGCTAGTGCACCCCCGGCCGCCGAGCCCGCAGTAGGCCGATCGCGGGTCCTCAACGATGAGGCCATGGGCAAGGTGCGTCCCATGCTTGCATCCAGCTTCAACGAATGGGGAGAGACGGTGGCTTGGCCTGCATCCCGTGCTCGCATTAACCGGACGGCCACTAAGGTCCCCTTCTTCATCGACGCCCTCTGGCCTAGCTTGGTCCCTCCTTTATCCTCCTTCCTCAACGTAGTGCTTTCCCATTATCAGATCCACATGCTGCACCTTGATCCCCAATCCGTGACCCTTCTTGCCGTCTTCGCCTTCATTTGCGAGGCCATGGTAGGCATTGCTCCTTCCGTGGCTCTTCTTCACCACTTCTTCTCGCTGCACCTGATTGATCATCGGCAGAGCTCCGGATGCCTGAGCTTTTAGGTCGTGGCGGCGACGGCCGGCGACGGGATCGGCTTCGAGATTCCACCATCCACGAGCGGGTTTTGCACATGGTGGGTGTTTGTTGACACCGGAGTGCTCAGCCCCCTGCTCTTCTCTCCGTTAGGGCCCGCCATTCCTAACTCCGGCTCGTGGCATCGGAGGCTCACCAATCTACGCCTTGTCCCTGTCTGGCTCATATTGAGATGGCTCAAAGACCTTGGTGTGACCGCGCCTATGGTGGTGAGGGAGTTCGTTCGGCGCCGAATCGCTCCGCTTCAGCACCACTCCCGGCCGATGTGGGCCTTGCTCAGCAGCCAGGACCACATGAGACTTCAGGAGTCTAAGCTCCCCCACGAGGCGCGGTGAACAATGCTTGAGGTCCTGACGGGCGTCCCGTTGCCGGATGACTTGCCAAGGAAGAGTTGTGTTTTGTACCGCTGCTCGAACAAGATGACCTTCGCGGAGCAGATACCCTCCTTCGACGAGTGGGGGCTGCGCCCAGCAAGCCTCATGGGGCCTCGCGAGAACCCCATTCTCGGTGTCAAAACCGGCGGATCTCGGGTAGGGGGTCCCGTACTGGCATCTAGGATCGATGGTAACAGGAGACGGGGGACACGATGTTTACCCAGGTTCGGGCCCTCTCTATGAAGGTAATACCCTACGTCCTGCTTGATTGATCATGATGAATATGAGTGTTACAAGAGTTGATCTACCATGAGATCGTAATGGCTAAACCCTAGAAGCCTAGAATGCATGACTGTGGTAATTAGTATATCCTTTCCGGACTAACCCCTCCGGTTTATATAGACAACGAGGGGATCTAGGGTTTACATAGAGTCAATTACATAAGAAGGAATCTTCATAGTCGGTCGCCAAGCTTGCCTTCCACACCAAGGAGAGTCCAATCCGGACACATGTAGAGTCTTCGTCCTTCATGTTTTCCCAGCCCATCAGTCTGGCCCATGGATAATAGGATGGACGCCTGAGGACCCCTTAGTCCAGGACTCCCTCAGTAGCCCCTGAACCTGGCTTCAACAACGAGGAGTCCGGCGCGCAGATTGTCTTCGGCATTGCAAGGCGGGTTCTCTTCTATTCGAACTTCAAGATAGTCTTCGGATGCGATGATAGTATCCGGACCTGACACACACACCATACACAACCGCAGAGAGAATATATTTTTACACGAGTCTAATCTACTGACAGCTTTGTACAATATGACATCACGTCTGCCTGGTCACAATTCCAAACTGCTTTCCTGTTTCGACGCCCCCCGTCCTGAGACGTGGTTGCCATTGGCACGTCTTGTCAAAGCAGAGATCGTGTCCCCTTATCGCAGGATTCTCATAAATGCGGGCATGGGTAACCCAACCGTGTCGTTTGTACAACCCTTGGGAATAGGCAAATCTTAAGGCGAGTGAGGAGGCGTTTAATATTTGTTGCCTTTATAAGGGGATAAGGATTCCCTCTTCCTCTCTCACGCCCTCTCTCTGTCTCCGCCCTTCCAATCTCGAGCTCCAGCGCCCAAGTTCTCATCTCCTTTCCACTCAAGAAACCATGTTCGGATCCGGAGGTCAAGGCAAGTGGAAGGTTTCCTCCATCAAGGAGGAGAACATTATGGAGCTTCGGGTGGCCAGATACTTGGCGAAGGAGATCACTCACCGCCTGCCGACCGAGGGACAAGTCGTCCCCATGCCGAAGCCCACCGAGAGGGTAGTGTTCATCCCCCATTTCTTCCGCGGTCTAGGGTTTCCACTCCACCCTTTCGTCCGCGGGCTGATGTATTATTACGGGATAGATTTCCATGATCTGTCCCCAAATTCCTTCCTCAGCATCTCGGTGTTTATCGTCGTGTGTGAGGCCTTCCTCCGCATCCAACCCCACTTCGGGTTGTGGCTCAAAGTCTTTAACATGAAGCCGAAGGTGGTGGATGGCCAGCACGCGGAGTGCGGAGGAGACATGGTGAGCAAGCTGTCCAACGTCTCCTAGCCCAAAGGTACTTTTGTGGACACGGTAAAGGAGTGGCAGAAGTAGTGGTTCTACATCACAGAACCTCGCGGCACCACTTGGGCCACAACTGCCGAATTCCGCTCCGGTGCTCCCATGCGACTCACCTCCTGGGTCGAGAAGAGTCCGGACTGGGGTTCCCCTGACAAGGTGATAGCGCTGCAGACGCGCGTTGAAAGCATGGTAACCAAGAACATCAAGCTCGTTGATGTGATCCGGGTGATGCTAGTTCACCAGATCCTTCCGTGCCAGCACCGAAGCCATCCTCTGTGGGAGTTCAACCCGAAGAAGCACCAGAACCTAGTGAGGCTCTTCGAGACTACTCACGAAGGTGCATGGAAGTTTGTCTTTAAGGGCAACGAGAAACCGTCGGCCGCAGATTCAGATCGTGGGCACAACGCTAAACACCACGCTAGCGAGGTATGTATTTTTTGATGCATTGACAACCTTGTTTGTTTCAAGGATGATGCTTGAGCTTTCATTGTTGCTTTTTCAGGACTGGATGGAGAGGGCGACGCGGATCCAGTGGCCCCGTCACAACGGCACTTCGGACGTGACGTCCGAACACGACGAAGCTCATTCCTCTGTCCCTAAGGACAATATCGAGGAAGAGGAGGAGGAGGAAAACAACCCTTCCCCTGACGAGAGGAATAAGAAGAGGGCTGCTTCGGCGCATCCGGAGGCGGAAACGCCCAAGAAGGGGAAGAGCGTCCCAACAGTCAACACCGCGTGGGACATTGATAGCAGTCCGGAAAGATGCCCCCGCACTAAGCCCCAGGCCACATCGTAAGTGACATGGCTCTCTCATGCGCGCATCCGGCCCTTTCTCTTCATTATCTTGACGTAGTTAATTGTACTATTGCAGTCCGGCCCGCGACCTTATCTAGCGATCCTCATCTGGAGGTTTGTTGGTTCCGTCGGAGATGGCGAGCATGTCACCACCGCCTGCTTATTCCCCCCGGGCCAGGGACGACACCAAAGTGTTATCCTGGAGGACCGCTCCGAACCGGGGAGGAGCTCAGGACACTGTCCGGGAGGAGCCACAAGGTGAGACCTCCACTGCCGGACACATGGTTGAACCAATCCCCATGGAGACTGGCGAAGAGGGCCGCATTCAGTTCGTCCCTCAGCCGAATACGATTATGGAGACCCATATGGCTTCGGAGTTGGGCGAGCAGCCCCCTTTGAAGGAGGGGGGTGTGCCGCTTCCCCCAGTGGCCCCTGTCCATACAGGAGCGCCGAATCTTGATGGAGGCGCTTCGAGGCGCCTCCGTCATGGACGAGCACTGTGTCCTTATGGGTGCGGTGATCGAGAAGATTCAGTCCGCCAAGAGTGGAGTGAATGAAGCCTGCAGCAGCTTGTTGACGGGTTTCGAGGTAAGAAAGAGAAAAAAACCATGTAGACAGTAGCTCCTGAGACACTGTTCGGTGTTCGTCAAGAAGAACCAGATAGAGGATCAATCCTTTGTGATGGGAGACTAACGTAATATGTATGAATAAGCAGGCGTCGTTGTTGGCCGCAACCTCGCATGCTATCGAAGTCTCTGAACTGAGGCAGAGGCTGGAGCAGACCGAGAACGAGCTCGGCGAGGTTAAGGTTCAGCTCCAGGAGAAGCAAGGTGAGTGACGACTTGCTGTGTGTTCGGAAGGAGTATGCGTTGTATATTGACCGCGGTGTCGTAATATGTGCAGGAGCCGCGACCGAGGTCGAGGCCCTAAAGAAGGCCCTAGGCGAGGACGAAGAGAAGGCTGTCTAGCAGCAAGCCGCACGTAAGAAGCACAAGGCCCGGGTCAAAGAAGTCCAGCAGGAGCTCCAGGATGCTGTGAAAAAATGCGATGCCTTGGAGCATGATGCGTCAGTTCAAGGGGTCGAACTCGCCAAGGCTCGTCAGAGCACGGAGACCACACAAAATGAGGCCCAGGCCGCCCTCCAGGAGATCCAGGAGGCCAAGAAGATCACGGCGAGTAAGGCATTTAAGATGCAAAGCAAGTGTGCGGAGAAGCAATACCTTTTACTAACCCGGATTTCGAGTTCCCCAGGAGCTTTTGCAGATTTACCATGCAGTGTATCAGACACCGCGGAGTTCTATCGAGCCGAAGGAGGGGGTTCTATGGAGAAGCTATTCTGGTCACGGTATGCGGCGCCAGAGCACCCCGTGTCCTTCACCGATCAGCTGAAACAGCTGGTGGAGCTGCATAGGGTGGCCAAACTAGCCATGAAGGATTTGATAATCCGACTATGGCCAGCCGAAGCTATGCCAAGCAGCTACTTCGGACTTGTGAGACAGATGGTGAACGCATATCCTCGTCTGGACGTCGTCAAGCGCTCGGCCTGCATTGAAGGTGCACGCATGGCCTTCGCCCATTGCAAGATGTGGTGGGCGAAGATGGATGCCGTTGAGGTGACCAGAGGGCCACCGGAGGGCAAGGAGCACCGCACACCCAAACAGTATTTTGCGGATGTCCTGGAGGGGTCTCGCCTTGCGGCGGCACAATGTTCGCAGGACGTTGTATTTGTATAAATGTATGCATGTTGACTTTGCCTTGTATTATAAAAAGCAAAGCCTGTTTGTGATGTAATTTTGTTATGCTTTAATTGTTTCCTCCTGTGCGGCCGTGTTGTATGTAATCTGAGGGTTGGCCAGTCGTTGGCTTCTGCCCTCACGTAGGTAGTACGGAGGTGTTCGGGATGGAATCTAAACAATCTTGATCCAATTGTATGGTCCTTGAACGAGTTGTTTAGCGCAACGAACAAGGCAATTAGACTATACGGCTTAAACACCCTCACTTAGCCATAGGAGTTTTATAATAAAGCATGGGCGCATCCCCTGGTTCAAGCCAGGGTGCTGTCAGCATGTGATCGGGAAGTGCCGATCTTTCGCATAATGCGGATAAAATCTCCAACGATTTGTAACCCTCGAACAGCTGACCGGCTCTCGCCGTATCATGACAGTTAGTTTTCGGCTTTCTCTACTGAGGTTCTCATCTGGTCAAGGCCAGGGCACAATCGCCGTAGTTCTCCCTTTACTACCCTAGCCGATTTAGCGGAACATAGGGTAGCAAGCACAGGAGCCGGGCAACCCAACTATTGACCGAAGTCATGATTCGGAGCAAATGCATATAATGCTAAATTCGGGGTGCCGAACTTATCTTTATGGATTGTTCGGACTTTGTTGCCTATCGTGGGGCGATGGGGAGCCCCTGGCAAATATGAATCTTACCACAGTGTACGGTTGCTACGAAATAAGTAATATAAAGGAAAACAGAGGGAGAACAGAGATAGGATCTGGAGCCCTTGAACTTGGATCATGAACTGTTTCCATTATAGTTGAGTTAATGCATCCAAACACATTGGTACAAAATAATGCAATAAGCAACCAGCTATTTGACATGCCATACCCGAAGGCGAGCTGCGCGTGGGTCCTGAAAACGGTTAGCCTCTAGGGCTTCCCATGTACGCCTATGCTCCGTGTCAATCCGGTGTGTTTGTCCTTTGACGGGATCATTAATCATGTCGTCGAAGTAGGCCCCCATAGGAGAAACCTGAAACAAGGGAAAAGGAGATAGTAAAGTTATATGTGTGCCCGGGATCGGTCTAGCCGAACCTTGGATCCTAGGATTGCTTGTGCCTCCGTTGATGCCCATGGAATTTTGAGTGCGTAGTTATGGACGTGTGGTATGAATGCCACTACCTCATCGGGATTGGGATGGAGGCCGAATTGCTAATCGAGCTCTTGACGAGCTGCGCTGCCCTGTTGCAGTGTAGTCCGGACCCTCTTAATGATGTCCAGGGGCTCGGCAGCCAGACTATGATGCTGCTTGAGAAGGCCGCTTTGTACCTCTGCTGCTAGGACGACGGTGTGCTCCTCTGTCCGGAGGGAGCATTCTCTGTTTCCGTTGATTGTTATGACGCTGCGCGGACCGGGAATCTTCAGCTTGAGATAAGCATAGTGTGGCACCGCGTTGAATCTAGCAAACACGGTTCGTCCAAGCAGTGCGTGGTAGCCTCTGCGGAAGGGGACGATATCGAAGATTAGTTCCTCGCTTCGGAAGTTGTCCGGAGAACCGAAGACCACCTCCAGCGTAATTGAGCCTATGCAGCGGGCCTCAATTCCTGGTATGACTCCTTTAAAGGTAGTCTTTGTGGGTTTGATTCATGAGGGATTAATGCCCATCTTCTGCACTGTATCCTGATAGAGCAGGTTGAGGCTACTACCACCGTCCATTAGGACTCGTGTTAGGTGAAATCCGTCGATGATTGGGTCGAGGACCAGTGCGGCTGAAACGCCATGCCGGATACTAGTTGGGTGATCTCGACAATCGAAGGTGATCGGGAATGACGACCACTGATTGAATTTTGGGGTGACTGGCTCTGTCGCGTAGATGTCCCTAAGTGCTCGCTTACGCTCCCTTTTGGGGATGTGTGTAGAGTATATAATGTTCACCATTTTGACTTGGGGAGGGGGGATTTCTTCTGCCCTCTAGTGTTTAGCTGCCGGGGCTCTTCATCCACGTCCTCACTTTGTGATCCTTTTTCTTTGTTTTCAGCATTTAACTTGCCAGCCTGTTTGAAAACCCAACAGTCTATGTTGGTGTGACTGGCTTGTTTATCTGGCGTACCATGTATCTGGCACGGACGATCGAGTATGCGATCCACGCTGGATGGTCCCTCACTGTTCCTTTTGTAGGGCTTCTTTCACTGGCCGGACTTGGAGCCGCTGAATCCGACGTTAATGGTGGTGTGATCGGTGTTGTCACCATTGCTTCGGCGTTTGTGTCTGTTGCACCGGGGCTTGCCGAAGCTGTTCTTGGCCTCGGAGGTGCCTGTCTCGCTGGCTGTGTTTTTGCTACGAGCTAGCCAGCTGTCCTCACCCGCGCAAAAGCGGGTCATGAGTGTCGTAAGGGCTGCCATGGACTTCGACTTTTCTTGGCCGAGGTGGCATGCTAGCCATTCGTCACGGATGCTGTGTTTAAAGGCCGCTAGGCCTTCGGCATCCGGACAGTCAACGATCTGGTTCTTTTTGGTTAGGAACCTACTCCAGAATTTTCTGGCCGATGCTCCAAGTTGTTGAACTATGTGGCTTAAGTCATCGGCATTGGGTGGCCGGACATATGTACCTTGGAAGTTGTCAAGGAAGGCCTCTTCCAAGTCCTCCCAGCTGCCGATGGAATTCTCGGGCAGGCTATTCAGCCAGTATCTAGCTGGCCCTTTGAGTTTTAGTGGAAGGTATTTGATGGCGTGGAGGTCATCTCCACGGGCCATGTGGATGTGGAGAATAAAGTCCTCAATCCATATTGCGGGATCGGTTGTTCCGTCGTATGCCTCAATATTGACAGGCTTGAACCCCTCGGGGAATTCGTGATCCAGCACCTCATCTGTGAAGCAGAGAGGGTGTGCGGCGCCTCTATATCAGGCCGCATCATGGTGCACTTTCGATGGAGTCCGTTTGTGGTTATCGGCCCGGGTGTGACTAGGTTTGTCACGTCCGAATAGGTAGCCATCATCCTGAGTCGGGAAGCGTCCTCGCAATCTGTAGATTGATCCGGTGTGTTCTGCTCTACTGTCCAGCTCCTGCCGAAACTCGTATGTATGGTCCCGAGCTGTTATGTCCGTATTTTTGCGAGGTGGTGGGGCGGGCTGTTGTTCAGCCTGAGTTGCCATTTTATCCCGACCATGGGATGGTCGGTCCGCCGCACTATCCCGACCGCATGGTGGTCGGTCCGCATTGCGTGAGGGAGGTATGGGATCTGGTGCCTCCTCATCGAACTGAGGTAGCAGTCTGCGCTTTGGGTAACTCTTGGCTGGGCACTTGAGGTCGTATTCTTCGGCAACCAGGACATTAGTCCACCTATCAATGAGAAGGTCTTGATTAGCTTGGAGCTGCTGCTTCTTCTTCTTCAGGCTTCTTGCAGTGGCTATTAGATGGTGCTTGAAGCGCTCCTGCTCGAGGGGTGCCTCAAGCACGATGAAGTCCTCATTGGCGAGGCTCTCATTATCCTCGGAGACTGGACGATGACTATCATCATCTGGGTCATTGGGCATGGCCTGTTTATCAGGGTTATTTTGCCTGTTGTCTTGTTCCTCCTGTTCGGATGTGGCCCCGACAGGCTCTTCATTATTTTCGGCATCGCCCGGGTTACTATTTTCTCCGGTGCCAGTGCTGCCATTGTTTGAGCGACGAGGCTTAGAGCGGCGTTTAGTGCGCCGGCGCTTGGACTGTGTCTCAGAAGGTTTATTCGCAACTGGATCTCCTTTGTCCTCGTCGCTAGCTTTTTTAGGTGTGTCGACCATGTACACATCGTACGAAGAGGTGACCGTCTAGCGTCCAGTAAATGGCGGGTTTTGGCCTTGCTCCTGGTTGGCATCTCGTCCATATCGTCGATGTCTTTGGAGCCGTAATCGAGCACGTCGGTTAAGTCATCGACGGTGGCTATGAAGTGGATGGCCGGTGGGAAGCGAAATTCCCCATCATCAGCCTCTCGCTCGAACCGAACATAGTCCGGCTGTTAGTCCTTCTCCAAGGACAAGTTCTTGAAAGAGTTTAGCACATCACCCAAAGGTGAGTGCTGGAAGATCTGCGGCGCTAAATTCGAAAATCGATAACTGATCTAGCTTGGTGTTCGCAGGCGTACCCGGTCCGGGACTTATAGCCGGAGACAAATCCGGAGTTCTATTGACGCAAATATTGCGGGGTGCCGAGTCCGTGTGAGGCTCCAACACCGCAGACTCTGGGGCCTCGGATGGCACGATCTGCTCCGGTTCTAAGGCCGTTGCAGCAACAGGGACCATCTCTTGGGTGTGATCCGATGATAGATTTAAGTCATGTTCATCGGGGCGAGGGGGAGCGACCGCTGCGGTCTCAAATCCATTGAAGATCAAGTCTCCACGGATATCCGCAACGTCGTTCAAGCTTCCAAATCTGACCTGGTGGCCAGGGACGTAGCTATCGATCTGCTCCAGATGGCCAAGCGAGTTGGCCCGCAGTACGAAGCCGCCAAACAGGAAAATATGTCCGGCGAGGAAGGTTTCTCCTTGGACAGCGTCGCTATAGACGATTGAAGGGGCCATCGAACCTTTTGTTGACGACACAGTGGAACTCTCAATGAAAGCACCAATGTCGGTGTCAAAACCGGCGGATCTCGGCTAGGGGGTCCCAAACTGTGCGTCTAGGATCGATGGTAACAGGAGACGGGGGACACGATGTTTACCCAGGTTCGGGCCCTCTCTATGGAGGTAATACCCTACGTCATGCTTAATTGATCTTGATGAATATGAGTGTTACAAGAGTTGATCTACCACGAGATCGTAATGGCTAAACCCTAGAAGCCTAGCCTGTATGACTATGGTAATGAGTATATCCTTTTCGAACTAACCCCGAGGGGATTCAGGGTTTACATAGAGTCGGTTACATAAGAAGGAATCTTCATAGTTGGTCGCCAAGCTTGCCTTCCACGCCAAGGAGAGTCCAATCCGGACACAGGTACAGTCTTCGGCCTTCATGTCTTCACAGCCCATCAGTCCGACCCATGGATAACAGGCCGGACGCCCGAGGACCCCTTAGTCCAGGACTCCCTCACCCATCGTCGTGGTTCCTTTCCTTGACACTGGCACCGAGCTCGCCCCAAGTGTTGGTGCAGGGGGGTGTACACCGTTGGGGCCCGATAGTGAAGGTGCTAAGATGCCGATGCCGCCCAGTGCTCCCGAGGCGTCGACCTCAGGGTCTCGTGACTCTTACCCTCGGGCGGCGATTGAAGGGGCGACACGGCCCGCGTCTCCCGCGGCCAGGGCTCCTGACGCCTCGGCAAGTCACTGCGAGGCGGAGCCGGCTAGCTCTCCTCAGCCTGGCGCTTCTGAGGCTGCCCTCCGAGCACTTCTTCAGCAACGCCTCGTGTCGGCCTCCATGTCCACCGCTTCGGCCGGCTATGCGTGGACTTCACAAAACTCCGTGAGAGAAAGGGGACCTCGAGCTACAACAGCGGCACCTTCGGGCCATTGAAACAGAGGAAGTATATTGCCATTGATGAGTAAGTACCTTATCTTGGTGATCTTCTGTGTGCTGCTTTCCTTCCTGATGATTGTCCCCTCAGGACCCCTTCTGCCAAGGCCGTGAAATCTCCTGAGAAGCAGCTCCCTCTTGTCCTGTTGCACCCGCCAAGCTTGAGCGCTGCAGGCTCGTGCGCCGCCCATGGCATGGGGTCAACCGTGGGAGTTGGCCCGTCATCAAGGCGTCTTGAGCTTGCGTCTTCGCCATCCTTTCTTTGCATCCTTGCTCGGAGCGCAGCAAGCGTGCCAAGGGCTCCTCCCCTTGTCACGGTCGGCGGCTGGATGGCTTCGATCCCGGGCTCTTCTACAAGCAGCAGGCCCCGTTTAGTTCGAGCCCCTCGCGAGGCCCAGCCGGCGCCTAGGGCAGCGCCAGCCCCCTGCTGAGAGGGGGCGCACCGCGTCGGGCATCACCCACAGCCCCCGTAGCGGAGGGCGAGATGGGCCATGCGCTCGAGTTCAAGCACGGGCGGAGCGTTGTTCGTCGTGAGCTCTTCCAGGAGGCGATGGGCGCGATGAACCGACTCGATAGACCTCCTCGATAACGTAAGGGCCTTCCCATTTAGAGAGAAGTTTTCTTGCAAAAAATGGGCATCCTTGAAGAGAGTAGGCCAATAAAATCCAGATTGCAGTACCTTATGTGCAGTTCTATCTCCAGCATGGTGTCCTCCATAAGCTTCGGAGTGACAGATGCGTAGGATCTGTTCCTGTTCATGCTCAGGTACACTACGTCTAATAACACCATCTACTCCTTCTTTATATAGATGTGGGTCATCCCAAAAGTAATGCCTCAAATCATAAAAGAACCTTTTCTTTTGCTGGTATGTGAAACTAGGTGGTATAAACTTAGCAACAATGTAATTAGCATAATCAACATACCATGGAGCAGTATGAGAAGTATTTATGACACTTAATTGCTCATCAAGAAAGCTATCATCAATAGGTAGTGGGTCATCAAGCACATTTTCTAACCTAGACAAGTTGTCTGCAACGGGGTTCTCAGCTCCTTTTCTATCAGCAATGTGTAAATCAAATTCTTGTAGCAAGAGAACCCATCTAATAAGTCTAGGTTTCGCACCTTTATTTTCCATAAGATATTTAATAGAAGCATGATCAGTGTGAATAGTTAGTTTAGAATCAACAATATAAGGTCTAAACTTATCACAGGCAAATACAATTGCTAAGAATTCTTTTTCAGTAGTAGCATAATTTCTTTGAGCATTGTCTAGAGTTTTACTAGCATATTGAATAACATTTAGTTTCTTATCAACTCTTTGTCCTAGAACAACACCTACAACATAATCACTAGCATCACACATAATTTCAAAGTGTAAATTCCAATTAGGTGGCTGAACAATAGGTGCAGAGATCAATGCTTTCTTAAGTATTTCAAATGCTTCTACACAATCATCATCAAAGACAAAAGGTATATCTTTTTGTAATAAATTAGTCAGAGGCCGAGAGATTTTTGAGAAGTCCTTAATGAACCTCCTATAAAAACCGGCATGACCAAGGAAACTTATTATACCTTTGATGTCCTTGGGACATGGCATATTTTCAATAGCATCAACCTTGGCTTTATCAACTTTAATACCTCTTTCAGAAACTTTATGCCCCAATACAATACCTTCATTAACCATAAAGTGGCACTTTTCCAAATTCTGCAAAACTCGATCAAGGTTGCTCAAGCAATCATCAAAAGAAGATCCATAGACGGAAAAGTCGTCCATGAAAACCTCACAAATCTTTTCACAAAAGTCAGAGAATATAGCCATCATGCATCTTTGAAAGGTAGCAGGTGCATTACATAAACCAAAAGGCATACGTCTATAAGCAAAAGTACCAAAAGGGCATGTGAAAGTAGTCTTTGATTGATCTTTGGCTGACACGGATATTTGAGAGAAACCAGAATAACCGTCTAGAAAGCAAAAATGTGTATGTTTAGACAATCTTTCTAGCATTTGATCGATAAAAGGTAAGGGGTAATGATCCTTTTTAGTAGCCTTATTTAATTTGCGGAAATCAATTACCATCCTATAACCAGTAATAATTCTTTGAGGAATCAATTCATCTTTATCATTAGGAACAATAGCAATACCTCCCTTCTTAGGGACACAATGGACAGGACTTACCCACTTACTATCAGCAACGGGATAAATTATACCTGCCTCGAGGAGCTTTAGTATCTCCTTTCTTACCACTTCTTTCATTTTAGGATTCAGATGGCGTTGATGATCACGAACTGGTTTAGCATCTTCTTCCAAATTAATTTTATGTTGACATAGAGTGGGACTAATGCCCTTAAGATCATCAAGAGTATACCCAATAGCAGCATGGTGCTTCTTCAGAGTTTTCAATAATCTCTCTTCTTCATGCTCTGAAAGGTTAGCACTAATAATAATAGGATATATCTTTTTCTCATCAAGATAAGCATATTTAAGAGTATCAGGTAACGGTTTAAGCTCAAACACGGGATCACCCTTGGGTGGAGGAGGATCCCCTAGGATTTCAATAGGTAAATTGTTTTTCAGAATAGGTTCTTGTTTAAAGAATACTTCATCTAATTCCCTTCTTTCATTCATAAACATATCATTTTCATGGTCTAGCAAATATTGTTCTAAAGGATCACTAGGAGGTACGGCAATAGAAGCAAGACCAATAATTTCATCCTTACTAGGGAATTCTTCTTCACGGTTTTGTCTACTAAATTTAGAAAAATTAAATTCATGAGTCATATCATCTAAACCGATAGTAACAACATCCCTTTTGCAGTCTATGGTAGCATTAACAGTATTTAAGAAGGGTCTACCAAATATAATGGGACAAAAACTATCTTGTGGGGAACCAATGACAAGAAAATCAGCAGGATATTTAATTTTCCCACACAAGACTTCAACATCTCTAACAATTCCCATTGGTGAAATAGTATCTCTATTAGCAAGTTTAATTGTAACATCAATATCTTCCATCTCAGCAGGTGCAATATCATGCATAACTTCTTGGTATAAAGAATAAGGTATTGCACTAGCACTAGCACCCATATCACATAAGCCATGATAACAATGATCTCCTATTTTAACAGAAATAATAGGCATGCCTACCACAGGTCTAGGTTTATCTGTATCACGGGGTTTAGCAATTCTACCAGTTTCATTATAGAAATAAATAACATGCCCATCTATATTATCAGACAAGATATCTTTAACAATAGCAATATTAGGTTCAACTTTAACTTGCTCAGGAGGTGTATATGTTTTAATATTTCTTTTACGAACCACAGTTGAAGCTTTAGCATGATCCTTTATCCTAACAGGGAAAGGTGGTTTCTCAACATAAGAAGTAGGAACAATAGGATCATTATAAGTAATAGTCTTTTCTTCAACTTTAATAGGTGCATCTACTTTTACTTCTATGGGAGGATGATATTTAAACCACTTCTCCTTGGGGAGATCCACATAAGCAGCAAATGATTCACAGAAAGAAGCTACTATCTCAGAGTCAAGTCCATATTTAGTGCTAAATTTACGAAAAATATCGGTATCCATAAAAGATTTAACACAATCAAAACTAGGTGTCATACCTAACTCCTTACCATTGTCGAGGTCCCAATCTTTGGAGTTGCATTTAATTCTTTCCAATAAATCCCATTTGAATTCAATAGTCTTCATCATAAAAGAGCCAACACAAGAAGTATCAAGCATGGTGCGATTGTTACTAGAAAGTCGAGCATAAAAAATTGAATAATTATTTCTCTTGAGAGCTCATGATTGGGGCATGAATATAACATTGATTTAAGCCTCCCCCAAGCTTGAGCGATGCTTTCTCCTTTGCAGGCCAAAAATTATACATATAATTGCGATCACGATGAACAAGATGCATAGGATAAAACTTTTGATGAAATTCCAATTTCAATCGTTTGTAGTTCCAAGACTCCATATCATCACATAGCCTATACCATGTCGATGCATCTCCCCTCAAAGATAAAGGGAAGAACTTCTTCTTAACAACATCTCCGGGCATACCTGCAAGCTTAAATAATCCACAAACTTCATCCACATATATTAGATGCTCATCAGGATGTTTCGTTCCATCTCCTAAAAAAGGATTAGCTAGCAGTTTTTCTACCATACCCAAAGGAATTTCAAATCAAGCATTTTCATTTTCAGTAGGTTGAGGAGCAACTCTTTGCTCTCCTGGTCGGGGTGAAGATACCCCGAACAAGCCCCTCAGAGGATTACTTTCCATGATAACAAGTGACAGTAAATTTCAGCACACTATATAAATTTTTCCTTACCAAATTCCACCTACCAAAGGCGCTTCACTCCCCGGCAACGGCGCCAGAAAAGAGTCTTGATGACCCACAAGTATAGGGGATCTATCGTAGTCCTTTTGATAAGTAAGAGTGTCGAACCCAACGAGGAGCAGAAGGAAATGATAAGCGGTTTCCAGCAAGGTATTCTCTGCAAGTACTGAAATAAGTGCTAACAGATTGTTTTGTGATAGGATAATTTGTAACGAGCAACAAGTAACAAAAGTAAATAAGGTGCAGCAAGGTGGCCCAATCCTTTTGTAGCAAAGGACAAGCCTGGACAAACTCTTATATGATGTAAAGCGCTCCCGAGGACACATGGGAATATCGTCAAGCTAGTTTTCATCACGCTCATATGATTCACGTTCGGTACTTTGATAATTTGGTATGTGGGTGGACCGGTGCTTGGGAGCTGCCCTTACTCGGACAAGCATCCCAATTATGATTAACCTCTATTGCAAGCATCCACAAATACAACAAAAGTATTAAGGTAAACCTAACCATAGCATGAAACATATGGATCCAAATCAGCCCCTTACGACGCAACGCATAAACCAGGGTTTAAGCTTCTGTCACTCTAGCAACCCATCGTCTACTTATTACTTCCCAATGACTTTCTCTAGGCCCAAACAATGGTGAAGTGTCATGTAGTCGATGTTCACATAACACCACTAGAGGAGAGACAACATACATCTCATCAAAATATCGAACGCATATCAAATTCACATGACTACTAATAGCAAGACTTCTCCCATGTCCTCAGGAACAAAAGTAACTACTCACAAAGCATAAACATGTTCATAATCAGAGGGGTATTAATGTGCATATAGGATCTGAACATATGATCTTCCACCAATTAAACCAACTAGCATCAACTACAAGGAGTAATTAACACTACTAGCAACCTACTAGCACCAATCCCGGACTTGGAGACAAGAATTGGATACAAGAGATGAACTAGGGTTTTGACATGAGATGGTGCTAATGAAGATGTTGATGGAGATTGCCCTCTCCTGATGAGACGAGCGTTGGTGATGACGATGATGATGATTTCCCCCTCCAGGAGGGAAGTTTCCCCGGTAGAACAGCCCCGCCAGAACCATAGATTGGCTCCTCCAAGGTTCCGCCTCTTGGCGGCGGAGTTTCGTCTGAGAAGATGGCTTATGATTATTTTCCCATCAAAAGAGTCCATATATTACAAGATGGTCACCAGAGGGCCACCAGGGGGCCCACGAGGTAGGGGGCGTGCCCAGGGGGGTAGGGCGCGCCCCCACCCTCGTGGGCAGGGTGTGGCCCCCTTGGTGAAGTTCTTGCGCTCAATGTTTTTTATATATTTGGAAAACATCATCCGTGAAGTTTCAGGACTTTTGGAGCTATGCAAAATAGGTCTCTAACATTTGCTCCTTTTCCAGCCAAAATCCCAGCTGCTGGCATTCTCCCTCTTTATGTAAACCTTGTAAAATAAGAGAGAATAGGCATAAGTATTGTGACATAATGTGGAATAACAGCCCATAATGCAATAAATATTGATATAAAAGCATGATGCAAAATGGACGTATCACAACTCTTAGTTAACCTGATCAAGATCTTCCTTATGTGTGTTGCGGGGAAATAATGGGAGACACTGCGGTTCACCATCGAGGTTCACTCATGCATGGTCCTTTCGCTAATAGCACATTGTTTGGAGTTGCAGGAATCATTCTAATATTTAGGTTTTTAACAATTTGGTCTTGCACATGTAGGTCCTGCTGTTAGAGGCTTAGAACCATTGTTCGACCCATTTTGCATACGGGGAAATGAGATGACCATGAATTATCAGTCAAGTCAAGAAACTCAAAATGATTGTTAGGATGAAGAAACTTGCGACGAATAACAACAAGATCTTTGTTTGCACAATGAAGAAGACATCAGTCAACCATAGGATGGTACTAACTCTTTTACTTTGTTTTTACCCCTTCTGCCATTTCAAAATTTATAACGGTGATTTATGCATATCTTTTTTTCAGTACTGTTCAAAGCAGTTCACTGATGATTACCTCTCAAACCACCTGCTTTATCAAGAGATGAGGAAGGTATTCATTCAACACCCATGGTACAATATTGAAGTCTTCCTGAAGAGGACAAAGGTTGGGCAGGCAATTATCCATAGCCACTGGCCTAAAGTTGCAAGGACATTCAACATAATTCAAGGCTCAATATTTGCCTTTCACTTATGCAGTTTCCCAGATGAGATTCATCTGTCTATTTACTGTGTATGATGCTACTTTCCAAAGGTTTTTGACGTTGCATGTGAAACTTGGTGCTGTTGTGTAATGGCGTAACTGAGTGCCGAAGCTATCTGATGTAATTCGATTATGAAATCCTGGTTGTCGTTATACGAATATGAAATATCTGGTGTGTTTTATAAGAAATATCAAGTTGATTACTACATGGATTATCAATAATAGGCTAATCACCCTACTTATTTGGGTTTTCTATTGCAGATGGTTACTCAGACAACACCATGGGTGATGAACTCAAACAACCCACACGGTTTGTAGAAAGTAGGTGTGTTCGATCAACTAACAATCACACACGGCTTCCGGCAGAGAACTGTTTGCGTTCGGCCACCTTGCACAAATGTTTCCACACAAAAAGCCATGTGTCATATACATATGAACGGAAATGTTTTTCTGGGATTCACCGTGTGGGATGTACATATGAACGGAAACGATTGGGTTTTGACGCCTCACGAGATCACACGCGAGCTCATTTTGCCCCAGCCTGTGTGCCAGGATGGCCTATCCCCGACGGTTTCTGGGTCGTGTGGGAAGGACCCACCTATCGCCCACACTCACTTGGCGACGGTTCCAAACACCGTCATGGAAAGGGGTTTAAAACCATTTTTATAGTAGGTCTCCACACCCATGGTTACCAGCCCCACAAGAACTGTCATTAGGGCAACGCCGACATTCCTCCACTGCCACCGCTGCCAAGGAGGAACGACGACCTCCGCCAAGACGATGGGGCTGGGGGCTTCCAGGAACCTCCCACCATTGTCTGCATCCTAGGTGGCTCTAAGGCCCCCGCCACTCGTCGCATCTTCAAGCAGTTCACTCGTGAGATCAACGAAGCCTCCCCAATCTCGAGGTGTCGCATCCCCTCAGGTGGTCCAAGTACTCCATCACCTTCGACTCTACATACCAGCTCAAGTGTTCAGCCACCGCTGGTGCGCTCCCAATGCTTTGCCCACCAACAACCAGCAACGT
This sequence comes from Triticum aestivum, assembly GCF_018294505.1. NCBI lineage: Eukaryota > Viridiplantae > Streptophyta > Magnoliopsida > Poales > Poaceae > Triticum > Triticum aestivum. The sequence goes on along the minus strand of NC_057812.1, from coordinate 420,396,674 downwards.
CCTCGTCACCAAAACACTCATCGATGGTGGCGTGGGGCTTAACATCCTCTCCGTCGAGACGTTCGAGATGCTCCAGGTGCCGTAAAACTAGCCACTACTACAGGATGCTGCTAACGCGACACTACGATCAGAGGCCCTTCGATGAAACTATGTGCGATAAATTAATCGCAGATGGTGATGTAAAATAACCGTAAAAAAATATGCAAAATGTTGGCGATGCCGGATGCATCAAACACGGTTCAGATTTTAGTTGCATGTGTGATGCAGGGCATATGGTTCAGTTCAATGAACGTTTTGTGATGAGGCAGAAGAACAGAAACGGGAGCCAAATAAAGGTGTGTGCGATATACAGCATACGGTTCACTTGGATGAATTGTTTGTGATTAGGCAACATAAAAGAAACGGTCAGCGAGATAAAGGTGTGTGCGATATACGACATACAGTTCACCTGGATGAACTGTTTACTTTGAGCCAAGAGAACAAAAATGGTTCAATTTAATAGGATTTATGTGATACCCGGCAAACATGTCCGTAATCAGAAATGTGTGAGAAGACCGATAATAATACAGAAGATTGCTGCTAATAAGCCATGTGTGTTGTGGGCAAACACTTGGTGGTATAGAATTGTTAGCGATTGATTAAATCATCACCGACGGGTTCCCCAGTATGGTCCGTGTGTGATGTCATTGCACAAAGAAGAACAACATATGTACTTATAACTTATAAGGACTTGATTCCATAAACAGATTGAACATCCAATTACATATGTGGCTATTACACACATGACCTTTGCACACACCAAAGTATAAAAAGGCAAAACAAACCGTGAATAATTTCATATTTTTAGGACGATGCTACTATATTTGCATGTTGCCTCTGTAAAATAATTCATGGTGGGAAGAGACAGCGTATGTCGTTTGGCACACATAGGTGACAAGTTCCCTCTCGGAACCAGGAGCCTTTTTGAGAGAAGCTTGAAGGAAATATGCCCTAGAGGCAATAATAAAGTTGTTATTTATATTTCCTTATATCATGATAAATGTTTATTATTCATGCTAGAATTGTATTAACCAGAAACTTAGTACATGTGTGAATACATAGACAAACAGAGTGTCCCTAGTATGCCTCTACTTGACTAGCTTGTTAATCAAAGATGGTTTAGTTTCCTGACCATAGACATTGTTGTCATTTGATGAACGGGATCACATCATTAGAGAATGATGTGATGGATAAGATCCATCCATTAACTTAGCATAATGATCATTTAGTTTTATTGCTATTGCTTTCTTCATGACTTATACATGTTCCTCTGACTATGAGATTATGCAACTCCTGACTACCGAAGGAACACTTTGTGTGCTATCAAACGTCACGAAGTAACTGGGCGATTATAAATATGCTCTACAGGTGTCTCCGATGGTGTTGGTTGAGTTGACATAGGTCGAGATTAGGATTTGTTACTCCGTGTATCGGAGAGGTATCTCTGGGCCCTCTCGGTAATGTACATCACTATGAGCCTTGCAAGCAATGTGACTAATGAGTTAGTTGTGAGATGACGCATTAAGGAACGAGTAAAGAGACTTGTCGATAACAAGATTGAACTAGGTATGATGATACTGACGATCGAATCTCAGTCAAGTAACATACCGATGACAAAGGGAATGACGTATGTTGTTATGCGGTTTGACCGATAAAGATCTTCATAGAATATGTAGGAACCAATGTGAGCATCCAGGTTCCGCTATTGGTTATTGACCAGAGATGTGTCTCGGTCATGTCTACACAGTTATCGAACCCGTAGGGTATGCACGCTTAACGTTTGATTACGATTTGTATTATGAGTTATGTGATTTGATGACCGAAGTTTGTTCGGAGTCCTAGATGATATCACACACATGACGAGGAGTCTCGAAATGGCCAAGAGGTAAATATTCATATATTGGAAGGTTGCATTTGAACATCAGAATGGTTCCGATTGGTTCGGGCATTTTTTCGGAGTACCGGGGGGTTACCGGAACCCCCCGGGAGAAGTATTGGGCCTATTGGGCCTTATTGGAAGAGAGGAGAAAGTCTATGTGAGAGGGGCACCCCCCTACTCAAACCGAATTGGACTAGGGGTGGGGGCCGGCCCCCCTCTTTCCTTCTCTCTCTCTCTCCCTTCCCCTTTCCCTCTCCAGTGGAACGAAGGAGGGGGCGGGCGAATCCTAATTGGACTAGGAGTCCAAGTAGGACTCCCCCTTTATGGCATGCCCCTAGGCCGGCCACCTCCTCTTCCCCTCTTTATATACGGATGCGGGGGGCACCCCAAAGGCACAACAGACATCTCTTAGTCGTGTGCGGTGCCCCCCTCCATAGTTTACCACCTCGGCCATATCGTCGTAGTGCTTAGACGAAGCCCTGCGCTGGTAACTTCATCATCACCATCACCACGCCACTATGCTGATGGAACTCTCCCTCGTCCTCAACTGGATCAAGAGCTCGAGGAACGTCATCATGCTGAACGTGTGTTGAACATGGAGGTGTCGTGCGTTCGGTGCTAGGATCGGTTAGATCGTGAAGACGTTTGACTACATCAACCGCGTTACTAAACGCTTCCGCTTTCGGTCTACAAGGGTACGTGGACACACTCTCCCCTCTCATTGCTATGCATCTCCTAGTTAGATCTTGCATGATCGTAGGATTTTTTGAATTACTATGTTCCCCAATAGTGGCATCAGAGCCAGGTCTATGCGTAGATGTTATATACACGAGTAGAACACAAAGATTTGTGGGCGATAATAGTCATACTACTTACCACCAACGTCTTACTTTGAGTCAGCGGTATTGTTGGATGAAGCGGCCCGGAACGACATTACATGACCGCGTTCATGAGACTGGTTCTACCGACGTGCTTCGCACACAGGTGGCTAGCGGGTGTCTGTTTCTCCAACTTTAGTTGAATCGAGTTTGACTATGGCCGGTCCTTGTTGAAGGTTAAAACAGCACACTTGATGAAAAATCATTGTGGTTTTGATGCATAGGTTAGAACGGTTCTTGCTAGAAGCCCGTAGCAGCCACGTAAAACTTGCAACAACAAAGTAGAGGACGTCTAACTTGTTTTTGCAGAGCTTGTTGTGATGTGATATGGTCAAGACGTGATGAGATATAAATTGTTGTATGAGACAATCATGTTTTGTAGAAGTTATCGGCAACTGGCACGAGCCTTATGGTTGTCGCTTTATTGTATGAAACGCAATCGCCGTGTATTTGATTTACTTTATCACTAATCGGTAGCAATAGTCGTAGAAGCAATAGTTGGCGAGACGACAACGATGCTACGATGGAGATCAAGGTGTCAAGCCGGTGACGATGGAGATCATGATGGTGCTTTGGAGATGGAGATCAAAGGCACAAGATGATAAAGGCCATATCATGTCACATATTTTGATTGCATGTGATGTTTATCCTTATGCATCTTATTTTGCTTAGTACGGAGGTAGTATTATAAGATGATTCCTCACTAAATTTAAGCTACAAGTTTTCTCCCTGAGTATGCACCGTTGCTACAGTTCGTCGTGCCGAGACACCGCGTGATGATCAAGTGTGATAAGCTCTACGTTCACATACAACAGGTGCAAGCTAGTTTTGCACGTGCAGAATACTCGGGTTAAACTTGACGAGCCTAGCATATGCAGATATGTCCTCGGAACACTGAGACCGAAAGGTCGAACGTGAATTATATAGTAGATATGATCAACATAGTGATGTTCACCATTGAAAACTACTCCATCTCATGTGATGATCGGACATGGTTTGGTTGCTATGTATCACATGATCATTTAGATGACTAGAGGGATGTCTATCTAAGTGGGAGTTCTTGAGTAATATGATTAATTGAACTTTAATTTATCATGAACTTACTATCTGAAAGTATTTACATGTCTATGTTGTTGTAGATCAATAGCTCATGCTACCGTTCCTTTGAATTTTAATGCGTTCTTGGATAAATCTAAGTTGAAAGATGATGGTAGCAACTACATGGACTAGGTCCATAACTTGAGGATTATCCTCATTACTGCACAGAAGAATTACGTCCTGGAAGCACTACTAGGTGCAAGACCAGCCACAGGAGCAACTCTATATGTTATGAACGTCTGGCAGAGAAAAGCTGATGACTACTCGATAATTCAGTGTGCCATGCTTTTCGGCTTAGAATTGGGACTTCAAAGACGTTTTGAACGTCATGGTGCATATGAGATGTTCCAGGAGTTGAAGTTAATATTTCAAGCAAATGCCCGAATTAAGAGATATGAAGTCTGCAATAAGTTCTATAGCTACAAAATGGAGGAGAATAGTCTGTTAGTGAAAATATACTCAGAATGTCTGGGTACCATAACCACTTGACTCAACTGGGAGTTAATCTTCCTGATGATAGTGTCATTGACAGAGTTCTTCAATCACTGCCACCAAGCTACAAAAGCTTTGTGATGAACTATAATATGCAAGGGATGGATAAGACAATTCCCAAGCTCTTCGCGATGCTAAAGGCTGCGGGGGTAGAAATCAAGAAGGAGCATCAAGTGTTGATGGTTAACAAGACCACTAGTTTCAAGAGAAAAGGCAAAGGGAAGAAGGGGAACTTCAAGAAGAACGGCAAGCAAGTTGCTACTCAAGTGAAGAAGCCCAAGTCTGGACCTAAGCCCGAGACTGAGTGCTTCTACTGCAAATGGACTGGTCACTGGAAGCGGAACTGCCCCAAGTATTTGGCGGATAAGAAGGATGGAAAAATGAAAGTTATATTTGATATGCATGTTATTGATGTGTACCTTACTAATGCTCGTAGTAGCGCCTGGGTATTTGATACTGGTTCTGTTGCTCATATTTGCAATTCGAAACAGTGGCTATGGATTAAACGAAGATTGGCTAAGGACGAGGTGACGATGCGCATGGGAAATGGTTCCAAAGTCGATGTGATCGCCGTCGGCACGCTACCTCTACATCTACCGTCGGGATTAGTTTTAGACCTAAGTAATTGTTATTTGGTTCCAGCGTTGAGCATGAACATTATATCTAGATCTTGTTTGATGTGAGATAGTTACTCATTTAAATCAGAGAATAATGGTTGTTCTATTTATATGAGTAATATCTTTTATGGTCATGCACCCTTGATGGGTGGTCTATTTTTATTGAATCTCAGTTGTAGTGATACATATTCATAATATTGAAGCCAAAAGATGCAAGGTTAATAATGATAGTGAAACTTATTTGTGGCACTGCCGTTTAGGTCATATTGGTGTAAAGCGCATGAAGAAACTCCATGCTGATGGGCTTTTGGAATCACTTGATGCTTGGAACCATGCCTCATGGGCAAGATGACTAAGACTCCGTTCTATAGAACAATGGAGCGAGCAACTAACTTATTGGAAATAATACATACTGATGTATGCGGTCCGATGAGTGTTGATGCTCGCGGCGGGTATCGTTATTTTCTGACCTTCACATATGATTTGAGCAGATATAGGTATATCTACTTGATGAAACATAAGTCTGAAACATTTGAAAATTTCAAAGAATTTCAGAGTGAAGTGGATAATCATCGTAACAAGAAAATAAAGTTTCTATGATCTGATCGTGGAGGTGATTATTTGAGTTATGCGTTAGGTCTATATTTTAAACAATGTGGAATAGTTTCGCAACTCATGCCACCTAGAACACCACAGTGTAATGGTGTGTCCAAACGTCGTAACCGTACTTTATTAGATATTGTATAATCTATGATGTCTCTTACTAATTTACCGCTATCGTTTTGGGGTTATGCTTTAGAGACGGCTGCATTCACGTTAAATAGGGCACCATCTAAATCCGTTGAGACGACACCATATGAACTGTGGTCTGACAAGAAACCTAAGCTATCGTTTCTTAAAGTTTTGGGCTGCGATGCTTATGTGAAAAAGCTTCAACCTGATAAGCTCGAACACAAATCGAAGAAATGTGTCTTGATAGGATACCCAAAGGAGACTATTGGGTACACCTTCTATCACAGATCCGAAGGCAAGATATTCGTTGCTAAGAATGGATCCTTTCTAGAGAAGGAGTTTCTCTCGAAAGAAGTGAGTGGGAGGAAAGTAGAAATTGATGAGGTAGTTGTACCTTCTCCCGGATTAAAAAGTAGTTCATCACAGAAATCAGTTACAGTGATTCCTACACCAATCAGTGAGGAAGTCAATGATGATGATGCTGAAACTTCAGATCAAGTTACTACCGGACCTCGTAGGTCAACCAGAGTACGATCCGCACCAGAGTGGTACGATAATCCTGTTCTGGAGGTCATCTTACTTGACCATGATGAACCTACGAACTATGAGGACGCGATGATGATCCCAAAGTCCGCGAAATGGCTTGAGGCCATGAAATCTAAGATGGGATCCATGTATGAGAACAAAGTGTGGACTTTGGTTGACTTGCTCGATGATCGGCAAGCAATAGAGAATAAATGGATCTTCAAGAAGAAGACTGACAATGACGGTAATGTTATTGTCTACAAAGCTCGACTTGTTTTGAAAGGTTTTCGACAAGTTCAAGGGGTTGACTACGATGAGACCTTGTCACCCGTAGTGATGCTTAAGTCTGTCTGAATCATGTTAGCAATTGCTGCATTTTATGATTATGGAACTTTGGCAAATGGATGTCAAAACTGCATAACTTAATGGATATCTTCAAGAAGAGTTGTATATGATGCAACCAGAAGATTTTGTCGGTCCAAAAGGTGCTAACAAAGTGTGTAATCTCCAGCGATCCATTTATGGACCGGTGCAAGCCTCTCGGAGTTGGAATGTACGCTTTGATAGTGTGATCAAAGCATATGGTTTTATACAGACTTTTGGAGAAGCATGTATTTACAAGAAAGTGAGTGGGAGCTCTATATCATTTTTAATATTATACAGAATTTCTGAATAGCATAAAAGGATACTTGAATAAGAATTTTTCAATTAAAGACCTCGGTGAAGCTACTTATATATTGGGCATCAAGATCTATAGAGATAGATCAAGATGGTTCATTGGACTTTCACAAAGAACATACATTGATAAAGTTTTGAAGAAGTTCAAAATGGATCAATCAAAGAAAGGGTTCTTGCATGTGTTACAAGGTGTGAAGTTGAGTCAGACTCAATGCCAGACCAGTGCAGTAGATAGAGAGAAAATGAAATGCATTCCCTATGCCTCAGCCATAGGTTCTATCATGTATGCAATGTTGTGTACCATACCTGATGTGTGCCTTGCTATAAGTTTAGCAGGGAGGTACCAAAGTAATCCAGGAGTGGATCACTGGACAACGGTCAAGAACATCCTTTAATACCAAAAAAGGACTAAGGATATGTTTCTCGTTTATGGGGGTGACAAAGAGCTTGTTGTAAATGGTTATGTCGATGCAAGCTTTGACACAGATCCGAATGACTCTAAGTCACAAACCGGATACGTATTTATATTGAATGGTGGAGCTGTCAGTTGGTGCAGTTACAAGTAGAGCGTCGTGGTGGGATCTATGTGTGAAGCGGAGTACATAGCTGCTTCGGGAGCAGCAAATGAAGGAGTCTAGAAGGAGTTCATATCCGTCTAGGTGTAGTACCTAGTGCATCGGGTCCAATGAAAAATCTTTTGTGACAATACTAGAGCAATTGCCTTGGCGAAGGAATCCATATTTCACAAGAGAACCAAACACATCAAGAGACGCTTCAATTCCATCCGCGATCAAGTCAAGGAGGGAGACATAGAGAGTTGCAAGATACATATGGATCTGAATGTTGCAGACCCATTGACTAACCCTCTCTCACGATCAAAACATGATCAGCACCAAGACTCCATGGGTGTTAGAATCATTACTATGTAATCCGGATTATTGACTCTAATACAAGTGGGAGACTGAAGGACATATGTCCTAGAGTCAATAATAAAGTAGTTATTTATATTCCCTTATATCATGATAAATGTTTATTATTCATGCTAGAATTGTATTAACCGGTAACTTAGTACATGTGCGAATACATAGACAAACAGAGTGTCCCTAGTATGCCTCTACTTGACTAGCTCGTTAATCAAAGATGGTTAAGTTTCCTGACCATAGACATATGTTGTCATTTGATGAATGGGATCAACTCATTAAAGTATGATGTGATGGACAAGACCCATCCGTTAGCTTAGCATAATGATCATTTAGTTTTATTGCTATTGCTTTCTTCATGACTTATACATCTTCGTGTGACTATGAGATTATGCAACTCTCGAATACCGGAGGAACACCTTATGTGCTATCAAACATCACAACATAACTGGGTGATTATAAAGATGCTCTACAGGTGTCTCTGATGGTGTTTGTTGAGTTCAGATAGATCGAGATTAGGATTTGTCACTCAGTGTATCAGAGAGGTATCACTCGGCCCTCTCGGTAATGTACATCACTATGAGCCATGCAAGCAATGTGACTAATGAGTTAGTTGCAGGATGATGCATTATGGAACGAGTAAAGAGACTTTCCGGGAACGAGATTGAACTTGGTATGATGATACCGACGATCGAATCTCAGGCAAGTAACATACCGACGACAAAGGGTATGACGTATGTTGTTATGCGGAATGACCGATAAAGATCTTCATAGAATATGTAGGAACCAATATGAGCATCCATGTTCCGCTATTGGTTATTGACCGGAGATGTGTCTCGGTCATGTGTACATAGTTCTTGAACCCATAGGGTTCGCACGCTTAACATTCGATGATGATTTGTATTATGAGTTATGTGATTTGATGACCGAAGTTTGTTCGGAGTTCTAGATGAGATCACGGACATGAAGAGGAGTCTCGAAATGGTTGAGAGGTAAAGATTCATATATTCGAAGGTTGCATTTGAATATCAGAATGTTTCCGAGTGGTGCGGGCATTTTTCCGGAGTACCGGGAAGTTACCGGAACCCCCCGGGAGAAGTATTGGGCCTATTGAGCCTTATTGGAGGAGAGGAGAGAGGCCACGTGAGAGGGGTGCGCCCCCCTTGCCCAAACTGAATTGGACTAGGGGAGGGGTGAGGGAGTCCTGGACTAAGGGGTCCTCGGGCGTTCGGCCTGTTTTCTATGGGCCGGACTGATGGGCTGTGAAGATATGAAGACCGAAGAGTGTACCCGTGTCCGGATAAGACTCTCCTTGGTGTGGAAGACAAGCTTGGCGAACAACTATGAAGATTCTATCTTATGTAACCGACTCTATGTAACCCTAGATCCCCCAGGTGTCTATATAAACTGGAGGGTGTAGTCCGGAAAGGATATACTCAATACCGTAGTCATACAGGCTAGACTTCTAGGGTTTAGCCACGTGGTTGATCAACTCTTGTAATATTCATACTCATCAATATCAATCAAGTAGGACGTAGGGTATTACCTCCATAGAGAGGCCCCGAACCTGGGTAAACATCATGTTCCTTGTCTCCTGTTACCATCAACCTTAGACGCATAGTTCGGGAACCCCTACCCGAGATCCATCGATTTTGACACCAACATTGGTGCTTTCGTTGGGAGTTCCACTGTGCCGGTCGCAAATTTTGATGGCTCGACTTATCGTCAAGGAAAATATCACCTTAGGAGGAGCTCTGGCCTCGGGCCAAACCCTCTGGCTGGGCGGTTTTACCATGATCGCCCGCTCGGCCTCTGAGCCGACGAGGATAACCTCCCGAGTCATCAAAAGACGTATCTGCGTCGATTCTGAGTATGCCAAACGGATGGATTCGACGGAGTTGTCTTCTTTGAATGAACTCCTAGATCGCATTGCCGCCTTGGGAGTCGCTATAGCGGTAATCGAGGAGCAAGATAACTCTTCCTCTATTCTGAGGACGAATTATGTTCGGATCTCCGACCTCGAGAAACCGGACACCTACCAGCAGAAAGACACGCCTTGCCTTCCGAACTTAGAGCCGGACGGTGGGCCTCAAAAATCAGAAGATACTTTAGAGCCCAGACTGTTCAGTTCGGAAAAACCTCAGACTCCGGATCATCGATCGGGTCAGGGTTCGGATCCAACGCCACCCACCCACCCAGACATAAGCGCTCTCACGAGCATACAACAACAGCCCCAGGAAACGGTCCACCACTCTTGGGCCAGATTCCTCCTTGTCAAGGACAAGGTCAAATATTTCCGCCACGAGGACGCAATATCAGCATTCCACAACAATTGCATGAACGAAGGACTCCTCAATGCCATTAATCGCCGCCTCATACTACACTTCGCCGACTTGGCAACTATTGTACAGAAGTACAATGCAATGGAGAGCACCTGGAGAGATTAGACAGTCTGGGAGCTATCGGTCCCAACTCAACCACTGGTCCAGGCAAAAAGGGCGCACCGTTGTAATGCGCCCAGACCTATAGCCAAGAAATGCAAACCCATTACGTGGCGCGGAACCGTTCTGGAGGGATGGCTTGATGGCCCTTGCAAAATACACACCACCCCGGACACCTTACCAACCCACAGCCTTAGAGCATATTGGATACTCCGTCAGGTAGCCAAAAACGGCGAGGACATCCTCATCAAAGACTCCCAGAGCAGCACCCTCCAGAAGACAACAAACCCAAAATCCTGACAGTCTTTGAGACATTTCAAACAATAGGCGCAAAAGGGCACTCCACGAACGCGCCGAAGTCTGCCAGATCGCAATAGTAAACCCTTGGAATGACACAGCGATAACCTTTAACGCTGGCTACGAACGAAAACATAGGACAGTCCGAACACCGGACGCCTTGGTCCTCAACCAAATTGTGGATGGCTTTCAGCTCACCAAGTTTCTCATGGACGGCGGCAGTGGACTGAACCTCATCTGTGAGGATACAATACGAAAAATGGAAATAGACAGGAGCCGCATCGAGCAAAGCAGCACGACCTTCCAAGGAGTCATTCCCAGTTGGGAGGCACGATGTGCGGGAAAAATCACACTCGAAGTGGTATTCGGCATGCCGGAGAACTACCGGTCCGAAGAGATAACCTTCTAGGTGGCCCCCTTCAACAGCGGATATCACGCCCTCTTAGGGCGAGATGCATTTACGCGCTTTCAAGCAATACCCCATTATGGGTACATGAAGCTTAAGATGCCCGGGCCCAACGGTATAATCACTCTAGTTAGTGATCCGGACATAGCACTTCGCACCGAGAACAAAACCGCGTCCCTGGTCCTTGAGGCGTTATCTGAAGCCCTCGCGGCCGAAGAGTTAACCGTGCTGCGCTCCACGGTGGACAGAGATGAAGTGGTCCTAGACGAAGGACCCAAATCCACCTCATTCAAACCGGCAGAAGGAATAGTCAAATTCCAAGTCCATCCAATGGACCCCAAGAAGACAGCATCCATCGGGGCACAACTAGACCCGACGGTCGACGCCGCTCTACGAGAGTTCCTCCATGAGAATTGGGATATATTCGCCTGGCACCCTTCCGATATGCCAGGAATCCCACATGAGTTGGCCGAACACAGCCTCAATATATTGAAGGGACACAAGCCGGTCAAGCAAACACTGCAGCACTTTTCCGAACCCAAACGCCAAGCTATAGGGGAAGAGCTAGCCAAGTTAATCAAGGCCGGATTCATTAGAGAAATAAACATTTGGATTGTCTAGCAAATTTGGTGATGGTACCAAAGAAGGACAAATCCTGGCGCCTGTGCGTCAATTTCAAAGACCTCAACAAGGCATGCCCCAAGGATCCCTCCCCCTCCCTCGCATCGATCTAATCATTGACGCCACCGCTGGACATGACTCAGTATGTTTTCTTGACGCATATTCCGGATACCATTAAATCAAAATGAAGGAATACGATCAAGCTACAACAGCATTCATCACCCCATATGGGCCATTCTGCTTCAACACCATGCCCTTCGGGCTCAAAAACGTTGGCGCCACATACCAACGCATGATTCAAACATGCCTGGAGAAACATATCGGCAAAACAGTTGAAGCCTGTGTGGACGATGTCGTCATCAAAACTAGGCATGTCAAAACACTAATAGACGATTTACATCTCACATTCGACAACCTCCGCGTGTATGACATTAAGCTCAATCCGGAAAAATGCATTTTCGGCGTTCCCACTGGAAAACTGCTGGGCTTCATCGTTTCCAATAGAGGAATAGAAGCAAACCCAGCCAAAATCCGAGCTTTGTCACAACTGGCTAAGCCAACAGACCTTAAACAAGTTGAAAAGCTCACGGGTTGCGTAGCAGCTCTAAATCGCTTTATCTCCAGATTGGGAGAAAAGGCACTGCCAGTTTATCGCCTTCTACGGTGAACCGACCACTTCGAGTGGACGGATGCGGCAACAGCCGGACTGGAGGAAATAAAAGCCCTTCTTGCGAGAAATCCAATCCTGGCCGCACCAAACGTCGGCGAACCGATGTTATTATACATATCGGCAACACATCAGGTTGTGAGCGCCGCACTCGTCGTCGAAAAAGAATAGGACGGGCATAAGTTCCCGCTTCAGAAGCCAGTATACTACGTATCTACTGTCCTTACACCATGCAAATCCCGGTACCCTCATTATCAAAAGATAGCATACGTGGTCTTCATGGCATACCGAAAGATCCGTCACTACTTTCAGGAGTGTTCGATCACGATGGCCTCCAAAGTACCACTCAATGACATTATAAACAACCGCGATGCTACGGGCTGGATTGCCAAATGGGCCATCGAGCTCCTCCCATTCGACATTACATATAAACCACGTCAAGCTATCAAATCCCAGGTACTGGCCGACTTCGTCGCCGAGTGGACAGAGGCCGAACTCCCTAAAGAGTACGACACATACTCCAATTGGGTCATGTATTTCGACGGCTCCAAAATGTTGGCAGGGTTAGGAGCGGGCGTCGTTTTAACGTCCCCTACTAGAGACGTCGTTCAATACATCCTCCAAATACTATACACAGACTCCAATAATGCAGCCGAATACGAGGCCTTATTACATGGTCTCCGGATGGGTGCCTCCATGGGCATACAACGCCTAGAGGTGCGCGGGGACTCAAACCTGGCAATATCTCAAATAAATGGAGACTTCGACGCCAAAGATCCGAAGATGGCAGCGTATCATAACGCAGTCATAAAAATGTCGACCCGGTTCGAGGGGCTCGAGTTCCATCATGTGGCTCGAGAAAGTAATCAAGCAGCGGATGTTCTTGCTTGAATCAGCGCTAAGCGCGACCCCGTCCCACCTAATATCTTCCTGGAAAGGCTTTTTAAGCCATCCGTGGTGTGGCAGGGGGAAAACAGCAATACTAGTCCGGATCCAAACATAACACCAGATCTTGGAAACACCGACGTTGTTGGGGGCTCAGCCACCGAAGTAACACCGTCGGTGCATTTCATCATGGCAGTCATTACCGCATGGACCGAACCCTTACTGGCCTACCTTAACAGGAAGGAACTTCCTAAGGACTAGAATAAAGCCCGCTGCATTGTCCGGCATTCAAAAGCCTACAAGGTTCGTGATGGAGAGCTCTATAAGAAAAAGCGCTACCGGAGTCCTTCAACGATTATATCCGCGGAAGAAGGGCGACAACTCTTGGCTGAAATTCATGCTGGACATGGCGGTCACCACGCTGCAGCTCGGGCCCTTGTTAGCAAGGCCTTCCGTACAGTGTTTTATTGGCCGGCGGCCCGAGCATATGCACAAGACCTTGTCCAACATTGCATCGGATGCCAACACTTTGCCAACCAAAGCCATATGCCCCCACGGCCTTACAAACAATCCCCATCACTTGGCCTTTTGCGGTCTGGGAGCTCGATATGGTCGGACCCCTTAAAGGAGGAAGTCATAAGAGAAAGTATTTGCTGTTCATGGTGGATAAATTCACTAAGTGGATAGAGGTCAAACCAGTCAAAAGGATCGAAGCGGGTCCAGTAATAGATTGCATATCCGGCGTGGTACACCGTTATGGTGTCCCACATAGTATAATCACTGATAATGGCTCCAACTTTATAGCCGATGAGGTGAAAACCTGGTGCGCTAATCTAGGCATCAAGCTCGATTACGCCTCTGTCTATCACCCACAGACAAACGGTCAAGTCAAATGGGCTAATGGTCTTATTATGAGCGGCATCAAACCCAGACTAGTGCGGTCTTCAAAGGAATCGGACAAGCACTGGGTTGAGGAACTTGACTCCGTACTCTGGGGGCTGTGGACCACGCCCAACCACACTACCGGATATACACCCTTCTTCATGGTGTACGGTGCGGAAGTAGTGTTACCCTATGATATTATTCATGACTCACCTCGAGTGCGTATGTATGAAGAGAGAGAAGCCGATCTAGATCGGGAGGACAGCTTAGATACCTTGGAGGAGGAGCGCGACGTCACAAAGCCCGTTCCGCATATTATCAACAGCAGGCTCGCAGGTACCAAAGCAGAGAAGTGCGGGCCAAGACTTATAACGTTGGCGAACTTGTTCTATGCTTGATGGAGAAGAAAAAGGACAAACTCAAGCCCAAGTGGGAGGGTCCCTTCATCATTGACGAAGTTCTCACTGGAGGAGCGTACCGCCTACGTGATGCGTCAGACAATCACCTGGAGCCGAACCCCTGGAACGCGGCCAGACTACGACGATTTTATGCCTAGCGCCGAACTCTGTGTTCGTTTCCTCCCTCTTATTAGTACAGTTATTTCTCTTCCCTCTCTTTTCATTTTTTACCCTTTTTTGTTTTTTCTTTAGCCTTACGGCTTTAGTTCGGCTAGACCATCCCTATCGGATGTGTACATTTCTAAATATGTAGGTTCATTATACCTGGGGCCTTCTCGTATAGAAGCTTGCGACTATTCTTTGAGCATCAAGCTCAGCTTATATGCGTTTTTTCCATATGTACCTTTTCTTCGCCATTATATGCATTGATATGACTTAAGTTTTGGCCAAGCTGGGTTGCCTGGCTCCTGTGCTTATGCCCTACGTCCCCGTTAGTTCGGTTAGGGCATAAAGGGAGCACCTCTGTGATTGTCACTGCCGGGTCATCCGGATGTGTACCTCAGACTTGGTGATGCCGAAAGCTAGCGTTCTTAAGGGAATATTTGGTCAGCAAATTAAAGGTGTTTCCGCATTCAATCCATTGTGAACCCTAGATGTTACTTACTCTAAGAGGTTTTCAATCACAGTTCGGACATGCACATTAAATGCATGCACCCCCAGGGAAAGAAACCCTTAACGGAACTATTCTCTCTAGAAGATGTTTCTTACATAATGTAATATAACATAACTAGCCGGATACACATTGTCTGTTTGAGCAATTATGACCCCTACACCTGGTTTCCATGCATACCCCCAGTATATTCTTCCGCTAGGGTATTTGGAAACACTCCGCACCTTCGGTTCCAGAGGTTGAAGCGAAAAGGTCGGCGATGATAATTCTCTTTATTATCCAGCTAGAAGGAAAGTACATAGTCACTCACGACTCAAACACTTCCTCCTCTATACCATCTAAAAGGCGGTCTAATTTACAATCCTGTTGGGAATATTTGGCGGCCACCTATACTTGGTCATATACTAAACTAACGGGAATTTCTTCCCCATTCGGCCCTAGCGGTCCGACACGAGCCATGTGATTAGGATCCAGCTTGGTATATCGCGTCTTCACCATGGCCCAGGCCTCTCGCGCACCCTCTCGGCAGGCCGATATCTTCCACAGTCGGATACGCCGTCGCGCTCCCTTGAACAGCTCTAAAGGCTTCTCCTACTTCCTGGAGGGGAGTCGGATGGCCATAAGGACTTGGCTACACTCCGCATCGCCTGCCGAGCTTGCTCGTGCAATTGCGACATCCCTTGCAGAAGATCACT
Source organism: Triticum aestivum (assembly GCF_018294505.1). Lineage (NCBI taxonomy): Eukaryota > Viridiplantae > Streptophyta > Magnoliopsida > Poales > Poaceae > Triticum > Triticum aestivum. Next base: position 420,380,854 of record NC_057812.1, on the reverse strand, counting down.
TGATGATCCGGACACCTCCTCTTCGGGGCGGTTTGCCAATATACCTGCAATTACGGCTGTATCAGCTCCTGTTACCTCCAAAATGTTATAAGATAAAAGCGGCCACATATGGAATATGCCGCCTCACAGCTTCTTGTTCTCCTTCACAGAGTCCGCTAGCTGAGCTCGAACATCTTCAGTTCTTCGCCCAGTTTGGTGTTTGAATCCTGGAGTTACTTTTTCTCTTGAACGACTTTTGTCAATACACGCTCGCCCGCTGCTAGTAGCTTTTTGGCTCCGTGTTCTTTGCTTCGAGCGGCGTTCAGCTGCTCTTGTAATTGGTCTAACAACTGAACACAAAGATAAGCACCCAGATTCACACTATCAGTGTATCATTATGAATTCTCGATAGAGCAAAATATTACCGAGAGATGCCTTGTATTTGTCCAGTTTGGCATTGGCAGCAAGCAGCCACCGCTGACACTTTTACAGTTCCTGAGATAGCTGGGTGTTCTTCTCCGTAAGCACCTGGTTGTACATTGATCCTTAAATCGGTTGTTTCAACTCCTTTAAGTCTCGGGGGCTACTGGCATATGGTTATCATAGTCAGACAAAACAAATTTACCTGCACATCTTTCAAGTGCTGCCTTGTGGCCCTGTTAAGCCCATCTTGAGCAGCTCGGATGTATGCATCGGTCGAGCTGAAAGCGTTAAACGACTCCTAGAAAACCACGGTCTTGTAAAATGGCCCGGTGGCATCGATGATTCATGGCACTCTCCACTTCCGAGTTGGTGACGGATACATGATCCGAGTCCTCGGCTGGAGGACAGTCTGGCGTCAGCCCCCCATCGGCCCCCGTCTTCACGGTAGGATTTGAATCCTGGCTATGGGAAGTACGGCTGCTCGAACCTCCGGATATAGTCCGGTGCACCTTTCTCCCGACACATGGAAAACGAGAAGGTCACGGTTGGACATGATTGCCCAGGTGCACATTGGCAAATTCATACCTCTACGATGAAGGCCCGGCTGTGTCTTCATTTGCTTTCCTCTTGGGAGGCTCGCCTGGTGTGGGGGACGTTCTCTTCGGCAATACCCCTGGAGCGGTACGGCACGCCAAACCCTTCCCGTTTTTTTAGCACAGGATAGTGCGGTGGGTGAGAAGGAAAGGAGATGTCTCTTTTGGATAAGGTGTTTTTGGATTACTTACGTGTGAAGCTGGAAGGAGGCTTGGGTAATCGGCGATAATGGGTACATATGTACCGTCGTAGCTCATCTGATAGAATGTCCCCTCCTCAAGCTCCACGAATATGTCCGGATCTTCTTCATATTCGGTGTCAAGGTCCCGGTTGCGATTCTCCGCCTGAGGGGCATGGTCATAGATCCCCTCGATAGCCTTTCGCCATTCCTATTAGGAGCAAATAAGATGGTGCCTGTCAACAAATGATCTAGGGACAGGATAAAATAAGTGGGGCTGAACCTTTACCCAGCTGGGAGGATTGTACATAGAAAGTTTGTCTTGATGTTGGAGACAGCTGAACTCCTTGTTCTCCCCTTTATACAGCTCGGCCAGAATCTTGGCTAGAGCAGCGGGGGTCTTCGTGCCCTTTCGGCCGTAATGTGAGGCATCGTCTTCTCCGTTATAATGCCACATGGGCAGTCCTCAGTATTGGAGTGGCTGGACCCCCCGCGTTATAGAAATCGCCATCACCTCGACGATTGACAGCCCGGACTGGGCAAGCGTTTTGATCTTGCCCAGTAGCAAGCTGACCTTCGCGCTATCTTCTTCCTCGAGGCTCCGAGGACGCCAACTATGGCGCTTCTTCAGCGGAGCATTTGAAAACTCGGGGGGGGGGGGGCTATGCGGACGGGGTTGGGTAGAGCGACATCGTCGATGTACAACCATTCGGAAGGCCACTCTTCGGGAGCTTTCTTCGGCGTGCCGGACAGGTATCAGATCCCGGTGATGCGCCACACTTCGGCTCCTCCCACTTCAAAGATTGATCCACCTTGATTGCGAGGGACGAGGTAGAACAGTCTTCTCCGTAATTCGAAATGGGCCTCGCAGCCCAGGAATAGTTCACATAGGGCGACATAACCCGCAATGTGGAGGATGGAGCCGGGGGTAAAGTTGTGCAGCTGGAGGCCATAGTACACCAGTAGTCCTTAGAGGAATGTGTGAATTGGAAACCCCACTCCCCTTAGTTGATGGGGGACGAAGCACACCCGTTCTCCCGCAGACGGATTGGGAAAATCCTCTGCCTGGGTTTTGCCGTTGAAGGAGGCCAACCCTGCTCGAACAGGGACTAGATCTGCTGGAGGGAGAAATCCCTGTGTTTGCAGCTTCGCCAATCGACTATGGGACACAGAGCACCTCCCCCACTCACCTCTCTCTGGGTTGGAACGGGAAGAGGAGCTGGGATTGTTGGCAATGTTGGAATGGTCTTGCCTTGCGGTCTCTGAGGATTTTCTCCGCTTGGTGCCGAAAGGATCTGAGATCCAATCTGTTTAAATAGATGCTCTTCCCTACAGGATTGAGGTGTTATTTGCAAAAAATACCCCGACTGTCCGCATTCGCTCCACATGTGGAAAACAAGGACATTAAACACACAGAAGCCGAGGGGAGACATCAAATCAACGGACGAATACTCTACCTGGAAATCATTAAAGGAGGAACCTGCCTTGCAATACCGAAGATAATCCGTGTGCCGAACACTTTGCTATTGAAGACTGGTTCGGGGGCTACTGAGGGAGTCCTGGACTAAGGGGTCCTCAAGCGTCCAACCTGTTATCTATGGGCCAGACTGATGGGCTGTGAAGATATGAAGACCGAAGAGTGTACCCGTGTCCGAATAAGACTCTCCTTGGTGTGGACGACAAGCTTGGCGAACAACTATGAAGATTCCATCTTATGTAACCGACTCTAAGTAACCCTAGATCCCCCCGGTGTCTATATAAATCGGAGGGTGTAGTCCGGAAAGGATATACTCAATACCGTAGTCATACAGGCTAGACTTCTAGGGTTTAGCCATTACAATCTCGTGGTAGATCAACTCTTGTAATACTCATACTCATCAATATCAATCAAGTAGGGAGTAGGGTATTACCACGATAGAGAGGGCCCGAACTTGGGTAAACATCGTGTCCCTTGTCTCCTGTTACCATCAACCTTAGACGCACAGTTCGGGACCCCCTACCCGAGATCCGCTAGTTTTGACACCGACAAGGGGGCCGCCCCCCTCTTTCCTTCTCCCTCTCTCCCCCTTCCCCTTTTCCCTCTCCGGTGGAAGGAAGGAGGGGGGGCAGAATCCTACTTGGACTAGGACTCCAAGTAGGACTCGCCCCTTATGGCGCGCTCCCTAGGCCGGCCACCTCCTCCTACTCCCCCTTTATATACGGAGGCGGGGGGCACCCCAAAGGCACAACAGACATCCCTTAGCCATGTGCGGTGCCCCCTCCATAGTTTACCACCTCGGTCATATCATCGTAGTGCTTAGGTGAGCCCTGCGCCGGTAACTTTATCATCACCATTGCCACGCCGTCGTGCTGACGGAACTCTCCCTCATCCTCAACTGGATCAAGAGCTCGAGGGACGTCGTTGTGCTGAATGTGTGCTGAACACGGAGGTGCCATACGTTCAGTGCTAGGATCGGTTGGATAGTGAAGACGTTCGACTACATCAACCACGTTACTAAACGCTTCCGCTTTCGGTCTACGAGGGTACTTGGACACACTCTCCCCTCTCATTGCTATGCATCTCCTAGTTAGATCTTGCGTGATCGTAGGAATTTTTTTTGAATTACTACGTTCCCCAACAAAGCTCCGGTTTGTAAGAAGTTTCTACCAAAACTTGTCCCAAATTGCACTATTTTTTTACCACAGCATGTTGGTGCTATGTCATAACACCATGCCAAGTTTCATGATTTTGAGGTGAGTTTTGGATTTACAGTAATTTTAAAACTAGGTTTCTCAATGTTTACTGTCGAGTCAAACTGCCCTGGATAGGCTTTTCCATCATGGGTCCCAAATGACAAATCCAAATTTGTCACTACCATGTAGCTTTTCTTATAAAGAATTACAACCCATTTGGTGTGCTAGCTGAAAATTAGTTTGTGGGTGCTGGTGGCGCTAAGAACTTGTGGTTCTATAATGAACAAAGATCTCAAGGATCCCACGAGAGCGAGGTTCTTTCCCTATGTTGTGAATGCTTATAATATTTATGTCTTAATTAAAGAAATGGCAAGCCATTGGCCTAGTATGAAAGAAAATATGGGTCAAAGCCGAGTTGAAAAGGGCAGCAATATCTAACCCCAGCTTACAGAAAGGTACAAAAGCACGATGATTAATTGCTCATCAGGTTTACACAAAATCCAGATTGAACAGGACAATAACAACTAACTCAACCAAAGTTTTTGGCAGTCACAATCAAATGGATCGGTCTGATCCATAAAATCAAGATCCTGGACTAGAAATTCTACTGGTACATGATAACAAGTTGTTGTAAATAGAAGCCGAGCATGTTCAGAAGCCCTTTTGTCCACATGAAACTTCTTTTTATGCTATTCAACACTTGCAGCCATAAGAAATTTCTTGTCGAAAAACTTAATCCTCATGGACAATAGTGCCCTCGCATTCAACATGAAGAATGTGACAAAGCTAGTGTTTGCATTGTTGGATGCATATCCTTCCAGCGTTACTGTCTTCAAACGAATGTCATGAGATCTGAAAAAATCCCGGTGCTTCTTGAACCATCGATTGGTTATATTTGTTTCTCCATGTGTTAGTGCCTAAATAGAGATGAAGATTGAAAACACTTAATGTCTAAAAAAGATTATGTTGAAATAGTGATAGATGAATGATTAATTATAGTATGTTATATATGGGCTTTCAATGTGCGTGAAATCATCACCTTTATATACAAATTCTCTAGACATGGAAAGCATTGCAGCAAGCCAATAATCGTGTTGAGATCAAAACACCACATACTGATATGTAAGGTCTTGACAGAATTCACCATCACTGATAGGATGGACAAGCTCTTCATTGAGCATAGAACATAATATTAGTACCAAAAGTGTACTCCAAGATGATACTTATGCGGAGAAATGAAAAAAAGAAGATAACAAATGTTTACGTGAATTATATAGTACCTCAATAGGTGTGGAGCCAAACACCTTCTTGACCATCTAAAAGGATCACGAATTGCACCCAAGGTCTCCAGTTTAGGCGCAGAGACTACATTTATTTGCGAAGGTACTATACCACAATCAAGGAGCAACCTTTAAAGTGAAGGGGCATCTTCGATGATGAGATCATGTCCAAAAAAACAAATTCCCATGCTTACAAGGTGGGGCGACTTTATTTTGACACAACAGATACAAATTTCCATTCCAAAAACAAGCAGCAAGCGCTCCAGGGCAGGGCAGTTGGAGTGGATGATGCTGTGCAGTGCGGCCTCCGACAGATCAACCACCACAAGCGTAAGTTTTTTTAGTACTGGAGTCAAAGCTTTTGTACCAGATTGTATTCTAGATGGCACTGGGATAAGGTGGCAGTGTGGAGAGAGGAGGAAAACCACGAGATGTTGATCGGTGGTGAGGGCACTGATACATCGGTTCGTGGTATGTTACATACATAGTCATGGTAGAATTCAAGCTGCTGGAGTTTATCAAATTGACAGGATGTCAGCCAGGCAGCCACCGTGCAGGGTATGTCCAGCAGGTAGCATGCTGGGATGCAAATGCGTTGAACGGAGCCCTTGTGGGAGGAGATGATGGCTCCGGGGAGTTCATAATCATAATCGACAGATAGCTGACGACAGTCGAGATTAAGAGGCGTGGTACGCCACAGAGTGCGCCATCGAGATGCTAGGAATTGTGTGCGGCAGCCATCCTTGGTGGGGAGAAGGGAGATGATCTCCCCAAGGATGCCATCCGGAAGACCGCTGATGCGGTCCGCCGGAGATTCTACTGGTTCATCAGGTCCAGGGGCGCTTTTGGCCGCACAGCCGGGGTCCAAGATATACATCCGGTGGCGGCGCTGGTGAGAGCTTCATCTGCGTACATACCAATCGGAAAGAAAAAAATGGCATAAACATACATGTAGGACATTCAAAATCAATTCTCAATATCTAGAAGAAAAAAGGCACAAACATATATGTAGGACATTCAAAATCAATTCTCAAGATGTGGCCACGAATTATTAGCACGCAAGCTATCCCTAGTTGGATTATTATCAAAAAATCATGTGTACAGAACAAACAATTGATCACTAACTCTATACGGATAACATTCAAAAAATCAATACACTATGTGCATCTAACGGGTCTTAGTTACTCTGATTTCATGGACCGAGAGAACATAACCATAGGATTTGTATTCCAGAAAAATTATAGAGGGCGGAGTAACCAGAGAAAACACATGATATGTTTGCCGCACAAATAGGTATATAGACGACTAACCGGTTTTCCATCGGAGTCGCAGTCGTTGCCGGAGTTACTATTAAACTCCGCCTCCGGCAGGGGGGCACGATGGTGCCGGCGTAGTCAAGGTCGTGTTGCTGCCCGCACGAGACCTCGTCTGCGGCGATGGCAACCTCTGTGCCCAGCTTCACGCGTTGCGCGGGTGCTTCACCAGCCCCGGCGTCGCCACTCCCTCCGATGGTGCGCTTCAGCGGCATCCTCATACACTCCAGAGTCGAGACGTTGGTGACTATTATGGAACAGTGGTGCGGCCGCCTATTATGGCCAGCGGCTTGGGCGTGCAATTAATATGGACCAATGGGAGCGAGGCAGGGTGCTGTCAAATCTGTCTCGCCTACCAGTGAGCCTCTGCGACAGACTTCTGCCATTCCTACCATCATTTCACACAGCTACTAATACATCCATTTTGCATCATGTTTTCCTACTGTTATTTATGATGTTTTTATCCACAATAATGCTTTTTGGAGTAATTCTAATGCCTTTTCTCTCATAATATGCAAGGTATACACAAAGAGGGAGAATTCCGGCAGCTGGAAATCTGGACCTGGAAAAGTTACGCCAGGCTACCTATTTTCCACAACTCCAAACAAGCTGAAACTTTGCGGAGAATTTTTATGGAATATATGAAGAATATTGGAGCAAATAAGTACCAGAGGGGGGCCAGCAGGTGGGCACAACCCACCTAGGCACGCCAGGGAGCCTAGGCGCGCCCTGGTGGGTTATGCTCACCCAGGCCCACCTCCGGTGCCCATCTTCTGGTATATAAGTAATTTTGACCTAGAAAAAAAAATAGGGAGAGGACTTTCGAGACAGAGGGCCACCATCTTGAGGCGGAACTTGGGCAGGAGCACTTTTGCCCTCCGGCGGAGCGATTCGGCCGGGGGAACTTCCCTCCCAGAGGAGGAAATCATCGTCATCATCATCACTAACAACTTTCCCATCTTGGGGAGGGCAATCTCGATCAACATCTTCAACAACACCATCTCATATCAAACCCTAGTTCATCTCTTATGTTCCATCTTGTTACCAGAACTGTATATTGGTGCTTGTGGGTGACTAGTAGTATTGATTATATCTTATAGTTGATTACTATACAGTTTATTTGGTGGAAGATTATATGTTCAGATCAAATATGCTATTTAATACGCCTCTCATCTTGAGCATGATTATCATTTGTGAGTAGTTACTTTTGTTCTTGAGGTCACGGGAGAAATCATGTTGCAAGTAATCATGTGAACTTGATATGTGTTCGATATTTTGATAGTATGTATGTTGTGATTCCCTTAGTGGTGTCATGTGAACGTCGACTACATGACACTTCACCATATTTGGACCTAAGGGAATGCATTGTGGAGTAGAAATTAGATGATGGGTTGCGAGAGTGATAGAAGCTTAAACCCCAGTTTATGCGTTATTCCGTAAGGGACCGATTGGATCCAAAAGTTTAGGGTATAATTTATTCTTAATACTTTTCTCATAGTTGCGGATGCTTGCAGGAGGGTTAATCATAAGTAGGAGGTTTGTTCAAGTAAGAACAGCACCTAAGCACTGGTCCACCCACATATCAAATTATCAAAGTAGCGAACACGAATCAAGCCAACAAGGTGAAAGTAACTAGATGAAAATCCTGTGTACCCTCAAGAACGCTTTGCTTATCATAAGAGACTGTTTTGGCATGTCCTTTGCCTCAAAAGGATTGGGCTACCTTTCTGCACTTTTGCTACTGTTATCGTTACTCGCTCATTACAAATTATCTTGCCATCAAACTACTCTGTTACTTACAATTTTAGCACTTGCAGACATTACCTTGCTGAAAACCACTTGTCATTTCCTTCTGCTCCTCGTTGGGTTCGACACACTTACTTATCAAAAAGAGCTACAATTGATCCCATATACTTGTGGGTCATCAAGGGTATTTTCTGGCGCCGTTGCCGGTGAGTGAAGCGTCTTTGGTAAGTGGAATTTGTTAAGGTAACATTTATATAGTGTGCTGAAATTTACTATCACTGGATACTATGGAAAATAATACTTTGAGGGGTTTGTTCGGGGTATCTTCACCTCGACCAGAACCACAATTAGCTACCCCTCAACCTACATCACCTACTAAAAATATTGAATATGAAATTCCTTCAGTTATGATAGAACAACTGCTAGCTAATCCTTATGCAGGAGACGGAACCGAACATCCTGATATGCACTTGATGTATGTGGATTGTTCAAGCTTGCAGGTTTACCCGGAGATGAAGTAATGAAGAAGGTTTTCCCTTTATCTTTGAATGGAAAAGCATTGGCATGGTATATTCTATGCGATGATATTTGATCCTGGAATTGGAATCGATTGAAATTGGAGTTCCATCAAAAAAATTATCCTACAAATCTAGTTCATCGTGATCGGAATTATATATATATATATATATATATATATATATATATAATTTTTGGCCTCGTGAAGGAGAAAGTATCACTCTAGCTTGGGGGAGGCTGAAGTCAATGTTATACTCATTCCCCAATCATGAGCTCTCAAGAGAAATTATTATCCAAAAATTTTATGCTCGGCTTTCTTGTAATGATCAAACCATGCTTGATACTTCTTGTCCTTGTTCTTTTATGAAGAAGACTATTGAATTCTGGTGGGATCTTTTGGAAAGAATTAAACGCAACTCTGAAGATTGGGAACTCGACAAAGGTAAAGAGGCAAGTATTAAACTTAAATATGATTGTGTTAAATCTTTTATGGATACTGATGCTTGTCAAAAGTTTAGCACTAAATATGGACTTGACTCTGAGATAGTAGCCTCCTTTTGTGAATCATTTGCTACTCATATTGATCTCCCTAAAGACAAGTGGTTTAAATATCATCCACCTATTAAAGAAGAAACTAAAGAACTGGTACCAGTTAAAGAAGAAACTATAATTTATAATGTAGACCCAGTTGTTCCTACTACTTATATTGAGAAACCACCTTTCCCTGTTAGGATAAAGGAACATGCCAAAGTTTCAACTGTGGTCAACAAAAGCTATATTAGAACACCTAAATCGGATGAACAAATTAAAGTAGAACCTAGTATTGCTATCGTTAAAGATCTCTTGGAAGAAAATGTAGATGGGCATGTTATTTCCTTCTGTGAAGAAGTTGCTAGAATTGCCAAACCTGATAAAAAGGATAAACATAGACCTGTTATTGGCATGCCCATTGTCTCAGTTAAAATAGGGGATCACTGTCATCATGGTTTATGTGACATAGGTGCTAGATTAAGTGCTATCCTTTATTCCTTATATCAAGAAATTATGAATGGCATAGCACCCGCAGAGATAGAAGACATAGATGTTACTATCAAACTTGCTAATAGAGACACTATATCACCAATTGGGATTGTTAGAGATGTTGAAGTCTTGTGTGGGAAAATAAAATACCCTACTAATTTTCTTGTTCTTGGTTCCCCACAAGATCACTTTTGTCCCATTATCTTTGGTAGACCTTTCTTGAACACCGTTAATTCTAGAATAGACTACGAGAAACAAACTATCGGTGTTAGTTTTGGTGATGAGTCTCATGAGTTTAATTTTTCCAAGTTTAGTAGAAAACTTCATGAAAAAGAATTTCCTAGAAAAGATGAATTAATTGGTCTTGCTTCTATTGTTGTGTCTCCTACTGATCCACTAGAACAATATTTGCTGGACCATGAAAATGATTTACAGATGCATGAAAGAAATAAAATAGATAAGATTTTCTTTGAACAACGTCCTCTGCTTAAACACAATTTGCCCATTGAAACTCTAGGAGATCCTCCTCCACCTAAAGGTGATCATGTGTTTGAATTAAAGCAATTTCCAGACACTTTGAAATATGTTTATCTTGATAAAAAGAAGATATATCCTGTTATTATTAGTGCTAACCTTTCAAAACATGAACAAGAAAGATTATTGAAAGTTCTAAGGAAGCACCGAGCTGCTATTGGATATAGCCTTGATGATTTAAAGGGCATTAGTCCCACTCTATGTCAGCACAAAATTAATATGGAACCTGATGCTAAACCCGTTGTTGATCACCAACGTCGGTTAAATCCGAAGATGAAAGAAGTGGTAAGAACGGAAATCTTAAAACTTCTGGAAGCAGGTATAATCTATCCCATAGCTGATAGTAGATGGGTAAGTCATGTTCATTGTGTCCACAAAAAGGGAAGTATTACTGTTGTTCCTAATCATAAGAATGAACTTATTCCGCAAAGAGTTGTTACAGGTTATAGAATGGTAATTGATTTTAGAAAATTAAACAAAGCAACTAGAAAAGATCATTACCATCTGCCTTTTATTGGTCAGATGCTAGAAAGATTATCTAAGCACACACATTTTTGCTTCCTTGATGGATATTCTGGTTTATCACAAATACCTGTTTCTCAACCTGACCAAGAAAAGACCACTTTCACTTGTCCCTTTGGAACTTATGCTTATAGACGTATGCCTTTTTGTTTATGTAATGCACCCGCTACCTTTCAAAGATGTATGACTACTATATTCTCTGACTTTTGTGAAAAGATTGTTGAGGTTTTCATGGATGATTTCTCTGTTTATGGGAAGTCTTTTGATGATTGTTTAAGCAATCTTGACCGAGTTTTGCAGAGATGCGAGCAAACAAATCTTGTCTTGAATTGGGAAAAGTGCCACTTTATGGTTAATGAAGGCATTGTCCTGGGTCATAAAATTTCTGAATGAGGTATTGAAGTGGACAAAGCTAATATTGATGTAATTGAGAAAATGCCATGTCCTAAAGATATCAAAGGTATTCGTAGTTTCCATGGTCATGCTGGTTTCTATAGGAGATTTATCAAAGATTTTTATAAAATCTCTAGGCCTCTCACGAAGCTTTTGCAAAAGGACATTCCTTTTGTTTTTGATGATGATTGTTTAGAAGCCTTTGAAACACTCAAGAAAGCCTTAATTTCTGCACCTATTGTTCAACTACCTGATTGGAAATTGCCTTTCGAAATTATGTGTGATCCTACTGATTATGATGTTGGTGCTGTTCTAGGACAAAGAGTTGATAAGAAACTGAATGTTATTCATTATGCTAGTAAAACTCTAGACATTGCTCACTGAAATTATGCTACTACTGAAAAAGAATTCTTAGCAGTGGTGTTTGCTTGTGATAAATTTAGATCTTACATTGTTGAAAAGTAATTGTTCACACTGATCATGCTGCTATTAAATATCTTATGGAAAAGAAAGGTGCTAAACCTAGACTTATTCGACGGGTTCTCTTGCTACAAGAATTTGATTTACAATTCACTGATAGAAAAGGGGCTGATAACCCAAGAGCTGATAACTTGTCTAGGCTTGAAAAATGTGCCTTATGACCCACTACCTATTGATGATTGTTTTCCTAATGAGCAGTTAGCTGCAATAAATGTTGCTCACAACACTCCTTGGTATGCTGACTATGCTAATTACATTGTTGCTAAATATTTACCACCTAGTTTTACATATCAAGAAAATAAAAAAAAATTCTTTTATGATTTAAGACACTACTTTTGGGATGACCCACATCTTTATAAAGAAGGAGTAGATGGTATTATTAGACCTTGTGTACCTGAGCATGAATAGGGACATATCCTACGGAAATGTCACTCTGAACCTTATGGCAATAGAACTGCCCACAAGGTATTGCAATCTGGATTTTATTGACATACTCTCTTCAAGGATGCCCGTAAGTTTGTCTTATCTTGTGATGAATGCCAAAGAATAGGTAATATCGGTAAGCGTCAAGAAATGCCTATGAATTATTCACTTGCTGTTGAACCATGTGATGTTTGGGGATTTGATTACATGGGACCTTTTCCTTCCTCTAATGGGTATACACATATTTTGGTTATTGTTGATTGTGTTACTAAATGGGTAGAAGCTATTCCAACCAGTTGTGGTGATCACAACACCTCTATTAAAATGCTTAAGGAAGTTATTTTCCCAAGGTTTGGAGTCCCTAGATATTTAATGACTAATGGTGGTTCATGATAACCCACAAGTATAGGGGATCACTTGTAGCCTCTTTCGATAAGTACGAGTGTCAAACCCAACGAGGAGCTAAAGGTAAAACAAATATTTCCTCAAGTTCTATCGACCACCGACACAACTCTATGCACGCACTACGAGGGAAAACCTTATACACAGAATCTTACCAGTAGCGCGGGACAAAAATAAGCGCTACTACTAATTACCACTAGCACGTGGCAAAGAAACGCGCTGCAACTAAGTTTATAATAGTAGCGCGTCTCAGCGAAGAAGCGCTGCAACTACAATTCCCCTAATGTTCACGCCAGGCTACCAATAGTAGTAGCGAGCTAAAGCAAAGCACGCTGCTGCTAAGGTTGTTGTAGTAGTGTGTTTTACGCAGAAAGCGCTACTGCTAATGAAAGGAAAATCAAATGAAAAACATATAGAAAAGTAAATGAAAATGGAAGAAAATAGAAAAAGGGGAAGGAAAAAAATGAAAATATGAAGGAAAAGGTATGATAAATAAAAATAAAGATAAAGGCGTAGCAGTAGCGCGTTCTGTCAGATAGCGCTATAGCTAAGTTAGCTATAGCTGATGTAGCAATAGCGCTTTTCCTGGACCGCGCTACTGCTATTTTTGACTTAACCGCGCGGTTCTTCTTCTCCACGACCACTTCCCCCAAATCCAACTCCTCTGCTATCATCGCGTCGTCGTCGCCCTGCATTGCCGTCGGCCACCCACTACTAGGGAAAAGGCTAGCAGCAGCGCGGGTTTTAGGTGTATCAGTAGCGCGCGGACCGGCGCTACTAATAAGGCGCTACAGCTAACACATAGCAGTAGCGCGTGCTCACCAGCGCTACTGCTACACAAGTGTAGCAGCAGCACACTTAGTGGAAGCTCACTACTGCTAATAGCTATATCACGCTTCTTCCATGCGCGCTACTGCTACTACCGCGCAGCTGCTAACTTTTCTCCACTCGCTACTGCTAATTTTAGTAGTTTTTTGTTTTTTTTCGGCATATTTGTTTTGTATTTGAACAGGCTTTATAGAAGAATCTTTAGCACATACAAATGTCATCATGATACACATACAAATGCCTGCGAGACCACAGATATAATCATAGCATATACATACAAATAGTCTCATCATAATCATCATCCAACACAAAGTGGTCTCTCGTCATTATCTCGAAAATAGCAATACAAGTCTTGATTACATGCAAATACATCGTCATCCATCTAAACAATGATATATGCGAGAAGAGCTATCACTTTGTGTACATGAGTTCGTATCCCTCTCTCGCATTAGCGTGAACCTAAACTAACTACTGTCTGTCGCTCGGAAACCGGAAACCAGTACACCTGGGCCTGACACTCCGGCCACTTGTCGTATATATACTCCTGGTGTAGCACTTCTTCGCCATCTATGATCTATGCACCTGCATCGTCACATGAGTCGATGATATGCAACATATATAGTTGAGCAACAGAAAGAGACAGACTTGGCAAAAATAGAAACAACATATCATAAGCATAAATAACAAAGTTCATCGTACCCCAAAATGCCCTAACTAGAGTGATTTTCGCTAGTCGAGGAGGAGGACGGTTTAATTACATCACAAATAAAGTTTCACCATGCATAACTCAATGTTTTTTCATACAGAATGTATGGACTAAACGGACACATTGTCATATATCGACAATCACTCCAACATGTCGTTCCATCCATCCAAGTCAGGGAGATAGTCCTTGAGCTTAGTGAAAGGCTTCATGTCGAGACGCTGAGAGGCTATCCATGTTCGGACGTCTTCCCGCGACATTTGTCCTTCTCCGTAGAACATCCCTCTTTTTCCGATGACCTCCTTCATGATGATTTGGGCAAGTTCGCGTTGGATGTTATAGAACTCAGCTCGAAGTCGATGATCCTCGATATCTCCTATGTCCTTTGCCCATTGTAAAATATGGGCATCGCCGGATCTAGGTGACATGCGAAGGTTCTGGTGATCCCGTCTGTACTCCAGCATGTGGTGTAGGACATAGAATCCATCATTCACTACACCACAACACTTAATTAGGGGCAGTTAACTGCCGGGATAAATAGTGGGTTAAGGACAAACTATCTGCTAGGGATGTCGTTACTGCCGGTAGAAGTACTTAAGGGCAATAAACTGCCGGCAGAAGTGTAGGAACGAGGGCGCACAAACTGCCGGCAATGATTTTTGTTTGTAAGGACACAGTGTCTGCCGTCACAACTAAACTATGGCCCACTATGTGCCGGAGTGTCTGTAGGGCGCGAGACTGAAATTGGCCCAGTTGCGCGCGTACCGCGCGAGAGGCCCGCGAAAAGTTTGCACCAAATAGCCGCCGCCCCAAATAGGTCTTCCCCAAATCGAACCCTCATCCACACTGTCCTCTCCCACACCAACGCCGCCGCCCCCGCCCCCGTCCTCGTCCGCCTTAGATCTCCACCGCCGACGACGACCCCCATCGGTGTCGATGGCGCCCGGTGCGTCGAGGTCGACGTCGCCTCCTTCCATAGTCATGCGAGGTCGAATCCTCGGCTCCCTCCCTTCGACACCACCGACGGTGTGTCGAGGTCGATCCGTCGATGTCGCCCCCCTCTCCCGCACCAGACCCCACGGAGAAATCTGAGCCTCCTCCATTGGCCTGCGAGCGTGGCGATGACAAGCGCTAGAGGAACCGTTGCTGCTTGGCTCCTCCACTGTCTCAGGGTCGTCGCGCCACCACCATGCTGTCGCGCTCCGATTCTCCGCGGCCCTCCACGGCTCGGCGCTGACGAGGACCGACGGGATCCCCGCCACTGCTTCCTCCACCCAGCGGCGAGAGCTGTGCCCGCTCTTCACTACGCCGGCACACCACGCTGCTCAGATCCGTCATGGTGGAAACCCGATACAGGTGGCCTTCCTTCAGATCTTTTTTGGTTTCTGTCGAATTTGTCAGCTGCTCAGAGGAGGTGAGGCTGTTATTCTTTTTTGTTTGATGGGAGTTATTCCCAACTTATTGTTTGGTCGATTTTGTTCCTGCTACCATGGACAGCCAGCCACCATGGCCTCTGAACTTTTGTCTGTTCGTGAGCTTGGAGAGCTGACACTTCGCTTTTTTGTGCCTATATTTGGCCACATTGTTTCTTAGCAAATATTCATCATCTAACATTATACATATATACACACTGGAAGTCTGAAAATATGCTGGCAAAAGCTACTTGCTTTGAAAGAAGCAATAAGGTTTATATTCAGCGGGACTGCAATTGTGACACCTTATAGCTACAACTCCTCTTGAAATTGAATTGTGGAAGGATGTGTCATATTGGAAGTGAAACTGTGTGCATGTAAGCTCTAATCAAGCTCTTCTGGTGAAATTCAACTTTTTTTACGACATAGTAACACAGTTATGTTTGATGGCCATGAAGGCATCAACACAAACACGTGTTTTTAATTCACTCATTTATTGTATGGTTTTGAATCATGTTAGACACATCCTAGTTTTGGAATTGAACTGTCTAAACATACAGACACCTGCGGGTCCACATCCTCCATGTCCTCTGCAATGAAGCAACAGAGCATCTACCCTCCGCAATGTTCTTCCCCTGGATCAATAGCGCTGCCTCCTTTTCCCCTTTATTTGTCAGGTGAGATTTCATATTTTGTGCCTTTTTTCTTCCGAGCTAGTTCTACTGTCATCACCAAAAGAGCAGGCCAGCAATTTGGAATATCTGATATAGTTGTTAGCTTGTGCTGCTACGAAATGTGTAAAAGTGTAATAGTCCTGAAATGGTTCTAAAAATGGAACTAAAAAATAAACATAGATGAACACTAGTACTGTTAGTAGCCCTTCAGATCGAAGGACAAGGACCATTGTTGATTAATAAGTGCATAGCTTAATTAGATTCGCTGACACCTGACTAAGTTGTTGAGTTGAGCTATGGAGTTCATTTTAATTTGAGAAGAAAGCTAATCATTTTAAGTCTTCAGTCCACCTGTTTAGTTCACCTGACTAAGTTGTTTAGTTGATGCCCCAAAGTAGAACCATCTTTGTTTGTGTTGTGTGAAATACGATATGTGTACAGAACAGGTGCTGTGCTTTTATGGTATAGATGATGACATTCTTACTGCTATTTTGGTTTTTGTATTTTCTGAAATGACATGTTTCAGTTCATTATATTGTGTTGTGTGATGGCATTCCTTCTCCATATTGTATTTCTTGTTGCCTGTACTAGATACGGGTGATATGCATTTTGTTACTACATTTTTCCTTAATAGAAGTATACTTTCTGTCGCATGTTAGGCAATTTTAGTGAAACTGGTCAAGAATTGACAAGAGTAGGATGGATAAAGCTAGAAGTACACAAGCACATATTGATGGGGTAAAGAAATTCATAAATTTGGGAAGTGACCTGACCTGAGAGGCGGGGTGGCTTGGCGGCTGCCAGCGACTTCCGAGCAGGTGGGCAAGAGCAGCAATCTTGACCTGTTCCGTCGGCGCAAGTAATCGGTTCCTCGATGCTTCCTTTCACCCCACAGTATACGCGTACAGTGCTGCATTACCTTGTCATTCCTGGAGACTCTGTACAAATGTTTATCTCAGTGCAAGAAAAAGAAAGATTTGAACTGAGCATGTTTTGCCTATTTGCACATGACAGATTTTTGGCTTCGAGCTAGAACTCAGTGTTAAACTCTACTATTAGTTTTGGCTTGCTACACTGTTAGAGGGTATTCTCTTCAATGAATTCTATTAAACACAAGCTAAGATGCATGAGATACAGAAAGAAATCAGTAACCAACGGTTATTTCATTAGTTTTTTCTTCTATATACATATGATATACACTATATATACGTAGTTTTTAAAATTGATGTGGGCCTGCCCCTGCCTATTTGCACAGAGTTTTGCCTATTTGTACTGTTGTACTCTGTATAGTATAGAGTTTTGCCTACTTGCACTACTGTATTGTGTATAGTACAGAGTTTTGCCTATTTGTACACAGCTTTGACTATTTGTTCAAAATAGTACTGTATAGAGTGTTTCCTATTTGTAGAGTTTAACTCAGTGCAAAAAAAATTATTCGAACTCAGAGTACTAAATTAACTCCAGAGATGATGCTATACATGTTTAACTCAGTTTTAGTCATTGCTTTTGCAAGTCAATTGTACAGGTTCCTGTTTTCCTTATTTGCACATGAAGATATTGTATGTGTACTTCAAACAATTCCTGCTTGATCTAATAATGTAACATTGCTTGCAGTGATGATGAAGTGATGCACATTTAGAAGAGTTCTATTTATGCCGATGAGTTAAACTGCAGCATGTCAAAATCTTTAATGTGCTAATTTAAAATCTGAAACGAGAGCTCCATTTTGAGTTTCTTATTTGTTGCAGGTTTCCCTACAGAAGTTGATGGGGGTTTCGAAGATCTTCAAGCTGCTGAAGATTTGGGAGATTCGGAAGATCTTTAAGCTGTTGAAGATATGGTAGAGTGATTATGCTTTGTTTGTGGAACCTATACACTTGCTCTGCTCATTTTGCCGGTTGTTAGGCCACAATATGCTCATTTTGGTTGTGTGGCACCCCAGAAACATATGTTCTTTTGTGGCACACATGTAGAAACATATATGTATTGTACCTTTTGTGGCACGACCTGCTTATATATATATGGTTGTTATGTTAATTTATCGAATTGACTTTAAGGTTTTGGAGTGAAGTGTATGAATGAGACATGTTACTTTGATTGAAGTGTATGGATGAGACATGTTACTTTGATTGAAGTGTATGGATGAGACATGTTACTTTGAGTGAAGCATATGTATAAATTGTGTAATATGTACTGATTGTTTGAACATAATGAATGAATATTACATTAGGGATGCCTTTAACTATTTGGTAGTGAAATCTATGTGCCGGCATAAAAACTGCCGGGTAAACGAGCTTCTGCAGGCAGTTGGACTGCCGGTAATTGATGTCTCATGTACTTTGACCAATCTGCCGGGAGAAAACAAACTGCCGGCAAATAGACGGGCAAGGGCAAAGAAATTGCCGGCAAAAAATTATATGCCGGGAGAAGTTATCCCCGGCAGCCGTTCTCGTGGCGGTTCTATCTGCCGGGGGAAACACTGTCCTGGCAGTTTATCTGCCCTTGAAAGTGCTTTCTCCCGGCAGTTTTTCTGTCCTTACATCAGTGTTGTGGTGTAGTGATTAAGAGAATCGTTCGGTTGCTGGATGCAGCAGAAGTCGGTCTTATGGCCGAAGGCAGCCCTGCCGCCCCTTGTCTTCTTGTCCCTGACCTCTCCACCCCTTGCTTGGTAGTAAAACATAGCACTGTCGAGAACATCCTTGATGTGGGTGTAATCCTTTTTGTGAATGTTCTTTGACGAGTCCAAGTAAAGAGCGTGGGAGAATCGGGGGTAGAGGATGATGAGTAGTCTTGAGTTTGTTAGGAAGGCGTTGTCTCTTTGCTTTCTGTTCTACACCGGCTCCGCTCCCCGAGGCAGCGCCGGTCTCAGTCTCAGCGCCGGTCTCGATGACGGTTTGAGTCTCAGCGCCGGTCTCAGTCTTAGCACCGGTCTCAGTCTCAGCGCCAGTCTCGATGCCGGTCTGAGTCTCAGCGCCGGTCTCAGTCTCAGCACCGGTCTGCATGTCGGTCTCAGTCCCTGATGCCACCGGTTGACCGTCGGCAAGGCTAAAAAATTCTTCTGCCGCCCAGTAGACGTTGTCGCAATCACCAGAACCCTGTCCTTCATCATTGCTAGCCATGTTTCCTACGATTAAATATAGTAAATTAATTCTAGACCTAATAAAATGAATAATGACAATACAAAAGGCCTATGTTTTGTAGGAACGTTGACTCCTTCCTGGTGCGGAAAATCCCGGGCACTCGATATGTCCTAGTTTGTAGCACTCAGCTTCATTCAAAACAACAAAGCCACTTGGGCACAAACAACATGAACCACTTCAATGAAAAGATATACTCAACAATAAAAGTCTAGGAAGGGATCATCTTTAAAATAAAACTTGCCTAAATAACCTAGACAATTAACCTAATTAAACTAGTTAACCTGACTAGTTCTCTGTCAAAGCCCAAACTAATTTTCTGCACTAACCTAGGTAATTAACCTAATTAAACTAGTTAACCTAACTACTTCTCTATCAAAGCCCTAACTAAAATTTTGCCCTAACCTAGATAATTAACATAATTAAACTAGCTAACCTATGCATGAGAGAGAGAGGAGGGGTGGGGGCTTACAGATGATGGCTCCAATGGTGTCGAGGGAGGCAGTGGTGGCGAGGGAGGCAGGGGCGTCTTCGGTGACGGCGAGGGAGGCAGTTGTGGCGAGGGAGGATCAGGTGGCGTCGACGGCAGCTCCGGTGGTGTTGATGAGGCCGCGTGGCTCCGTGGCGTTGGGGGCGGCTTCGGTGGCATCGACGGCGCACGGCTCTGGTGGCTCTGGGGGCGTCGACGTCGGCAGGAGACGACGACGAAGTGCGGCGACAACGAATTGGGGAGACGGTGGCGGGGTGGGTCGAGAGATTTGGAGGGCAAGTGTAACGCCCTCGATGCGGCTATATCTCCCACGTGTCGAAGCACGACTTAGAGGCATAACCGCATTGAAAGCAATGTCTCAAGTGAGGTAATCTTCACACAACCCATGTAATACATAAGGGAAAAGGATACATAGTTGGCTTACAATCGCCACTTCACACAATACAAGAATAAAGCATTACATCATCCAGATACAATCAAGGCCTGACTACGGTGCAAAAATAAAAGTAGACTACCCCAAATGCTACACAGATGTGACGCCCGGGTAATTAAGCTACAGTGATCCTCTGCTAATGGTGCCACGTCACCTCGTTTATAGTTGCTAATCTCGAGTTAGCTCGAAACCGATTCAAATTCAAATTCAAAAATAGGCAAACAATAAAAGTTTTCAAATAATAAAACTAAAATGTTCTGGTTGTGCCAAATAATGCGTAGGTAATTATGGTGGAGAAACCACACTTGTATAAAATATGTAAGTACTCAAAATGAATATAATAGTAGCAAAACAATTAGTTAAATGATTATAAAATAATAAACAATTTCAAATGATTTTATATTAGGTGCCAAGTTAATTGCGGTAGTGGCATAAGTATTAAAAATATTTTAGGTGCAACTTGGGTTTTTCATAAACATCGAAATTTAATAAAACAGAAAAGAAGAAAAGAAATAAAATAGAAAAACAAACTAACAAAAAAAAAGAGGAGAACCCCCCCTCCCACTTGGCTCTGGCCCAGCAAGCCACCGGCCCAACTGGGCCATCTCCCAGCCAGGCCGGCCCACCTCGGCCTACACATACCCCCCATCGACCGAACCCTAGCTACCCGATCCCCATTCCCCCACTCGCCCCCCTCCCGCATCGCCCGCTCCTCCCCCCCCCCCCGATCTGGATCGAGATCGGGGGCTCGACGCCGACGCCGCCCGGTGCTGTCCCGCCGGACGCCGGCGCCCCCACCGCCACACGACGCCGCCCCGTCCTCCCCTCCTCCCCGACCAGTCACCCAGGACGCCGGCGCTCCCCTCGCCGCACGCCCGACGCCCCACGTCGCCTCGGATCCGTCCCCGTCTCTCGTCGGGACCACATCGCCGGACCGCCGCCTCCTCGCCCTCCTCCTCGCCGGTCTTCTCCAACCGCCCCCGAGCCCACTGCCCCGTTACCCTACGCGCCCCCCTGTGAGCTTCCCCGTGCGGCTCCCCCCCTCTCCCCCTAGGACGCCACCGCGTCACCCTCCCCGCCGGCGGTCGACGCGCTCCGGCGCCACCGTCGCCCGCGTCCCGCCGCGCCGGGCCGTCCCGTCCCCGGCCCCTCCCCGCTTCCCCGTACGGCGCCCCACGTTGGCGGCCCCGCTCTGCTGCTGCTGCTTGCTCCCGCGTGCTCGCGCGCCCCCTGCCGTGCCTCACCTGCCGCCGGGCTGCTCTGCTCCGCCCCTACCCCGGCCTCCCCCTGCTGCCCACGGCGTGCACGACCGCAGTGGCCGTCGGCGCCCTATGCAGCCACGGGTGCCCAGCTGCGGCCGGTTCGGGCCACTGCCATGTGGACCCGCACAAAAAAAGGAATTAAAAAAAATAAAAAAATAAATTAATTAATTAATTAATTAACTTAATTAATCCTAATTTAATTAACCTAATTAACTACTTAACCTAATTAACTACTGTTAATTAACAGTATAGCCAATGACAGGTGGGCCTGCTGTCCAGTTTGACCAAGTCAAACTGCTGACTGGACTAGTCTAGTCATTGACAGGAGGGTCCCATTAGACCCCTTTGACCAGTCAACGGTCCCAGTTGACTGTTGACTGGGAAGTCAACTGGACCCCACCTGTCAGCCCCTTTAGTACATTGTTGTGTACAAGCTGTGGGTACACTTAGCAATTTCACCTTTAATTCTGAAATAATAAATAAATTCAAAAAATTTAGAAATTGTTTAAAACTTTGAAAAATCATATAAAATAAACCGTAGCTCGGATGAAAAAACTTTGTACATGAAAGTTGCTTAGTACGACGGGACGATTTCGGATACGCAGTCCGTTCGTCCGCCACACACCCCTAACCTATCGAACTTGCAACTTTTCCCCTTCGGTTCATCTGTCCGAAAACGTGAAACACCGGGAATACTTTCCCGGATGGTTCCCCCCTTAACCAGTACCGCCTCATACCGCGTTAGAACACGTCTAGCTCTGCTTGTTGACCTGTTATGCACTTGCTTGCTATGTATTTACTGTTTCTCCCCCCTCTTCTCTCCGGTAGCCCCCGTGACGATGCTGATGCCCCTATGGACGACTACGTCACCGACGACCCCTCTCTCTTGCCAGAGCAACCAGGCAAGCCCCCCCCCCTTGATCACCAGATATCGCCTATTCTCCTCTATACTGCTTGCATTAGAGTAGTGTAGCATGTTACTGCTTTCGTTAATCCTATTCTGATGCATAGCCTGACATTGTCGCTACATTTGTTGATACCTTACCTGCAATCCTAAATGCTTAGTATAGGATGCTAGTTTATCATCATTGGCCCTACATTCTTGTCAGTCTGCCTTGCTATACTATCGGGCCGTGATCACTTGGGAGGTGATCACGGGTATATACTATACATACATACATACTATACAGATGGTGACTAAAGTCGGGTCAGCTCATTGAGTACCCGCAAGTGATTCTGACGAGGGGGCTGAAAGGACAGGTGGCTCCATCCCGGTAGAGGTGGGCCTGAGTTCCCGACGGCCCCCGACTGTTACTTTGTGGCGGAGCGACAGGGCAGGTTGAGACCACCTAGGAGACAGGTGGGCCTGGCCCTGTTCGGCGTTCGCGGATACTTAACACGCTTAACGAGATCTTGGTATTTGATCTGAGTCTGGCTACGAGCCTATACGCACTAACCATCTACGTGGGAGTAGTTATGGGTATCCCGACGTCGTGGTATCAGCCGAAGCACTTCAGACGTCAGCGACGGAGCGGCGCGCGCCGAATTGGACTGGAACGCCACTAGGCTAGGTCTGCTTTCGGCCGCGTACGCAACGTGCAGGTGTGCTATGGGCGATGGGCCCAGACCCCTGTGCGCTTAGGTTTAGACCGGCGTGCTGGCCTCTCTGTTGAGCCTAGGTGGGGCTGCGACGTGTTGATCTTCCGAGGCCGGGCATGACCCAGGAAAGTGTGTCCGGCCAAATGGGATCGAGCGTGTTGGGCTATGTGGTGCACCCCTGCAGGGAAGTTAATCTATTCGAATAGCCGTGATCTTCGGTAACAGGACGACTTGGAGTTGTACCTTGACCTTATGACAACTAGAACCGGATACTTAATAAAACACACCCTTCCAAGTTCCACAGACAACCCGGTGATCACTTTTCTACAGGGCGACGAGGAGAGGATCGCCGGGTAGGATTATGCTATGCGATGCTACTGGAGATGCTGCTTGGAGATGCTACTTGGAGATGCTACTTGGAGGACTACAATCTACTCTCTTCTATATGCTGCAAGACGGAGGCTACCAGAAGCGTAGTCTTCGACAGGATTAGCTATCCCCTTCTTATTCTGGCATTCTGCAGTTCAGTCCACCGATATGGCCTCCTTACACATATACCCATGCATATGTAGTGTAGCTCCTTGCTTGCGAGTACTTTGGATGAGTACTCACGGTTGCTTTTCTCCCTCTTTTCCCCTTTCCCTTCTACCTGGTTGTCGCAACCAGATGCTGGAGTCCAGGAGCCAGACGCCACCGTCGACGACGACCCCTACTACACCGGAGGTGCCTACTACTACGTGCTGCCCGCTGATGACGACCAGGAGTAGTTAGGAGGATCCCAGGCAGGAGGCCTGCGCCTCTTTCGATCTGTATCCCAGTTTGTGCTAGCCATCTTATGGCAACCTTGTTTAACTTATGTCTGTACTCAGATATTGTTGCTTCCGCTGACTCGTCTATGATCGAGCACTTGTATTCGAGCCCTCGAGGCCCCTGGCTTGTATTATGATGCTTGTATGACTTATTTTATTTGTAGAGTTGTGTTGTGATATCTTCCCGTGAGTCCCTGATCTTGATCGTACACATTTGCGTGCATGATTAGTGTACGATTAAATCGGGGGCGTCACAAGTTGGTATCAGAGCCGACTGCCTATAGGAATCCCCCTTCCAACTCCTTGGCCGAAGTCGAGTCTAGACTTTACAAAACTTTTACTAACATGGCTGTGCGTCCCATGGGCCCACGTCGCCATTGGGTGGTATTAGGATCTTTTACTCCTCGATCTTTACTCTGGGATTCTGAACTCTCTTCTATTCGGGTTAAACGATTTTGCTAATAACAAAAATAACTTTAGGTTCTCGCGAGTACTTTCTCCCGGAGAGCCCCTTCAGTCCAGATGGTCACCGACTGCACCAGAAGATTTCGGAGATACTCTTTGATATTCTCTCGAGACTTTGTGCCCATCACTTTTGCTATTCCCGACCACCGATAAATCCTTATGGATAACTACTTACACTTGCCATTCTTACGATCATTCCCCATTGTTCTTGTTATTACAAGATACCCGAAGTTTTCTCTATTGTTTCGAGAATACTTCGTGCCTACTGCCTAGCAGTTCTTTGCCACATGAATACCCCTTCAAATAAATCGCCGCACTTGCCGAGTATCCGCTCATCCCCAGTTGTTCTTGTGTTTCAAAAAAGTCTTCAAAAATAATATTCGATCTTCCGAAAATCCTCTGGAGCCTTTGGCTCTTGAAATTCTTGCTTGCTTGCATTATGGTTAATCCCATAAGTCTCGTAGTCTTAATGACATTCCTTGTCATTATCATTTTGAGTCTGTTGACTCAATATGTTTGCGAATACACGCAATCATCATTGATCCTTATAAATTACTTTTCCGGCTGAGCTTCCATTCTTTTAACTGGAATTGGTTCTCGACCAATCCAATTGTCGTTGATTATACCCTAAGGCTATTCAACTTATCCATCCCTAATCAGAGCATTGCTTCTGATCCCTTGATTTGGAAATCATAATTCCTTTGCATTTGACAATTGAGTTAGTCAGTTGTTTCTATAATCTGATCTCCTTGCATTCTTCTCCCTCTAGTTGAGTACCGATACTCGTATCAGATCCTTTGTGGACCATCAAGTCCTTTGTTGGATTGTTATCCGACAGTGTCCTTCACATTTGATCACTTTATGAGTTCTTCCCCTGATACATAATGCCTTTGTTAAGTTGTATCCTCTGCTTGGCCAACCATGCTCTGCTTTCGGGCTTGTGTTATTTACTCTTGAAAATTGTGGTATATGTTTCTAAGAGGCCACTAAGGGTTGAACATATGCTTTCTCTAGACCGTGTGAACCCGAAAGTTTTCACGAGTCATACTCTTCTGGTGCTTCGCCAGATAAAATTTCAACACTGCAACTTAATCGAACGCGAGAAGTGGATGAAAGGTTATGCATTGGAGAAGTGGGAGTCGACCTTGAACTTTGTGTTCATGCCCATGGACCCGATGTACATCTTCTCATCGAAGCTTCTTTTAAAATTAATTATTCCCTTGATATAAGTTCATCTTATATCTGGGGTATGGCCTTTTACAATCGTGGTTCCGACCATGTTCTCCTTTAAATACCATTTTTGATGCAAGTGTAAGCACTTGTCTTCTATGGATCAATACCCCGGTACAACCTCTACTTTGATCTGTCGTCGAGTATTACCCCATGGTATCTCGAGATTATCTTGGAACTGCATAACTTCCTATGAGTTCTTCATCAAGTACTACATACTCAATGATTACAATTTTTCATGGGCTCTGAGTTATTGAACACTCAAAGACACCGATAACTGAACCGAGTCCGCTCTTCGGTTCAACAACTCTTCAGTAAGCTTCTATAAGTATGAGTTTGTACCCGATCACGCCATTACTAGCCTGTTTGGCTATATCATTGTCGTGATGATCTTAACTGTGCAACCCGGCCCTTATTCTCGGAGCACCAAATTGCGACGATAGCTAAGCTTACGTCGATCTTCCTCGTCATATCATTTTGCCTTGAACAACAAGCTAGATTTCAAGTTTGTGTCGTACCTATGGTTCCAATAACCTCTAGCTTCATCATTCTTTTGACTCGATGTCATCACCGATCGATTACATCTTCATGAACTCTCGCGACAAATGTGTCGTGGATATCATCAACATTCTGAGCTCTTCCAAGAGATCTATTGAAATCATGATGAGAAATACCATCCTTGCCCTCGATGATTGGTGTTATCAGCGACAACATTATTGCTTTCCCTCCAACACAAAACTTGTTCATGTATTGTGTTGTACCTTGAGTTCCTAGATATCCAACTTATGTTATATTCTACCGCGGAGTATTACCATCTTTGATGTTAAGAATGTTGTGAGGATTGCTCCACCTCTTAAGAATTCTTGCTATAATGATACTTCTCACCATCACCATTCTTTCTTGGCCCTCGTGTTGATTCCAACCGGGGTACCCACAAGTGAACGGTGTTGTTTGGATTATGCACTTCTAGCAACCCTATTGCTTTGAAGTTAATGATCGATAGTTCATTCTAAGTCCTTCGCTAATTGAATCACCATTCTAACATTGGTCGTGTAACCCAACCCATACTTCGGGCGCACCCTTCAACCAGTGTTTAATTGTGTATGTTTTCCTCGAGCATACTTCCTTATATCAGTTGATCTGACAAATGTTATCTCCTTGTTCACATAATTGTGGAAATCCATCTTGTCAGAAATCTCGATGGATTATCGCCGAGCCATCAGCCACCTCCTCATCCTCAACTTGGTTTAATGATGAACTATTGCTTCAGGAACCCTCTCCCATAGTTCATTTCCCGAGAATCTTGCAATGTCATTTCGTCGATTTGCGTTGCACCTTTCCTTCTTAGGTATCCTAAGTCTGAGGTATCCTGACACCAATCGGATCTGAATCTCGGTTAGATATGATGGTTGGGACAACTTTCCAAGAGTTATGATGTTGATCCTTTGATGACCCGGTAACATGATGTCATGCCTAGCACCCCCCCCCCCCGGCTGGAGGACCTATCATTATAGATTCCTTTTCAGCAAGGTTATCCATTCATCCATGAGGAAATTGTAAGACTTATTCTACAAGTTATTCTTGATGGATCCTTCGTGTTTCCAAAGTCTGATCTTCACCTGAAGACCATGTCACTGCTATCTCGAAGCATGTCAATGGTACTCCGATTTTCAACAGGCACGTTTGAAGCACGATGCTATATTTTAATTATCAATTATCCTAACACCGTTGTATGAGTAATATCATGAGATTCCTCCCCCCTTACCTAAATGGTTTTCTACTTTATATCCTGTCATGGATATCTTGCTCTGCTTATCCTTGGGAAGGATATACCCTCGAAATATGTGTTTAAACATATTTTCCTTTCCATTGTTCTGTTTAATCTGATGATCATATTTTCCTTCCATTGGTTTGTTTAAACCTTTTCTATGATCTATATGATATAAGCAGTAATAATCCACTGCTTGTGCAAACACCTCGATGTACAACTCTGTCAGTAAGACCTTGTTACTATTGTTGATGACATTCCGGTAACCACCGATGGACGGGAACCTTGCCTATTGGTCCGCCTCGTTTCAACGAGCAGGAAAATGGTTCTCTTCGTCCCTCGCCCTTGGTACCAACGTTGTTGCCGACATAACTGACTTGGTACTCTCTGACATGCCTTGCTATCATGACCGTGAAAGATGTCACTGCTCCTATTACAAAAAAAACCACATGGTGGGCCCATAACCCACAGTTCCACAGGATCGAAACCTGACTCTCCTGTACACCCCCTGTTTCCAAAGTTATTCCTCCCGCGTGGACTCGTATGTAATTCATGAGCCACCTTCCGATGAGATCGTCAATTCTGGCATCAGACACAATAATTATTCCGTGGTTTTAAAACCACTTTCACCTTCTGACTAGGCATTGAACGATTGCCTGGCTGCCTGAAACTTCTTATTGTACCTTCCAACTTTACTCTCGATGTGTTTATTTGTTCAACTCGAGAGGTACTCATATGCTCATTCATGGGTTAATCCCAGATCATTACCCTTATAACATACTATCGTTGCCAATATGCCTCGTTACCTATTCGTAAATACGATGAAGATCCCGAAGAAAGGATGCCGACTTCATCATGATGACCTAAAGCGGAGAAATGAAGACATCAATGTATTGGACCGATCTCTTCGAGAAGAGCAAGCCAGAATGAGAAGACCAGCTAGATTCGTTACCAAACCTTCCCCCCTTTCACTACCTCTTAAATCTCGGGACGAGATTTCTTGTAGTGGAGGAGAATTGTGACGCCCGGGTAATTAAGCTACAGTGATCCTCTGCTAATGGTGCCACGTCACCTCGTTTATAGTTGCTAATCTCGAGTTAGCTCGAAACCGATTCAAATTCAAATTCAAAAATAGGCAAACAATAAAAGTTTTCAAATAATAAAACTAAAATGTTCTGGTTGTGCCAAATAATGCGTAGGTAATTATGGTGGAGAAACCACACTTGTATAAAATATGTAAGTACTCAAAATGAATATAATAGTAGCAAAACAATTAGTTAAATGATTATAAAATAATAAACAATTTCAAATGATTTTATATTAGGTGCCAAGTTAATTGCGGTAGTGGCATAAGTATTAAAAATATTTTAGGTGCAACTTGGGTTTTTCATAAACATCGAAATTTAATAAAACAGAAAAGAAGAAAAGAAATAAAATAGAAAAACAAACTAACAAAAAAAAAGAGGAGAACCCCCCCTCCCACTTGGCTCTGGCCCAGCAAGCCACCGGCCCAACTGGGCCATCTCCCAGCCAGGCCGGCCCACCTCGGCCTACACATACCCCCCATCGACCGAACCCTAGCTACCCGATCCCCATTCCCCCACTCGCCCCCCTCCCGCATCGCCCGCTCCTCCCCCCCCCCCCCCGATCTGGATCGAGATCGGGGGCTCGACGCCGACGCCGCCCGGTGCTGTCCCGCCGGACGCCGGCGCCCCCACCGCCACACGACGCCGCCCCGTCCTCCCCTCCTCCCCGACCAGTCACCCAGGACGCCGGCGCTCCCCTCGCCGCACGCCCGACGCCCCACGTCGCCTCGGATCCGTCCCCGTCTCTCGTCGGGACCACATCGCCGGACCGCCGCCTCCTCGCCCTCCTCCTCGCCGGTCTTCTCCAACCGCCCCCGAGCCCACTGCCCCGTTACCCTACGCGCCCCCCTGTGAGCTTCCCCGTGCGGCTCCCCCCTCTCCCCCTAGGACGCCACCGCGTCACCCTCCCCGCCGGCGGTCGACGCGCTCCGGCGCCACCGTCGCCCGCGTCCCGCCGCGCCGGGCCGTCCCGTCCCCGGCCCCTCCCCGCTTCCCCGTACGGCGCCCCACGTTGGCGGCCCCGCTCTGCTGCTGCTGCTTGCTCCCGCGTGCTCGCGCGCCCCCTGCCGTGCCTCACCTGCCGCCGGGCTGCTCTGCTCCGCCCCTACCCCGGCCTCCCCCTGCTGCCCACGGCGTGCACGACCGCAGTGGCCGTCGGCGCCCTATGCAGCCACGGGTGCCCAGCTGCGGCCGGTTCGGGCCACTGCCATGTGGACCCGCAAAAAAAAAGGAATTAAAAAAAAAAAATTAAATTAATTAATTAATTAATTAACTTAATTAATCCTAATTTAATTAACCTAATTAACTACTTAACCTAATTAACTACTGTTAATTAACAGTATAGCCAATGACAGGTGGGCCTGCTGTCCAGTTTGACCAAGTCAAACTGCTGACTGGACTAGTCTAGTCATTGACAGGAGGGTCCCATTAGACCCCTTTGACCAGTCAACGGTCCCAGTTGACTGTTGACTGGGAAGTCAACTGGACCCCACCTGTCAGCCCCTTTAGTACATTGTTGTGTACAAGCTGTGGGTACACTTAGCAATTTCACCTTTAATTCTGAAATAATAAATAAATTCAAAAAATTTAGAAATTGTTTAAAACTTTGAAAAATCATATAAAATAAACCGTAGCTCGGATGAAAAAACTTTGTACATGAAAGTTGCTCAGAACGACGGGACGATTTCGGATACGCAGTCCGTTCGTCCGCCACACACCCCTAACCTATCGAACTCGCAACTTTTCCCCTTCGGTTCATCTGTCCGAAAACGTGAAACACCGGGAATACTTTCCCGGATGGTTCCCCCCTTAACCAGTACCACCTCATACCGCGTTAGAACACGTCTAGCTCTGCTTGTTGACCTGTTATGCACTTGCTTGCTATGTATTTACTGTTTCTCCCCCCTCTTCTCTCCGGTAGCCCCCGTGACGATGCTGATGCCCCTATGGACGACTACGTCACCGACGACCCCTCTCTCTTGCCAGAGCAACCAGGCAAGCCCCCCCCCTTGATCACCAGATATCGCCTATTCTCCTCTATACTGCTTGCATTAGAGTAGTGTAGCATGTTACTGCTTTCGTTAATCCTATTCTGATGCATAGCCTGACATTGTCGCTACATTTGTTGATACCTTACCTGCAATCCTAAATGCTTAGTATAGGATGCTAGTTTATCATCATTGGCCCTACATTCTTGTCAGTCTGCCTTGCTATACTATCGGGCCGTGATCACTTGGGAGGTGATCACGGGTATATACTATACATACATACATACTATACAGATGGTGACTAAAGTCGGGTCAGCTCATTGAGTACCCGCAAGTGATTCTGACGAGGGGGCTGAAAGGACAGGTGGCTCCATCCCGGTAGAGGTGGGCCTGAGTTCCCGACGGCCCCCGACTGTTACTTTGTGGCGGAGCGACAGGGCAGGTTGAGACCACCTAGGAGACAGGTGGGCCTGGCCCTGTTCGGCGTTCGCGGATACTTAACACGCTTAACGAGATCTTGGTATTTGATCTGAGTCTGGCTACGAGCCTATACGCACTAACCATCTACGTGGGAGTAGTTATGGGTATCCCGACGTCGTGGTATCAGCCGAAGCACTTCAGACGTCAGCGACGGAGCGGCGCGCGCCGAATTGGACTGGAACGCCACTAGGCTAGGTCTGCTTTCGGCCGCGTACGCAACGTGCAGGTGTGCTATGGGCGATGGGCCCAGACCCCTGTGCGCTTAGGTTTAGACCGGCGTGCTGGCCTCTCTGTTGAGCCTAGGTGGGGCTGCGACGTGTTGATCTTCCGAGGCCGGGCATGACCCAGGAAAGTGTGTCCGGCCAAATGGGATCGAGCGTGTTGGGCTATGTGGTGCACCCCTGCAGGGAAGTTAATCTATTCGAATAGCCGTGATCTTCGGTAACAGGACGACTTGGAGTTGTACCTTGACCTTATGACAACTAGAACCGGATACTTAATAAAACACACCCTTCCAAGTTCCACAGACAACCCGGTGATCACTTTTCTACAGGGCGACGAGGAGAGGATCGCCGGGTAGGATTATGCTATGCGATGCTACTGGAGATGCTGCTTGGAGATGCTACTTGGAGATGCTACTTGGAGGACTACAATCTACTCTCTTCTATATGCTGCAAGACGGAGGCTACCAGAAGCGTAGTCTTCGACAGGATTAGCTATCCCCTTCTTATTCTGGCATTCTGCAGTTCAGTCCACCGATATGGCCTCCTTACACATATACCCATGCATATGTAGTGTAGCTCCTTGCTTGCGAGTACTTTGGATGAGTACTCACGGTTGCTTTTCTCCCTCTTTTCCCCTTTCCCTTCTACCTGGTTGTCGCAACCAGATGCTGGAGTCCAGGAGCCAGACGCCACCGTCGACGACGACCCCTACTACACCGGAGGTGCCTACTACTACGTGCTGCCCGCTGATGACGACCAGGAGTGACCTAGGAGGATCCCAGGCAGGAGGCCTGCTCCTCTTTCGATCTGTATCCCAGTTTGTGCTAGCCATCTTATGGCACCCTGTTTAACTTATGTCTGTACTCAGATATTGTTGCTTCCGCTGACTCGTCTATGATCGAGCACTTGTATTCGAGCCCTCGAGGCCCCTGGCTTGTATTATGATGCTTGTATGACTTATTTTATTTGTAGAGTTGTGTTGTGATATCTTCCCGTGAGTCCCTGATCTTGATCGTACACATTTGCGTGCATGATTAGTGTACGATTAAATCGGGGGCGTCACAACAGATCCCCGATCGTCCCGACTGGACTCCACTACTGATCAACTAGAACGAAACAACACAAAGGACAAGATCTTCATCGAGCTCCTCCTGAGCTTGGTTGCGTCACCTGCTCGGTAACATCGGCACCTGCAAACTGGTTTTGGAAGTATCTGTGAGTCACGGGGACTCAGCAATCTCACAACCTCGCGATCAAGACTATTTAAGCTTATAGGAAGGGTAAAAGGTATGAGGTCGAGCTGCAGCAAGCAACTAGCATATATGGTGGCTACCATACGCAAAAGAGAGCGAGAAGAGAAGGCAAAAGCATGGTCGAGAATCTATGATCAAGAAGTGATCCTAGAACTACCTACGTCAAGCATTACTCCAACACCGTGTTCACTTCCCGGACTCCGCCGGAAAGAGACCATCACGGTTACACACGCGGTTGATACATTTTAATTAAGGTCAACTTCAGGTTTTCTACAACCGGACATTAACAAATTCCCATCTGCCCATAACCGCGGGCACGACTTTCGAAAGTTCAAATCCCTGCAGGGGTGTCCCAACTTAGCCCATCACAAGCTCTCACGGTCAACGAAGGATATTCCTTCTAGCGGGAAGACCCGATCAGACTCGGAATCCCGGTTACAGGACATTTCGACAATGGTAAAACAAGACCAGCAAAGCCTCCCAGATGTGCCGACAAATCCCGATAGGAGCTGCACATATCTCGTTCTCAAGGCACACCGGATGAGCCAGACATCGGGTGGGCCAGCCCAGAGTTGCCCCTGGTAGCCTCGAACATCGCTCAGTTGGACCAACACTTAGAGAAGCACTGGCCCAGGGGGGGGGGGTTAAAATAAGATGACCCTTGAGCCGGCCGACTCAAGGGAAAGAAAAGGCTAGGTGGCAAATGGTAAAACCAATGTTGGGCCTTGCTGGAGTAGTTTTATTCAAGGCGAATTGTCAAGGGGTTCCCATTATAACCCAACCGCGTAAGGAACGCAAAATCCGGGAACATAACACCGATTTGACGGAAACTAGGGCGGCAAGAGTGGAACAAAACACCAGGCATAAGGCCGAGCCTTCCACCCTTTACCAAGTATATAGATGCATTAATTAAATAAGATATATTGTGATATCCCAAGAAGTAAACATGTTCCAACAAGGAAGAACATCTCCATGTTCCAACAAGGAACAAACTTCAATCTTCACCTGCAACTAACAATGCTATAAGAGGGCCTGAGCAAAGCGGTAACATAGCCAGCAACGGTTTGCTAGGACAAGGTGGATTAGAGGCTTGGTCCAACAATATAGGAGGCACGATAAGCAAGTGGTAGGTATCGCAGCATAGGCATAGCAAAAGAGCGAGCATCTAGCAAAGCAAAGATAGTAGTGATTTCGAGGGTATGGTCATCTTGCCTGAAATCCCGCAAGGAAGAAGAATGAGTCCATGAAGAAGACAAACGGACGTAGTCGAATGGATCCTCAGAAACGCAACATTATCGGAACCAACCCAAAGAAGCAACCCCAGAAAGAAGCAAACAACATAGTAAACAACCACCACATAAGCATGACACGATGTGCAAACAAGTATGATGCATGTCCGGTTTAATGAGGCATGGCATGGCAAAGTGCACAGGCAAATTCTACAAATTAAGTGGAGCTCAATATGCAATGAGTTGCATATTGACGGAACACCACATCAATTATTTAGTTCTCTCTCGTTTATGTACTCAACAAAATTAAATGTTGGTTAGCATGGGAAGGGGTGAAGCACAACAAAACTACCTACCTAGGCAAGTTTAAATGAGGCCGGAAACAACGAACAACAATTCCGGTAAAACCCCATATGCATATTTTGGTTATGGTACTGTTCTGCCCTAAACCATATTTTAGAGTTGTTAAACATGCAAAGTAAGACCACCATGTTAAACTAGGCATTTTTCTACCCCATTTACATATAAAGTTTATAAAATTCCGAGTTACGGTTAAATAGTTATGAAATAAATTATTTTAGCAAGTTATTTAAGCAAATTTAAACAAACAACATTTTAAGCATTTTAAACATGGATGAAAATGACATATTATAAAACTGGACAAAATTCTAAGCAACTTTCATGTTAAGTTTGTTTAAATCCGATGCATGGTTGATGAGTTTTTATATGCATGAAGTGCAAGGGTTTTCCTGCAAATATGTAAAACCCTGGTTAATTAACAAATTTGCAAAACCATAAAAAAACAACCACTGGGCCGAAATTGTTTGGCCCAGCTACACAGGGGGGGTTTGGCGGCTGCTCACCATCGGGCCTTGGCCCAACTGGTGGAGAGGGAAGGCCTGCACGGGGGCGATGCTGGGCTTGGGTGCGATCATCAAGCGCTGATGCTGGGCCGGCCTTGCTGGAGGAGTCAGCGGGCGTTGGAGCGGCCCTGTTCGATGCAGAGGAGGCGCGCCCTCTTCTCGACAGGAAGAAGAAGCAGAAGCAGAGCAGCGGCGGCGCAAACTCCAGCAAAGACGAGGGCTGAAGGCAGCGGCGACTTGGCGGAGGCCGGCCGGATTTGGAGCGGGCTGGACCTTGGCAACCGAAGGCGGCCTAAGGCGCGGGAGTCCACGTGCGGCTGCAGTCAACAACGATGAGTGGTGCTCCTGCTGCTCGTTGAAGTGGAAGCCGAGGATGACGCGATGGAATTGAGGCAACAGCGGCGCTGGAAGGTGCAGGGACCTCGAGGAACGGCAGAACGGGGCGGCACCGAGCGGATCTGGACGGTTGGGTCGAGGAGGACGATGGCGGCATCCGACGACGGCGGCGTCCGACGACGGGGCGAGCGAGGCAACCTCCGTGAAGAAGATGGAGACGGCTGGGTTCATGGTCTGTGGAGGACGACGGGCTAAGGAATGAGGGGATGCGGGAGCTTCTGTTGCTGCTTGCCGGTGTCGGGTGCTGGTCGCGGTCGGGCTCTGGGCAGGGGAGGAGCACGGCGAAGTCGAGACAGAGGCGAGGTCGGACAGCGGAGGCGCCCACGGCGTGCTCCTGGCCAGGGCGTAGCTGCTCCTGCAGCAGATGGGTAGAAAACAAAGGGTTCAGAGAGGGGAAACGGGATGAGCATGATAAAGATAAGAAGGAGGCGTTGGATGGGGACTGCCTGGGTGACGACGATGACTGGGTTCAAGTTGTGGTCGTTGTTCTTGATGCGGCAGAGGAAGCTGGAGCGAGTCCTCGCGAGGAAGATGGTGGAGGCCGAGCGCGTTGGAGGAGTGGATCTCGGGCACAGGGACGAGGTGGATCGAGGGGAAGGCTTGGGTGGAGTCCGGTTGGTGGAGATGGATCTCGGTGGGATGCGGGAAGGCAAGGACGAATGCTGCTCTGGTTGGTGGGTGGATGATCACGAGGTGGATGCGGGATGGATCCCGAAGTGGATCCGTTGGAGTTGCGGCGGCGATGAGTGGATAGGGGAGGATCCCTAGAAAATAGGATTTGGTCTAGATTTAGACTAGGGAGTATATATATAAGGAAAGAGGGAGAGTTTAGGGGCTAATCCGTCCCTCCAATTAAAATCGAGCGGTCGAGAAAAATAGACTAGGAAGTCCAAATAAAAAAATGGTGATGTTTTGTGGACGTTTGGGGATGATCCGGACCCAACGGTGATGACTCCCCGGGTCGGGTTCGGGGCAATTTTCGAACGCGGGCGCGAGGAGGGCCGCGGGCTGATGAGAGAGGTCAGGTTGGACCTGGCGGTAGGTAGTGAGCTGTGTAGACGATCATGAGCTGAGAGAAGAGAAGAGAGGGAGGCCCGGCGACTGTTTCCAGAGACCGAAAACGTCCGACGTTAGACCGGCTATACTGCCGCTATAGTTTAACGGTTGGGCTATCAAACGAACTCCGAATGTGATGAAACTTGACAGGCAGTCTATCTACACTATAATAAGACCGCACACCAACTTTCAACCCAATCCGAGAACATTTTCCGGCCACATATAAAATAATATTTCGGAGGTGCCGCGGGCGCGTGCAAGTGTGGTTGGGCTCAGAACGGACAACTGACGGAACGAGGAGGCCGGGACAGATGCAAGTTTTTAAACATGATGATGCAATGCACATGATGACATGATAAGATGCAATGCGCAAGCAAATGACATGGCAACAACAGCGAAAAACTGGAAGACACCTGGCACATCGGTCTCGGGGCGTCACAACACTCCACCACTACGAGAGGATCTCGTCCCGAGATCTAGAATGGCACCAGAGGGACAACGGAAGAGAAAAAGGAGAGGTAAACTAAGTTGCTCCTTTGACAAACGAGTGAAACCAAAGAACCTTGAGAGGTTGAACAAATTCGAGAAAAGAATACAACAAAGGTGAACAAGGTCAAAAACACTCCATTAGAAAAGAGGGACAAAGAACATTGCGAAAAACCTTGAGGTTGAAGGGCAAGATATATATTGAAACCACTCCGGTTAAGAAGTTAAGCAAGACTTGATAATATTAAAAGAACTTGAGCAAAAGGGTACAACACTCCGGTTAAATGGATAAGCATGAAAAGAACAAGAACCTGACAAGAACAGAAGAAGGTTTGAAGAGAGCAGCATCACAATGCCTCCGGAAGAAATGAGATAATGGAATGGAATGAGCGGAGGAGGAAAACAATATCTTCTATCTCGATTGAGATTGAAGCATCTTTAGGAGAAGGTTCGAACGTAGTTGTTGGAAAAAAACCAACAACGAAAAGAGTAATCTTGTAGTGGACTTATGGAGAACAACTCAAAACTATGAGGTGAGATTCTGCCACTCACGGGAAAAAATGGATTGATATTACAAGGAGACGAGAAACTATATCACCGGGAGGATAAATGAAGAACTTGGGTCATTTATAAGCACCATAAATAGCAACAGTCCTTAGGGAAAGCTTTAGGTGAATATAACCGAAGATAAATCCAAAGAAGAAATTGATGGGTTTAAATATCTCATTCCTGACAACTTTTGAATCATGAAACATGAAGGGAAATTGTCAAGAAAGACATAACACCATCTCAAAAGAAAAGTTAAAAAGAATTGCACTCCGGATTGCAAGAAGAAGAATGATTGAGCTCCTTAAAACAATCTCGATGAAAACTTCGAAAAGGAAATAAATGCTTGATAAACCATCATGTAGTGCCTCCATGAAGAACTCCGGTAACAAAGAATGATCAAACGAAAGGAAAAAGAGGTTGAAAACACAAGGTGAATCCTTGTACCGATTTAGATGAATCTCCGTGGTGAAATAGTTGAAAAAGATTGGAACTCCGGGAAAAAGAGAAGATGAACAATTGAAATCAGGAATTTGATGAACCTCCGGAATAAGGAATTAATCACTTGGATGAACAAGAATAAGAATTATATTATGCTTAACCTTCACCAATTAAATTGATGACAAACAACGGATTTGGCATACTACTTATTCTCGTAGAAAGGATTAAGATAGATATAGCGTCAACTTGGAAAGGTCTTCCATGAACCATCGGTCG
Source organism: Triticum aestivum (assembly GCF_018294505.1). Taxonomy (NCBI): domain Eukaryota; kingdom Viridiplantae; phylum Streptophyta; class Magnoliopsida; order Poales; family Poaceae; genus Triticum; species Triticum aestivum. Next base: position 420,343,245 of record NC_057812.1, on the reverse strand, counting down.
GGTTGAAACAACGAATAAATTGATATGATGAATGAAGGAAGACAAAATCTTGGAAGAACCACCGTAAGAATTGAGAATGAACGAAAATACATGAGAGAGTTTAGATACAAGAGAACAAAGAGATCATGAACTGATTAGAGAATATACTTGAATGATGCACCGGTTAGATTTGGAGAATGAGAGCTGAAAGCTGGAATGAATAATCCTGAATTGATGGCCTTCATATAAACAAACCGAAAAGACTCCTGAATTACTCCGAATGGGTGAAAAGAATTCTCATAATCAAAACAAATATGAGGGGATGGCAACAAGCTAGAATCACGAATCTTGAAGAGAATGGAGCAGGATTGAGAGAAAATCTTCTTCGGTCTTCAAATTTTGAATTACGACGAGAAATACCACCATGAATTGTTTAGACACTCCGGAAGAATCAAAACAAAGAGGTTGAGCCAATGATGAAAAGAATTTGAAAGATCTTGGAGAAACCCTCTGACTGATGAAAATTCATTCTTATGTCAAACTTCAAAAGAATTTAGGCTAGCTCCGGGAAAAATTAGAAGAGTCAGGTAAGATCCTGGGAAAAGACCTGTGGGTTAGGGCCCACTAAAAAAACACTGTTGAACAATTTAAAAGAGAGAATGCACCGGTTGAATTAAAAGACTTGAATGAGATAACAACCTCGAGAAAGGTTGAACTGATCTTGAAAGACAAGATGAGCCTTCTGAGATATCTTCAGCACTCCCAAAAAACTGAATAGCGAGAAGTAAATTATTATGAGGTGCACCGGTATGAGAGGGTATTTGAAACGAGGAAAAAGGGGTATGAGATCAACACCAAAAGCTTGATTTGAATCCACCAGAGAAGAAAACGAGTGAAGAGCGACGAGCTTGAAGCTCCGTTAGAATCTTCATGAGAATCACCGAGTAAGAACATGAAGGAAAAGAATGGAGAGACTTCACATGAATCAAAGGATACTTGATTAAGAAATCTGCGTCCTTGAAGAAAAAGGGTGGGTGGGCGGGAAAAACAAAGGCAACTTGGAGACGGATGAAACAAACACCGTTGAGAAGAATTGATACTTGATCTTGCAGATGTTGAAATGATCGGATCCACTTGAAGAGAAACACACGAGTGGAACTGGATTTACATGACAATCTCGATTATCAAGAAGGATTAGTATTCACATCGGAGTATGAGAACACCGCTTAGGAACAGGTATGGAATCAACATTTGACTTCGAAGCAACTCGAATACCACAACTCAAAACAAAACAAAGGATTGGCTTGCAAAATAAGCCGAAACAAACATATGATAGAGATTTCGTCTGAAGTTTTCGTGGTGGGGCCTACACGGGCTCGATCGTACAGCACCATCATGTACAAGGCAGTGCACATGACATACGAAGCGTCCCCGAGTCGGCATAGCCAAGGACTCTTTAAGACACAACGAGACCACTGTAAAACCGACCGTGAATAGGCGGACCACTAGACGTCGAACCCCAATTTCATATCATACATCTGTCGGAAAAATATCCTAAGAGCTACTTGAATTCCCACTTATAAACTCCAGAAACTTTTCGGTTATGCAATCAAGTGTTGGGATACAGGGGAAGCATAATATCTCACCCAAACTAGCAAATCCTACATCCAGTAGTATCCATCCTTCAACACGGAACCAAGAAACCTTCGGAAATCATCTACCTCAACCTTCAAAAAGCATCCGTTATACGAGTTATGGCAATACTCCCGAACTCCCGCCCCAGTACTGGGTGGCGTCGAGGTTATCTCACCAACAACTGCATAAAAGAGATTTTCGATGTCGGCGAACTAAACTCAGGTATTCCAGAACTGCAACGATAAAATTATGACGACAACACCTCGGAGCTCAACTCCCCGGGACACTGCCACAGAACCCCTGACAGGAGGCACCAAGACAATGTTCTCGTCACAAAACCATCGGAACGATTCCAAGATACCCGCGTGATCCTAAAAAATATTAGTGAAATTTGAGAAAAGAAGAGTCAAAACTCTACGTGAGGATGTCTTACCAGAGCGATGAGGAGACTGGGAAGTAAAAAGAATTCCTAAACTCTCCGATATATAATTCCTAAATGACTCAAAAAAATTTTCTAGACACAACTCGGCCGCTAAAAACAATCAAGCAATGGGGCTCCTAAGGTCGGGGAAGGCTCTGATACCAACTTGTAACACCCTCGATGCGGCTATATCTCCCACATGTCGAAGCACGACTTAGAGGCATAACTGCATTGAAAGCAATGTCACAAGTGAGGTAATCTTCACAGAACCCATGTAATACATAAGGGAAAAGGATACATAGTTGGCTTACAATCGCCACTTCACACATTACAAGAATAAAGCATTACGTCATCCAGATACAATCAAGGCCCGACTACGGAGCCAAAATAAAAGTAGACTACCCCAAATGCTACACAGATCCCCGATCGTCCCGACTGGGCTCCACTACTGATCAACTAGAACAAAACAACACAAAGGACAAGATCTTCATCGAGCTCCTCCTGAGCTTGGTTGCGTCACCTGCTCGGTAACATCGGCACCTGCAAACTGGTTTTGGAAGTATCTGTGAGTCATGGGGACTCAGCAATCTCACACCCTCGCGATCAAGACTATTTAAGCTTATAGGAAGGGTAAAAGGTATGAGGTGGAGCTGCAGCAAGCGACTAGCATATATGGTGGCTACCATACGCAAAAGAGAGCGAGAAGAGAAGGCAAAAGCACGGTTGAGAATCTATGATCAAGAAGTGATCCTAGAACTACCTACGTCAAGCATTACTCCAACACTGTGTTCACTTCCCGGACTCCGCCGAAAAAAGACCATCACGGTTACACACGTGGTTGATACATTTTAATTAAGGTCAACCTCAGGTTTTCTACAACCGGACATTAACAAATTCCCATCTGCCCATAACCGCGGGCACGGCTTTCGAAAGTTCAAATCCCTGCAGGGGTGTCCCAACTTAGCCCATCACAAGCTCTCACGGTTAACAAAGGATATTCCTTCTAGTGGGAAGACCCGAGCAGACTCGGAATCCCAGTTACAAGACATTTCGACAATGGTAAAACAAGACCAGCAAAGCCACCCAGATGTGCCGACAAATCCCGATAGGAGCTGCACATATCTCGTTCTCAGGGCACACCGGATGAGCCAGACGTCGGGTGGGCCAGCCCAGAGTTACCCCTGGTAGCCTCAGACATCGCTCAGTTGGACCAACACTTAGAGAAGCACTAGCCCCGGGGGGGGGGGGTTAAAATAAGATGACCCTTGAGCCGGCCGACTCAAGGGAAAGAAAAGGCTAGGTGGCAAATGGTAAAACCAATGTTGGGCCTTGCTGGAGGAGTTTTATTCAAGGCGAATTGTCAAGGGGTTCCCATTATAACCCAACCGCGTAAGGAACGCAAAATCCGGGAACATAACACCGATTTGATGGAAACTAGGGCGGCAAGAGTGGAACAAAACACCAGGCATAAGGCCGAGCCTTCCACCCTTTACCAAGTATATAGATGCATTAATTAAATAAGATATATTGTGATATCCCAACAAGTAAACATGTTCCAACAAGGAACAACATCTCCATGTTCCAACAAGGAACAAACTTCAATCTTCACCTGCAACTAACAACGCTATAAGAGGGGCTAAGCAAAGCGGTAACACATGGCCAAACAACGGTTTGCTAGGACAAGGTGGGTTAGAGGCTTGGTTCAACAATATAGGAGGCATGATAAGCAAGTGGTAGGTATCGCAGCATAGGCATAGCAAAAGAGCGAGCATCTAGCAAAGCAAAGATAGTAGTGATTTAGAGGGTATGGTCATCTTGCCTGAAATCCCGCAAGGAATAAGAACGAGTCCATGAAGAAGACAAACGGACGTAGTCGAATGGATCCTCACAAACACAACGTTATCGGAACCAACCCGAAGAAGCAACACCGGAAAGAAGCAAACAACATAGTAAACAACCACCACATAAGCATGACACGATGCGCAAACAAGTATGATGCATGTCCGGTTTAATGAGGCATGGCATGGCAAAGTGCACAAGCAAATTCTACAAATTAAGTGAAGCTCAATATGCAACGAGTTGCATATTGACGGAACACCACATCAATCATTTAGTTCTCTCTCGTTTATGTACTCAACAAAATTAAATGTTGGTTAGCATGGGAAGGGGTGAAGCACAACAAAACTACCTACCTAGGCAAGTTTAAATGAGGCCGGAAACAACGAACAACAATTCCGGTAAAACCCCATATGCATATTTTGGTTATGGTACTGTTCTGCCGTAAACCATATGTTAGAGATGTTAAACATGCAAAGTAAGACCACCATGTTAAACTAGGCATTTTTCTACCCCATTTACATATAAAGTTTATAAAATTCCGAGTTATGGTTAAATAGTTATGAAATAAATCATTTTAGCAAGTTATTTAAGAAAATTTAAGCAAACATCATTTTAAGTATTTTAAACATGGATGAAAATGACATATTATAAAACTAGACAAAATTCTAAGCAACTTTCATGTTAAGTTTGTTTAAATCCGATGCACGGTTGATGAGTTTTTATATGCATGAAGTGCAAGGGTTTTCCTGCAAATATGTAAAACCCTGGTTAATTAACAAATTTGCAAAACCATAAAAAAACAACCACTGGGCCAAAATTGTCTGGCCCAGCTACACAGGGGGGGTTTGGCGGCTGCTCACCACCGGGCCTTGGCCCAACTGGTGGAGAGGGAAGTCCCGCAGGGGGGCGTTGCTGGGCTTGGGTGCGATCATCAAGCGCTGATGCTGGGCCGGCCTTGCTGGAGGAGTCAGCGGGCGTTGGAGCGGCCCCGTTCGATGCAGAGGAGGCGCGCCCTCTTCTCGACAAGAAGCAGAAGCAGAGCAGCGGCGGCGCAAACTCCAGCAACGACGAGGGCTGAAGGCAGCGACGACTTGGCGAAGGCCGGCCGGATCTGGAGCGGGCTGGACCTTGGCAACCGAAGGCGGCCTAAGGCGCGGGAGTCCATGTGCGGCTGCAGTCAACGACGATGAGTGGTGCTCCTGCTGCTCATTGAAGTGGAAGCCGAGGACGGCGCGATGGAATTGAGGCAGCAGCGGCGCTGGAAGGTGCAGGGACCTCGAGGAACGGAGGAACGGGGCGGCACCGAGCGGATCTGGATGGTGGGGTTGAGGAGGACGATGACGGTGTCCGACGATGGCGGCGTCCGACGACGGGGCGAGCGAGGCAACCTCCGTGAAGAAGATGGAGACGGCTGGGTTCATGGTCTGTGGAGGACGACGGGCTCAGGAACGAGGGGATGCGGGAGCTTCTGTTGCTGCTTGCCGGCGTCGGGTGCTGGTCGCGGTCGGGCTCTGGGCAGGGGAGGAGCACGGCGAAGTCGAGACAGAGGCGAGGTCCGACAGCGGAGGCACCCACGGCGTGCTCCTGGCCAGGGCGTAGCTGCTCCTGCAGCAGATGGGCAGAAAACAAAGGGTTCAGAGAGGGGAAACGGGATGAGGATGAGAAGGATAAGAAGGGGGCGTCGGATGGGGACTGCCTGGGTGACGACGATGACTGGGTTCAAGTTGTGGTCGTCGTTCTTGATGCGGCAGAGGAAGCTGGAGCGAGTCCTCGCGAGGAAGATGGTGGAGGCCGAGCGCGTTGGAGGAGTGGATCTCGGGCACGGGGACGAGGTGGATCGAGGGGAAGGCTTGGGTGGAGTCCGGTTGGTGGAGATGGATCTCGGTGGGATGCGGGCAGGCAAGGACGAACGCTGCTCTGGTTGGTGGGTGGATGAACATGAGGTGGGTGCGGGATGGATCCCGAAGTGGATCCGTTGGAGTGGCGGCGGCGACGAGTGGATAGGGGAGGATCCCTAGAAAATAGGGTTTGGTCTAGATTTAGACTAGGGAGTATATATATAAGGAAAGAGGGAGAGTTTAGGGGCTAATCCGTCCCTCCAATTAAAATCGAGCGGTCGAGAAAAATAGACTAGGAAGTCCAAATAAAGAAATGCTGATGTTTTGTAGACGTTTGGGGATGATCCGGACCCAACGGTGATGACTCCCCGGGTCGGGTTCGGGACAATTTTCGGACGCGCGCGCGAGGAGGGCCTTCGGGTTGACGGGAGAGGTCAGGTTGGACCTGGCGGTAGGTAGTGAGCTGTGTAGACGGTCTCGAGCTGAGAGAAGAGAAGAGAGGGAGGCCCGGCGACTGTTTTCGGAGACCGAAAACGTCCGACGTTAGACCGGCTATACTGCCGCTATAGTTTAACGGTTGGGCTATCAAACGAACTCCGAATGCGATGAAACTTGACAGGCGGTCTATCTACACTATAATAAGACCGCACGCCAACTTTCAACCCAATCCGAGAACATTTTCCGGCCACATATAAAATAATATTTCGGAGGTGCCGCGGGCGCGTGCAAGTGTGGTTGGGCTCAGAACGGACAACGGACGGAACGAGGAGGCCGAGACAGATGCAAGTTTTTAAACATGATGATGCAATGCACATGATGACATGATAAGATGCAACACGCAAGCAAATGACATGGCAACAACAGTGAATTACTGGAAGACACCTGGCACATCGGTCTCGGGGCGTCACAGCAAGTGGTGGCCGGGGGGGGGGGGAACGGTTTTTTGGTTAAGTCAAAACTAGCGGTAGCGCGTAGCGCTTTTTCCATAATGTGCTACTGCTATACATACGTAATTTTCTCTCTTTTTTATTTCCTTTTCTGTTTCTATAGCGGGGGTCCTGGAAACGCGTTGCAGCTGCATTAGCTACAGCGCCTCTTACTAACACACGCTACAACTAACCCTTTTTCTGTTTTTTCGCTTTTTCATTTATTTTGCTTTACATTATATTTTTTCTTTCTCCTTTTTCTCTTTCTTTCATTTTCATTTACTTTTCTATTTGTTTTTCATTTTATTTTATTTCCATTAGCAGTAGCGCTGTTACAGGGGAACGCGTTGCTACTCATGCGTAGCCCATCGTTCCAGCAATGGGAATATTAGTGGTAGCGCTTTTATGGGCACACGCGCTACTGCTAGGATCGTATCTGCAGCGTGGTTTATTCTGAACCGCTATGCTATCTAGCACTAGCGCCCTTTTTTAACCCGCGCTGTTGCCAAATTTCTGTGTATAAGGTTTTTCCCAGTAGTGACACCGCGCTCTCCCGTCGCCCTCCGCACACCCTCGACGCCGCCCCCAACCCCGACCTCGACACCTCCCCTGACCCTACCTCGCCACCGCCCTACATCGCTGCCCTCCGCTGCGCGCCCGAGCCCGAGCCCGACTGTAACGCACCGAGACCGATGTGCCAGGTGTCGTCTAGTTATTCGCTGTTGTTGCCTTCATCATTGCATCATGTGCATTGCATCATGTCATCATGCCATCATCTCATAAATCTTCTGCATCTCAACTAAATAAATTGTGTGGATCTTCGATCCATTTAAATCGAGGAAAGAGTGATTTCTCTTTATAACATATCCTCCTAATATTTAGGGAGTTATTATAAATATTCCATTAATTTGGAATCACCAAAACACACTTGCAAGTAATTACACAGGCCTTTGTTACCACACATCTTGACCTCAAACTTTGTCCATAAATTCATTCTTCATATTTCGGAGATCCACCAAAAATCCGAACATTTTGGACCTTCCCAACCCTCACTTCCTATTCAAATCATTTGAATTTAAATCAAATGAGTTTGAATTTAAATATCTCAATCTTGGCCTTTTCTATTTTTCTCGAAGCAAGCACATTTTTGCGACCTCAAGAAAACTATCCTCATGCCCAGATTCCATCCCTAACTTCTCTTTCTTTTCTTTCTCTTTTTCTGTTTTGTTTCGAAATGGAAAAGGAGAATTTAGAGAAAGGGAGAGAGAGGAGGGAAGTCAGCCCACCCGGGCCTCTCCATCCCCACCGGCCTGTTAGACCTCCTCCGAACTGGGCCTCCCGCGCCGGCCCATCTAATCCTAACCCTAGCCCAGAACACCCCCTCCCGACCCCCTGGTCTCACCCCCTCGCTTTCCCCTTGCGCCGCCAGGGAGGACCGAGCCCGATCCCACTTCTCTCCTCGATTCCCTCCTCCTCACACGCTCGCAACAGAGAGAGGGATCCCGATCCCGATCCCAGCATGCGCGAGCCCGCGCCCCCGCCTCCTTTTCCCACCAGTGCCGTCGCCTTCCCCACTCTGGTGAGGCCGCCGCCGCGCCATCTCGCCTCCTCCCTCTCTCCCGCGATGGCCGCCGTGCCAAGTCCCTGGAGCCTCAACACCGAGCCCCTCCACTCCTTCCTGCAAGGCCCCGCTCCCATGCCCGCACCCGTCGTCCTCCACGCCCAGCAGGAGCCCCGCACCACTCATCCCAATTTTTTTGGCCGGAGCTTGCCGGAGCCACAGCACCGGCCGTCGCCAGACCTCCTCCTCGGCTCCACCATGCCGGCTCCCGGTGCCTCCGCTTCACCCTCGCTACCCCACAGCCTGCAGCGAACGTCGCCGGCCTTTCCTTCTTTCTCCCGTGCGCCTCCCTCTCCTGCAAGGCCGCCCCTCGCCTTGCCGCAGCCGAGCTGCGCCGCGGCGCCGACCAGTACTGGCCTCGACCTCCTCACGCGCTGTCAAGCTCCTGGAGCTACTGCTACTCCCTGCATCACCGTGCGCTCGCTGGCGCCTTCAGCAACCCGAGGAGCCCGTCCATGGCCTCGCCCGCATCGACCGCACCTAGGGCTGCCTCCTCGCCCTTGCTATTCGCTCGTGGGCCACGCGACCTGCTGTCCGCCTCGCCAAGACTCGAGGCCTCGTTGGTGTTGCTTCGTTTTGGATGTGCCATCTTTTCTGACAAGTGTACGACTACACCCGGTGATGCAACAAGCCCCGACAACATGTACATCTACTCCATCAAGACCGGACCGATAAGTACCCCAATGTCATGTGTACAATGACCGTCGCCGAAGACCCGGATAGAAAAACGTCAAGTACCTATGACCGAAGAACGCCATGTACCTCTCCGAAGAAAACCGAACATGTACCACCACGTCTGGAGGCATCGGATCCGTCAAATTCCACTACCACCGTGAAAAACTACCGTAGCCGAGATCACGAGAACCTCTACTTCCTCCTCAAAACGTGAATGACTACCGTCGACCCCAAGTGACTCGAATTCGTCAAGTCCTTCTACGAAAACGTGTACCACTACCGTCGCGAGTACCTCTACCATCGTCGTGTACCCCCTACTTCCACCACGTCCCGAGAACGTTTACTTCCTCTACTCGGCACCGAACGAGAACCGTTCCGTTTGCATGCTTTGAAGGTATAACCTCGAGACGACGCCCGTGAACGAATGAATGCATGCTGTATGAGATGCACACTTGTTTTACCTCGAGTCTGAACTATCGGTGCACATTGCCCCTCCTTTGCTTGCCACCGACATGTGGGAACTCGGTATCCGAGATCACCCCACCATTCTTGCATGACACGTTCCCGTCACTTTCTTTGCACCGATGTCTCAATCGAGTTTCCGGAAACGGAACGTTGCCATGGCACCGTTTCCGTTATCGTCGCGGTGGCACCCTTTCTTTCCGCCACGATGACAAATGCCTCGTATCTTTTCATGTCAACATTTTCTTAAAATTGCATAAACTTGTTCATGTCATCCGCATCATGATAACAACAATTAAAAATGTTTAAATTGTTGTTTGCATTAAATTACTAATGCATATGGGGATTTACCGGGTTTGTTGTTTGTTATATCCGACCCCATTTAAATTGTTTAGATGGTATAGTTTTGTTATGCCTCACCTCTTGCCATGTTTAACAACATTTAATATTGTTGGGTACCTAAACGAGAGAGAACTAAATAAGTCCCGTGGTGTTTCGTCAATATGCAACTCGTTGCATATTGAGCTCCACTTAACTTGTAGTTTTGCTTGTGCACTTTTCCATGCCATGCTTCATTAAACCGGACATGCATCATACTTGTTTGTGCATCATGCCATGCCTATGTGATGGCTGTTTACTATGTTGTTTGCTTCTTTCCGGTGTTGCTTCTTCGGGTTGGTTCCGATAACGTCGCGTTTGTGAGGATCCGTTCGACTTCGTCCGTTTATCTTCTTCATGGACTCATTCTTCTTCCTTGCGGGATTTCAGGCAAGATGACCATACCCTCGAAATCACTTCTATCTTTGCTTGCTAGTTGCTTGCTCTTTTGCTATGCCTAGCTACGATACCTACCACTTGCTTATCATGCATCCCATATTGTTAAGCCAAGCCTCTAACCCACCTTGTCCTAGCAAACCGTTGTTTGGCTATGTTACCGCTTTGCTCAGCCCCTCATATAGCGTTGTTAGTTGCAGGTGAAGACTGAAGTTTGTTCCTTGTTGGAACAGGGAGATGCTGTTCCTTGTTGGAACATGTTTACTTGTTGGGATATCACAATATATCTTATTTAATTAATGCATCTATATACTTGGTAAAGGGTGGAAGGCTCGGCCTTATGACTGGTGTTTTGTTCCACTCTTGCCGCCCTAGTTTCCGTCATATCGGTGTTATGTTCCCAGATTTTGCGTTCCTTACGCGGTTGGGTTATAATGGGAACCCCTTGATAGTTCGCCTTGAATAAAACTCCTCCAGCAAGGCCCAACATTGGTTTTACCATTCGCCACCTAGCCCTTTTCTTTCCATTGGGTTCTGCAGACTCAAGGGTCATCTTTATTTTAACCCCCCCGGCTAGTGCTCCTCTGAGTGGTGGTCCAACTGAGCGATGTCCGAGGCTACTAGGGGCAACTCTGGGCTGGCTTACCCGACGTCTTGCTCATCCGGTGTGTCCTGAGAACGAGATATGTGCAGCTCCTATCGGGATTTGTCGGCACATCTGGGTGGCTTTGCTGGTCTTGTTTTACCATTGTCGAAATATCTTGTAACCGGGATTCCGAGCCTGATCGGGTCTTCCCGCTAGAAGGAATATCCTTCGTTGACCGTCAGAGCTTGTTATGGGCTAAGTTGGGACACCCCTGCAGGGATTTGAACTTTCGAAAGTTGTGCCCGCGGTTATGGGCAGATGGGAATTTGTTAATGTCTGGTTGTAGAAAACCCGAAGTTGACCTTAATTAAAATACATCAACCGCGTGTGTTACCGTGATGGTCTCTTTCCGCCGGAGTCCGGGAAGTGAACACGGTGTTGGAATGTTTGACGTAGGTTGTTCTAGGATCACTTCTTGATCATAGTTGTTCGACCGTGCTTTTGCCTTCTCTTCTCGCTCTCTTTTGCGAATAGGTTAGCCACCATATATGCAAGTCGCTTGCTGCAGCTCCACATCATACCTTTTACCCTTCCTATAAGCTTAAATAGTCTTGATCGCGAGGGTGCGAGATTGCTGAGTCCCCGTGACTCACAGATACTTCCAAAACCAGCTTGCAGGTGCCGTTGAACCGTGCAGATGATGCAACCAAGCTCAAAGAGGAGCTCAATGAAGATCTTGTCCTTTATGTTGTTCCATTTTCTAGTTGATCAGTAGTGGAGCCCAGTTGGGGTCGATCGGGGATCTGTGTAGCATTTGGGGTAGTCTTCTTTTATTTTGGTTCCGTAGTCGGACCTTGTGTGTATCTGGATGATGTAATGCTTTATTCATGTATTGTGTGAAGTGGTGATTGTAAGCCAACTATGTATTTCTTTCCCTTATGTATTAGATGGGTTGTGTGAAGATTACCTCACTTGCGACATTGCTTTCAATGCGGTTATGCCTCTAAGTCGTGCTTCGACACGTGGGAGATATGGCCGCATCGAGGGCGTTACAAGTTGGTAATCAGAGCCTTCCCCGACCTTAGGAGCCCCCCTGCTTGATCGAATAGCTGGCGTTGTTGAGTCTAGAAAAATGTTTTGAGTCATTTAGGAATTATATATATCAGAGAGTTAGGAATTCTTTTTACTCCTCAGTCCCTTCGTCGCTCTGGTGAGGCATCCTGACGTAGAGTTTTGACTCTTCTCTTCTCAAATTTCACTTAATTTTTTTAGGATCACCCGGGTATCTTGGAATCGTTCCGATCGATTTGTGACGAGAACATTGTTCTTGGTGCCTCCTGTCATTTAGGGGTTGTGGCAGTGTCCCGGGAAGTTGACCTCTGAGGTGTTGTCGTCACAATTTTATCGTTGCAGTTCTGGAATACCTGAGATAGTTTCGCCGACATCGAAAATCTCTTTTATGCAGTTGTTGGTGAGATAACCTCGACGCCACCCAGTACTGGGGCGGGAGTTCAGGAGTATTGCCATAACTCGTATAATGGATGCTTTTCGAAGGTTGAGGTAAACGATTTCCGAAGGTTTCTTGGTTATGTGTTGAAGGATGGATACAGCTGGATGTAGGATTTGCTAGTTTTGGGTGAGATATTATGCTTCCCCTGTATCCCCAACACCTGATTGCATAACCGGAAAATTTCAGGAGTTTATAAGTGGGAATTCAAGTAGCTCTTAGGATATCTTTTCAACAGATGTATGATACGAAATTGGGGTTCGATGTCTAGTGGTCCGCCTATTCACGGTTGGTTTTACAGTGGTCTCGTTGTGTCTTAAAGAGTCCTTGGCTATGCCGACTCGGGGATGCTTTGTATGTCATGTGCACTGCCTTGTACATGATGGTGCTGTACGATCGAGCCCGTGTAGGCCCCACCACGAAAACTTCGGATGAAATCTCTATCATATGTTTGTTCTGGCTTATTCTACTAGCCAATCCTTTGTTTTGTTTTGAGTTGTGCTATTCTAGTTGCTTCGAAGTCAAATGTTGATTCCATACCCTTTCCCAAACGGTGTTCTCATACTCCGATGTGAATACTAATCCTTCTCGATCATCGAGTTTGTCATTTCAATTTCTCTTCAACCGGTGTGCTTCTCTTCAAGCGGATCCGTCCATTTTCAACATCCGCAAGATTCAACCTAAGCTCTCAACGTTGTTTGTTTCATCCATCCCAAGTTGCCTTTGTTTTTCCCACCCTCCCACCCTTGTTTCTTCAACGACTCAGATTTCTTATTCAAGTATCCTTCTATTAATGGAAGGCCTCTCCATTCCCTTTTCCGTTAATGTTCTTATCCGGTGATTCTCATGAAGATTTTAACGGAGCCTCAAGGTCATCATCCTTAATTCTTTTCTTCTTTGGGGGTTTCAATTCTAGTTTTTCTGTGTTGATCATATTCTTTTCCTTGCTTCAAATGTCTTCTCATACCGGTGCTCCTAATATTCATTTCTCACTATTCAATTGTTCCGGAGTGCTCAAGATATCTCGAAGATTCATGTCTCCACTCTGCAGTCGGTCAAGAGCTTTCAAGGATGTTATCTCATTCAAGCCATTTAATTCAACCGGTGCAATCATCTCTTTTAATTCATTTCAATGGTGTTTCTTTTGAGTGGGCCCTAACCCACAGGTCTTTTCCCAGGATCTTACCTGACTCTTCTAATGTTTCCGGAGTTATTCTGTAATTCTTTTCCAAGTTTGACGTAAGAACAATTCATCATCAGTCATATGTATTTCTCCAAGATGTTTTCAAATTCTTTTCATAGTTGGCTCAACCTCTTCGCTTTTGTTTCTTCCGGAGTGCCTCGATAATTCATGGTGGTGTCTCTCATCGTCTTTCATAACACTTGAAGACCGAAGAAGATTTTTCCTCCATATCTTGCTCCAGTTTATTCAAGATTCGTGATTCTAGCTTGTTGCCATCCTCTCATAGTTGTTTTTGGATTGTGAGAATTCCTTTCATCTATCCGGAGCAAATTCTAGAGTCTTCTCAATTTGTTATCCGGAGTCCAGCAATTCAGGTGTATTCATTCTCATCTTTCAGTTGTCATTCTCCAATCTTACCGATGCATCAAGTGATCTCTAATCAGTCCGTGATCCCTTCATTCTCATGTATCTAAATTCTCTCAAGCATCTTCGTTCATTTGTTAATTCTTCCCGTTGTGTTCTTTATCTTCTCTTCGTTCATGCTTAATTCTTACGATGGTTTGCTCAAGATTTCTCTTCCTTATCAATTCATTCATGGTTTCAATCCTACCGGTGATTCGTTGAAGACCTTCCCAAGTATGCGCAATATCCCTCTTAATCCTTTCTACGAGAATAAGTAGTTTGCCAAATCCATTGCTTGTCATCAATCTAAATTGGTGAAGGATAAGCATGATGCAATTCTTATTCTTGTCATCGAGTAAATTCAATTCTTTCCTTATTCTGGGGGCTCATCAAATTCTCGTTTCCAATTATTTCATCTTTTCTCTTCCGGAGTTCCAAGCTCTCGCAATTATATCACCACGGAGATCCATCTAAATCATTACAAGGTTTCACCTTGTGTTTTCAACTTCTTTTTCCTTTTGTTTGATCATCCTTCTGTTACCAGAGTTCTTCATGAAGGTTCTACATGATGGTTCATCAAGGATTTAATTCCTTCTAGAAGTGTTCATCGAGATTCTTTTCTAACAAGCTCAAGCATTCTTCATCTTGCTATCCGGAGTGCAATTCTTTCTTCCGTATTATTGGAGGTGGTATTATGTCATTCTTGATAATTTGAGTTCATGTTTTCATGATTCACATGTTGTCAAGAATGAGATATTTTAAATCCATCAATCTCGTCATTGGAGTTATCTTGGGTTATATTTCACCTAAAGCCTTCCCTAAGGATTGTTGCTACTTATGGTGCTCATATATGATCCAAGTTCTTCATCTACCCTCCTGGTGAAATAAGCTTTCTCGCCAATTTGTTCATATCAATCCTATTCTTTTCCCGTGAGTGGCAGGTTGTCACCTCATATATTTGGGATATATTCCATAAGACCATATCAAGTTTATTCTTTTCGTTGTTGGTTTTCCCAACAACTCCATCCAATCTTTCTTTTTAAAGATGCTTTCTCAAATTCATTTCAGGCAGAACTTGTTGCCTTCTTCTCTGTTCTTTTGGGTCCATTCTTACATTTCTTCTGGAGGCTTTGTGATGTTGCTCCCTTCAACCCATCATCTTGGTTGTCAAGATCATGTTCAGTTCCTTCCATTTTCAGTCGAAGTGCTTCCCAAATTATACCATTCTTTCCCTCTCTATCTTGTTTTTAACCGGAGTGTTGTTCCTTTTTCCTCAACTTCTTTTCGTCTTATCAAGTCTGGTACCACTTTTCAATCGGAGTGCTGCCCGAAGTTGTTCTTCCTTGTTCCTTTTTCTAACAGAGTGTTTCCAACTTCGTTCATCTCCATTGTTTTCTTTCTGTCTTTTGCTCAACATCGCAAGGTTCTTTGGTTTCACTCGTTTGTCAAAGAAGCAACTTAGTTTTACCTCTTCTCTTTCTCTTCCGTTGTCCCTCCGGTGCCATTCTAGATCTCGGGACGAGATTCTCTCGTAGTGGTGGAGTGTTGTAACGCCCTGAGACCGATGCGCCAGGTGTCGTCTAGTTATTTGCTGTTGTTGCCTTCATCATTGCATCATGTGCATTGCATCATGTCATCATGCCATCATCTCATAAATCTTCTGCATGTCAACTAAATAAATTGTGTGGATCTTCGATCCATTTAAATCGAGGGAAGAGTGACTTCTCTTTATAACATATCCTCCTAATATTTAGGGAGTTATTATAAATATTCCATTAATTTGGAATCACCAAAACACACTTGCAAGTAATTACCCAGGCCTTTGTTACCACACATCTTGACCTCAAACTTTGTCCATAAATTCATTCTTCATATTTCGGAGCTCCACCAAAAATCCGAACATTTTGGACCTTCCCAACCCTCACTTCCTATTCAAATCATTTGAATTTAAATCAAATGAGTTTGAATTTAAATATCTCAATCTTGGCCTTTTCTATTTTTCTCGAAGCAAGCACATTTTTGCGACCTCAAGAAAATTATCCTCATGCCCAGATTCCATCCCTAACTTCTCTTTCTTTTCTTTCTCTTTTTCTGTTTTGTTTTTAAATGGAGAAGGAGAATTTAGAGAAAGGGAGAGAGAGGAGGGAAGTCAGCCCACCTGGGCCTCTCCATCCCCACCGGCCTGTTAGACCTCCTCCCAACTGGGCCTCCCGCGCCGGCCCATCTAATCCTAACCCTAGCCCAGAACACCCCCTCCCGACCCCCTGGTCTCTCCCCCTCGCTTTCCCCTTGCGCTGCGAGGGAGGACCGAGCCCGATCCCACTTCTCTCCTCGATTCCCTCCTCCTCACACGCTCGCAACAGAGAGAGGGATCCCGATCCCGATCCCAGCATGCGCGAGCCCGCACCCCCACCTCCTTTTCCCACCAGTGCCGCCGCCTTCCCCACTCCGGTGAGGCCGCCGCCGCGCCATCTCGCCTCCTCCCCGTCTCCCGTGATGGCCGCCGCACCAAGTCCCTGGAGCCTCAACACCGAGCCCCTCCACTCCTTCCTGCAAGGCCCCGCTCCCATGCCCGCACCCGTCGTCCTCCACGCCCAGCAGGAGCCCCGCACCGCTCGTCCCAATTGTTTTGGCCGGAGCTCGCCGGAGCCACAGCACCGGCCGTCGCCGGACCTCCTCCTCGGCTCCACCCTGCCGGCTCCCGGCGCCTCCGCCTCACCATCGCTACCCCACAGCCTACAGCGAACATCGCCGGCCTTTCCTTCTTTCTCCCGTGCGCCTCCCTCTCCTGCAAGGCCGCCCCTCACCTTGCCGCAGTCGAGCTGCGCCGCGGCGCCGACCAGTGCTGGCCTCGACCTCCTCACGCGCTGTCAAGCTCCTGGAGCTGATGCTGCTCCCTGCATCACCGCGCGCTCGCTGGCGCCGTCAGCAACCCGAGGAGTCCGTCCATGGCCTCGCCCACATCGACCGCGCCTAGGGCTGCCTCCTCGCCCTCACTGTTCGCTTGTGGGCCACGCGACCTGCTGTCCGCCTCGCCAAGACTCGAGGCCTTGTTGGTGTTGCTTCGTTTTGGATGTGCGATCTTTTCTGACAAGTGTACGACTACACCCGGCGATGCGACAAGCCCCGACAACATGTACATCTACTCCATCAAGACCGGACCGATAAGTACCCCAACGTCATGTGTACAACGACCGTCGCCGAAGACCCGGATAGAAAAATGTCAAGTACCTATGACCGAAGAACGCCATGTACCTCTCCGAAGAAAACCGAACATGTACCACTACGTCCGGAGGCATCGGATCCATCAAGTTCCACTACCGCCGTGAACAACGACCGTCGCTGAGATAACGAGAACCTCTACTTCCTCCTCAAAACGTGAACGACTACCGTCGACCCCAAGTGACTCGGATTCGTCAAGTCCTTCTACGAAAACGTGTACCACTACCGTCGCGAGTACCTCTACCATCGTCGTGTACCCCCTACTTCCACCACGTCCCGAGAACGTTTACTTCCTCTACTCGGCACCGAACAAGAACCGCTCCGTTTGCATGCTTTGAAGGTATAACCTCGAGACAACGCCGGTGAACGAATGAATGCATGCTGTATGAGATGCACACTTGTTTTGCCTCGAGTCTGAACTATCGGTGCACATTGCCCCTCTTTTGCCTGCCACCGGCATGTGGGAACTCGGTATCCGAGATCAGCCCACCATTCTTGCATGACACGCTCCCGTCACTTTCTTTGCACCGATGTCTCAATCGAGTTTCCGGAAACGGAACGTTGCCGTGGCACCGTTTCCGTTATCGTCGCTGTGGCACCCTTTCTTTCCGCCACGATGACAAATGCCTCGTATGTTTTCATGTCAACATTTTCTTAAAATTGCATTAACTTGTTCATGTCATCCGCATCATGATAACAACAATTAAAATGTTTAAATTGTTGTTTGCATTAAATTACTAATGCATATGGGGATTTACCGGGTTTGTTGTTTGTTATATCCGGCCCCATTTAAATTGTTTAGATGGTATAGTTTTGTTATGCCTCACCTCTTGCCATGTTTAACAACATTTAATATTGTTGGGTACCTAAACGAGAGAGAACTAAATAAGTCCCGTTGTGTTTCGTCAATATGCAACTCATTGCATATTGAGCTCCACTTAACTTGTAGTTTTGCTTGTGCACTTTGCCATGCCATGCTTCATTAAACCGGACATGCATCATACTTGTTTGTGCATCATGCCATGCTTATGTGATGGTTGTTTACTATGTTGTTTGCTACTTTCCGGTGTTGCTTCTTCGGGTTGGTTCCGATAACGTCGCGTTTGTGAGGATCCGTTCGACTTCGTCCGTTTATCTTCTTCATGGACTCGTTATTCTTCCTTGCGGGATTTCAGGCAAGATGACCATACCCTCGAAATCACTTCTATCTTTGCTTGCTAGTTGCTCGCTCTTTTGCTATGCCTATGTTACGATACCTACCACTTGCTTATCATGCATCCCATATTGTTCAGCCAAGCCTCTAACCCACCTTGTCCTAGCAAACCGTTGTTTGGCTATGTTACCACTTTGCTCAGCCCCTCTTATAGCGTTGTTAGTTGCAGGTGAAGACTGAAGTTTGTTCCTTGTTGGAACATGGAGATGTTGTTCCTTGTTGGAACATGTTTACTTGTTGGGATATCACAATATATCTTATTTAATTAATGCATCTATATACTTGGTAAAGGGTGGAAGGCTCGGCCTTATGCCTGGTGTTTTGTTCCACTCTTGCCGCCCTAGTTTCCGTCATATCGTTGTTATGTTCCCGGATTTTGCGTTCCTTACGCGGTTGGGTTATAATGGGAACCCCTTGACAGTTCGCCTTGAATAAAACTCCTCCAGCAAGGCCCAACATTGGTTTTACCATTCGCCACCTAGCCCTTTTCTTTCCCTTGGGTTCTGCAGACTCAAGGGTCATCTTTATTTTAACCCCCCCGGGCCAGTGCTCCTCTAAGTGTTGGTCCAACTGAGCGATGTCCGAGGCTACCAGGGGCAACTCTGGGCTGGCTTACCCGACGTCTTGCTCATCCGGTGTGCCTGATAACGAGATATGTGCAGCTCCTATCGGGATTTCTCGGCACATCTGGGTGGCTTTGCTGGTCTTGTTTTACCATTGTCGAAATGTCTTTTAAACGGGATTCCGAGCCTGATTGGGTCTTCCCGCTAGAAGGAATATCCTTCGTTGACCGTGAGAGCTTGTTATGGGCTAAGTTTGGACACCCCTGCAGGGATTTGAACTTTCGAAAGCCGTGCCCGCGGTTATGGGCAGATGGGAATTTGTTAATGTCCGGTTGTAGAAAACCCGAAGTTGACCTTAATTAAAATACATCAACCGCGTGTGTTACCGTGATGGTCTCTTTCCGGCGGAGTCCGGGAAGTGAACACGGTGTTGGAGTAATGTTTGATGTAGGTTGTTCTAGGATCACTTCTTGATCATAGTTGTTCGACCGTGCTTTTGCCTTCTCTTCTTGCTCTCTTTTGCGAATAGGTTAGCCACCATATATGCTAGTCGCTTGCTGCAGCTCTACATCATACCTTTTACCCTTCCTATAAGCTTAAATAGTCTTGATCGTGAGGGTGCGAGATTGCTGAGTCCCCGTGACTCACAGATACTTCCAAAACCAGCTTGCAGGTGCCGTTGAACCGTGCAGATGATGCAACCAAGCTCAAAGAGGAGCTCGATGAAGATCTTGTCCTTTATGTTGTTCCGTTTTCTAGTTGATCAGTAGTGGAGCCCAGTTGGGGTCGATCGGGGATCTGTGTAGTATTTGGGGTAGTCTTCTTTTATTTTGGTTCCGTAGTCGGACCTTGTGTGTATCTGGATGATGTAATGCTTTATTCATGTATTGTGTGAAGTGGCGATTGTAAGCCAACTATGTATCTCTTTCCCTTATGTATTACATGGGTTGTGTGAAGATTACCTCACTTGCGACATTGCTTTCAATGCGGTTATGCCTCTAAGTCGTGCTTCGACACGTGGGAGATATAGCCGCATCGAGGGCGTTACACTGACCTCGACACCGCCTGCCCCTCCCTCGCCGCTCCCTAACTCTATCGGCGCCTGAGGTGAGCACGTCTACACCTCCTCCTCCTCCTCCTCCCCTACCTATGCCTAGCTAGGGTTCCTAGCTAGGGTTCATCAAATTTTATAGTGCATCAAATTAGTTAGGGTTCATCAAATTATATGCTAATTAGGGCAGTAGTTGTAGATGCTTAATTGTAAACTAGATGTTAATTAGGGCAGTAGTTGTAGATACTTAATTAGTTTTTAGGACAAATTCCTAGGGTTCATCAATGGGTGCTTAAGTAGTTGTAGATGCTTAAGCACCTAGGTAGGCTTCATCTAATTAGTTAGTACTTGTAGATGCTTAAGAACTAGGGTAGTAGGGTTAGGGTAGTAGGGTTTAACTAGATGTTAATTACGGCAGTAGTGTTTAGTTTAGAGAAAAATTCAATAGTCCTTTTACTTTTTTTAGTAATTGTTTAAAATAATTAGTATGTAAATTAATAAACTAGTTGAACTAGTTTAGTTTGAGTAAGAACTAGTAGAATTAATAGAACTAATGTATTTTTACTAGGAAAATTAATATAACTAGTTGAACTAGTTTATTTTTAGTTTATTTCTATTTATAGTAAGTTTATATTTAGTAAGAACTATTTGAATTAATAGAACTAGTTGAACATGTCACATTTGTTGTTATTTTTTTAGTTAAAGTAATTATTCCCGCATCGATGTTGTTTGCTAGGGTTTTATTTATAGGTTTTTGTTTGTGCAGAAATCAAGGAGCCCCTCCATCATCCCCGCCGTCGTCCCCGTCACCGACCCCCTCTGACCTCAAGGTGAGACCAACCAAATCTCCATGTCAATATGAGTCCTATAAGAAATGATGTAGATAAAAACATGTATATCTTGTCTTGCTCAAATAGGATATGTGGTTGCCCAAGTGGCCGGTCATGTTCATGTTACACCTCCGAGTGGTCTATGTTTTGCCGGAGTGTTGATTAATTTCCGTTCTGGCAAATTTCAGGTGCTCGATATGTCATGTTTTAGCAAAGGTCCTGCCGGAATTTTTCGTGAATTTTGGCATGACTTGTTCTAGAATATGTAGGAAATATCTAGTGGCCTGGATTTTCTAGAAAAATAATTAAACAACATTTCGTGTTGACATTAAGTCTGCCGAGGCTCCATCACCGAAGGTCGAAAAATCAGCGAGGGAGTGTATCCACCATATATGAGAGAGGACAAAGAATCCCGATTGTTGTCGTGGGGGTCGTTTCTCCTTCTTTTCCTTGTGCTAGACCATTGTTATGCACTAGGGAAAGAAGGAGTAATGACCATCACCGACGGTCGCAAATGTTAGAGATGATGAATCAGTGAGGGAGGGTCTCCACCATATAGACTCGGCAGACCGATAGTCAACCCATGATGAATAATAATGATCTAATTTAATTTTTATAATACATATATTTAATTGTACAAGTTTAATATTTGAATTATGAACATAGGGAATGTCGTACTCGGACGAGAAAGTCTCCTGGGGGAGTGCTCCTGGTGCCACGACGACCGGGGTTTCTACGACAGGCCTCACCTGGACTAAGATTGGCGCTTCAGCATTAAGCTCGAGGAGGCCTTCGATTGTGATATGGTAAGCTACGACGCAAAGTGTTTTTTCGTAATTAAGCTCGGCTTGTACTACTTCAACGTGTAATTTTTGTCTTTTACAATTTGACTAGCTTATCCCATGCCATGCAAGACGCTATGTCTTGGAGAGGATGGGTTTTGAAGATCATGAGAGGAATGAAACAAAGAAAATTAACCTAAGGACCCATCATGGTATGGATTTTGAGGCAAATCTATACAATTCTGAGAGCGTATCCCATTTTGGTTTCCCGGGTTCGGAAGCACTTTGCAAGATGTATGATTTTCAAGAGGGTATGTTTGTCACCATGGATCTTGGTGATCCTGACATCGACCAAGACAATTTGGACATTTGGGTCCTTGTTGATACACTTCCAATTCTACCGCTATGTGAGTTTCTCAAACATAGTTCTTAACTAATTTATATTGTTCATTTCAAAATATTTGTCAGCTTATTTCCATTGACAGCTTATTTTAATTGTTCAAACAATGTGTGGAACATGATAGACAGAACCTACTACACCGATGGCTCTGAGTTAACTTGTCAGGAGAAAAATCATCTGGTCACATTTTGTACTGATCTTGAGAATTACAATATCTATAATAAAACTCCTCCACATTATGGTCAATACGTGCCACTAGTGCACGTGTTGAACTACGGTAACATCCATGGAGATGTTATGGTAAGATTTTTTAGTACTACAACATCTGTGCATCTGAACATACAGCCAGGTCATCCTACGAATCTCACCTATCCATATCGGATTTCTAAAAGAGATGGAGACATGAAAATCACAAAATGGCAAAAATGTATGGACAGTCGTAAGGAGCTACTTGGAAGCAACATTGTGCGAAAGGCAAGAATTAGAGACAGGATAATCTCCATTCTCCATAATGGAGAGTCAGGGGCTATCTTGTTTTATGCTATTTTACCTAAGAGAATATAGTAGGTGCTAAGAGAATGTAGTAGGTCCTATGAGGTACAATATTTATTATGTGGTACAATGTGTTAGAGTTGATGATGAGGAGTAGTTGTGATTATGACTAGTGACCAACTTGTTATGTGATGTCTCATTGATGAAAACGATGATCATGAGGAGGTGTTATATGACAATAATGTATTATGATGATAAGTTGTTAATGATATGATGATGATGATGATGATGATGATGACAATGTTATTTATTATATCATTGGGTGAAAGAACCATGGATTAGTTTCAAGTGGATGTCCATCCACTTGAAACAAGTCCATGGTTCTTTCACGCAGTGATGTAATAACTCATTATGATGTAAAACAATCTCTAAATTGCTGTTGTATGAAAACTTGTATAAAGGTGTATGAATAAAATATGAAATAAAAAAGAAATAAAATATGAAATAATAGTAGTAGCACGTGCAGGGGGAAACGCTACTCGTAATTACCAGTAGCACTGTTTGGAGAAAACGCTACTACTAAGTCGATATAACAGTAGTGTGGGTTAACCCACGCTACTGCTAACCTTTAGCTATAGCGCCATACCAGTAGCGCACCATCCCGCGCTACTGATAGGCCTAAAACCCGCGCTGCTGCTAGGCTTTTCCCCAGTAGTGACGCTTAACATTCGCTTTACCTAGAACAAGTATGAAACTAGAAGTACTTTGTAGGTGTTTTTGGATAGGTTTGCAAGAATATAAAGTGCACGTAAAAAAAGTAGGGGCTGTTTAGGTAAAGAAGCGATAAAGTTAGTATAGAGAGTGTGGAAAAGTGGTGATAGGAATTGCGAAATTGTCCCTAAGCAATTGACTACTTTACTAGACCGATAGCAAGTTTTATGTGGGAGAGGCCACTGTTAGCATGTCATCCCTGACTTGGAATTCTATGCACTTATGATTGGAACTATTAGAAAGCATCCGCAACTACTAACGTTCATTAAGGTAAAACCCAACCATAACATTAAGGTATATTGGTCCCCCTTCAATCCTGTATGCATCAATTTCTATGCTAGGTTGAAGCTTCTGTCACTCTTGCACTCCAATACATAGTCCTATCAACATACAACTAACCCTATGGTGTGATCCACGCGCGCGATCATATGATGGGCACCAAAGGACATCAACATAACCACAAGCAAATTAAACCAATCATAGCAATTCACCAATTACTGATAGGACAACGAAAATCTACTCAGACATCATAGGATGGCAACACATCATTGGATAATAATATAAAGCATAAAGCACCATGTTCAAGTAGAGGGTACAGCGGGTTGCGGGAGAGTGGAGTGCTATAGATAGATGAGGGGAGGTGATGAAGATGTTGGTGAAGATGACGGAGGTGTTGGTGTAGATCGTCGTCACACGATGATGGCCCCGGCGGTGTTCCGGCGCCACCGGGAGAGAGGGGGAGAGAGCCCCCTTGTTCTTCTTCTTCCTTGACCTTCTCCCTAGATGGGAGAAGGGTTTCCCCTCTGGTCCATGGCCTCCATGGCGTGGGAGGGGCGAGAGCCCCTCCGAGATTGGATCTGTCTATCTGTCTCTCTCTATTTCTGCGTTCTGGGATTCTGCCCTTTCACCGTTTCTTATATATCAAGAGATCCGTAACTCTGATTGGATTGAAACCTTTGCCCAGATTTTTCTCCGAAAATTAGCTTTCTTGCGGCCAAAGAAGAGCAGCAACCGCCTTACAGGGGGGCATGAGGGTCAGGGGCGCACCTAGGGGGGCAGGCATGCCCCCCTGCCTCGTGGCCCGCTCGGGCACCTTCTCTCGTTGATTCTTCTTCCCATATTTCACAAATATTCCAAAAATATTCTCTATCCGTTTTTATTCCGTTTGGACTCCGTTTAATATGGATTTTCTGCAAAACAAAAAACGTGCAACGAACAGGAACTGGCACTGGGCACTGGATCAATATGTTAGTCCCCAAAAATAGTATAAAAAGTTGCCAAAAGTATATGTAAGTTGTATAATAATGGCATGGAACAATCAAAAATTATAGATACGACGGAGACGTATCAGCATCCCCAACTTTAATTCCTGCTCGTCCTCGAGTAGGTAAATGATAAAAAAGATAATTTTTGATGTGGAATACTACCTAGCATAATCTTGATCATGTAATCTAATCATGGCATGAATATTAAGACACAAGTGATTCAAAGCAATAGTCTATCATTTGACATTAAGACAATAGTACTTCAAGCATACTAACCAAGCAATTATGTCTTATCAAAATAACATAGCCATGGAAAGCTCATCCCTACAAAATCATATAGTCTGGCTATGCTTCATCTTCACCACAGAAAGCATTCAAATCATGCACAACCCCGATAACAAGCCGAGCAATTGGTTCATACTTTTTAACGTGCTTCAGCCTTTTCAACCCTCACGCAATACATGAGCGGAAGCCATGGACATAGCACTATGGGCGGAATAGAATATCATGATGGAGGTTAGTGTGAAGAAGACAAAAAAGGAGAAAGTCGCACATCGATGTGGCTAATCAACGGGCTATGGAGATGCCCATCAATTGATGTCAATGTGAGGAGTAGGGATTGCCATGCAACGGATGCACTAAGAGCTATAAGTGTATGAAAGCTCAAACTGGAAACTAAGTGGGTGTGCATCCAACTTGCTTGCTCATGAAGACCTCGGGCATTTGAGGAAGCCCGTCATCAGAATATACAAGCCAAGTTCTATAATGCAAATTCCCACTAGTATATAAAAGTGATAACTCAAGAGACTCTCTATAAGAAGAACATGGTGCTACTCTGAAGCATAAGTGTGGTAAAAGGATAGTAACATTGCCCCTTCTCTATTTTTCTCTCATTTTTTGGTGGGCTTATTTGGACTCTCTTTTTTTATTTGGGACAATGTTTCTAATAATGATGATCATCACAATTTTATTTACTCACAACTTAATATTACAACTCGATGTCTAGAACAAAGATACGACTCTATATGAATGCCTCAGGCGGTGTACCAGGATGTGCAATGATCTAGCATAGCAATGACATCAACAAACAGACAAGCCATGAAAACATCATGCTAGCTATCTTACGGTCATGCAAAGCAATATGACAATAAATGCTCAAGTCATGTATATTATGATGATGGAAGTTGCATGACAATATATCTCGGAATGGCTATGGAAATGCCATGATGGGTAGGTATGGTGGCTGTTTTGAGGAATATATAATGAGGCTTATGTGTGATAGAGCGTATCGTATCATGGGGTTTGGATGTACCGGCGAAGTTTCACCAACTCTCGAGGTGAGAAAGGGCAATGCACGGTACCGAAGAGGCTAGCAACGATGGAAGGGTGAGAGTGCATATAATCCATGGACTCACATTAGTCATAAAGAACTCATATATTGATTGCAAAAATTTATTAGCCCTCGAAGAAAAGTACTACTACGCATGCCCCTAGGGGGATAGATTGGTAGGAAAAGACCATCGCTCGTCCCCGACCGCCACTCATAAGGAAGACAATCAATAAATACCTCATGCTCCAACTTCGTTCCATAACGGTTCACCATACGTGCATGCTACGAGACTTGCAAACCTCAACACAAGTATTTCTCAATTTCACAATTACTCAACTAGCACGACTCTGATATCACCACCTTTATATCGCAAAACTATTGCAAGGAACCAAACATATCATATTGATTGATCTGCAAGTGTCATGTAGGATTTTATGACTAACCATGTGAATGACCAATTCCTGTCAACTCTCTAAATAGATATAAGTGAAGCAAGAGAGTTTATTTCTTTATACAAAACATATGCCCACGCTCTAACAAATATAAGTGAAGCAAAAGATCAATCTACAAATGGCGGTTTTCTATGTGAAGAGAAACAGGCAATCCAAACATCAAATGATATAAGCGAAGCACATGAAGCATTCTATAAAGCCATACTCAAAAGATTTAAGTGAATTGGAAAGAGCATATATAAATCAACCAAGGACTATATCATACCAGCATGGTTCATCAAACAAAAGTGAAAACTAAATGCAAAATATGCTCCAAGATTTGCACATATCGCATCAATGAAACGAATCCGAAAACATACCGATACTTGTTGAAGAAAGATGGGATGCCTTCCGGGGAATCCCAAAGCTTAGACGCTTGAGTATCCTTGAATATTTACTTGGGGTGCCTTGGGAATACCCAAGCTTGAGCTCTTGCCTCTCCTCCTTCTACTCACATCAAGATCTCCTCGATCTTGGAACACTTCATCCACACAAAACTCAACAGAAAACTCGGTAAGATCCGTTAGTATAATAAAGCAAATCACTACTCTAAGTACTATTGCAAACCAATTCATATTTTATTTTTACATTATAGATACTGTAATATAACTTTTTCATGGCTTAATCCACTGATAGAAATTGATAGTTTCATCAAAACAAGCAAACTATGCATCAAAAACAGAATCTATCTTAAACATGACAGTCTGTAGAAATCTGAACATTCACCATACTTATGGTACTCCAAAAATTCTACCAAAATTAGTAAAAATAAACAATTTGTGTAGAAAGACAGTGCAAAACGTTTCAAACCCATTTGACGTTCCAGTAAAAAATGTAAAATCGCGTACTACAACCAAAGTTTCTATCCTGCACCGCACAAACCAACAAGTATTGTAAACATCCTAAAGGCAAACCTTGGCACATTATTTTTATTTTTAAACCTTGTAAAAGCACACAACAGAAATAAATGACTCTCTAAATCTTTAGGGTTGTCTCCCTGGCACTGCTTTCTTTAAAGCCATTAAGCTAGGCATATAGTGCTCAAGTAATGGATCCACCCGGATCCCAAGGTATATCAAAGCCAATTTTAATTTAGTACGATGATGGCCCCGACGGCGTTCCGGCGCCACCAGGAGAGAGGGGGAGAGATCCCCCTTGTTCTTCTTCTTCCTTGACCTTCTCCCTAGATGGGAGAAGGGTTTCCCCTCTGGTCCATGGCCTCCATGGCGTGGGAGGGGCGCGAGCCCCTCCAAGATTGGATCTGTCTCTCTGTCTGTCTCTGTTTCTGCGTTCTGGGATTCTACCCTTTCACTGTTTCTTATATATCCGGAGATCCGTAACTCCGATTGGATTGAAACCTTCACCCAGTTTTTTCTCCGAAAATTAGCTTTCTTGCGGCCAAAGAAGAGCAGCAACCGCCTTATGAGGGGCCCATGAGGGTCAAGGGCGCGCCGAGGGGGGCAGGCGCGCCCCCTGCCTCGTGGCCCCCTCAGGCATCTTCTCGCATTGATTCATCTTCCCATATTTCACAAATATTCCAAAAATATTCTCCGTCCGTTTTTATTCCGTTTGGACTCCGTTTGATATGGATTTTCTGCGAAACGAAAACATGCAACAAACAAGAACTGACACTGGGCACTGGATCAATATGTTAGTCCCCAAAAATAGTATAAAAAGTTGCCAAAAGTATATGAAAGTTGTATAATATTGGCATGGAACAATAAAAAATTAGAGATACGACGGAGACGTATCAGTTCACACTTTATTCATGGTGCTTTCCGTAAAATGCTTGCCAAGTATGGTGTTAACCATAGAATTGCATCACCTTATCATCCTTAGTCTAGTGGTCAAGTTGAACTTTGCAATAGAGAAATAAAATTAATCTTGCAAAAGACTGTCAATAGGTCCAGGAAGAATTGGTCTAAGAATTAGATGATGCACTTTGGGCGTATAGAGCAGCATATAAAAATCATATGGGTCTGTCTCCTTATAGAATGGTTTATGGAAAAGCTTGTCATTTGCCTCTTGAATTAGAACATAAAGCATATTAGGCAACCAAAGAACTCAACTATGATTTCAAACTTGTGGGTGAAAAGAAGTTATTTGATATTAGCTCATTAGATGAATGGAAAACCCAAGCTTATGAAAATGCCAAGTTGTTTAAAAAAAGTCAAAAGGTGGCATGATAAAATAATCCAAAATCCCGAGTTTAAAGTTGGAGAACATGTTCTTTTTTACAACTCTCGTTTCGGATTCTTTGCAGGAAATCTCCTCTCAAAATGGGAAGGACCCTATGTTATTGAGGAGGTTTATTGGTCTGGAGCTATCAAAATAAATAATGCCGAAGGTACTAACCCGAAGGTTGTTAACGGGCAATGAATAAAACATTATATCTCAGGTACGCCCATTAATGTTGAATGTAATATTATCCAAACTTTGACACTGGTAGAACAAATAAAAGAGTCCTTCCGGAACACTCCAGAATCGTGAAAATAAGGAGGTACATGATACGGTAAGTAAACGGACTCCGGAAAATCCGCAAAAAATATTTTTTGTCAGTTTTGGAATATTTAGAAAAATTGGAAAATAAGAAACTTTCATGAAGCGTACCCTGGTGAGTACAAGATAACAGGGCGCGCCCAGGTGGGTTGTGCCCACCTGGGGTACCTTCCGGACTCTGTTTTTCTACAGTTTGCTTGTTTTCCATGATAAAAAATCTTATATACCCCCCGAATCTTTTGACCACCGTATCATGGAGAAATCCTCTGTTTTCTTTTCTTGTTGTTTTATGTCAGATCCCATCTACCATGGCCACTTCAAGCTCCTCCAAGGACAAGTTCTTCAAGAACATCGTCAACCCATATTTGCGGGAAGTGTTGCAACACCCTCAAGTCATCCAGATGCATGAGGGGGTGCTTCACCTCCGCGATGTGCCCGGTCCTAAGGGGACGGGAACCATGGAGGCCAGGCTTGACGCTATGGAACAAGATGTCTTCTGGTGCAAGGGGATGGTGGAGCGTGGACTCAATGCCAATCACCCATGATAGAGGACCTTTCCCATGATCTCAACGTGGATGGGAAGATGTGAAGGACATCGTCTTCAGCCTCAACGTGCAAATCAACTTCCTCCAAAGCCAGATCTATGATCTCCAAAACCAAGTCTTTGAATATGAGGCATGGTTTAAAGGTATGAGTTTGGCTGCTAGTTGCAGGACCTGTGAGACTCACTCCTCCTCATATGGTGGTGGACCACTACCATGGAAATCCGAGGACAAGATCTCTTCATCACAACCACCTTCTTCTTCATCACCACAAGAGAATTGAGTATCGGGTATGGGCACACCCCTTGGCTTCTGCCAAGCTTGGGGGAGGTGCCCCGGTATCGTATCATCCCCACTATCTTTTTGCCTTTACTTATTTTAGTTCGATCTTTTGCTTTAGATGAATAAAATTTTAGTTTGGTCCTCTCTTTTCGAAAGTTTGCTTAGTGATCTATCCTTGTAATCACGTGCGAGATATATTAAAGTTTAGTTTGAGTTTTTGCTTTTTTATTTTCATGTTGCAATTAAAAAAGGAAACAAATAAAAAGAAAGGAAATAAATGAAAAAGATCATATGTTAATCTTATGGTAGGTGATGACACCACATAAGGAAAAGTATAAGTAGAAAATTTTATTAGAGATAGGCAAACATACCATTAGTCAATGATGCAACTCATGAAAGAATTAATAAGGGAACAGAAGACTCACATATAAATATACTATCCTAGAAATCTTTTGTGATTGTGAGCCCTCATCAAAATATTATATGCCAAAATTGTTGACATTGGACAAGGAAGACAACCTAATAATTCATGTTTGTTTATATTCACACAGAAGTCATATTGTCATAGATCCTTTAACATGTGGTGCTTGCCCCCTACCATTGCTAGCCAAAAGTTCCGCACTAAGTAGAGATACTACTTGTGCATCGAAAAACCCTTAAACCCAAATCTGAGTTTCAAGAGTCCACCATACCTACCTAGGGATTGAGAAAGATCCCTCAAGTAAGTTGAATCGGTGCAAAGAGGCAACAAAAATTGCTTGTAAAAGTGTGAGATCGTTTAGTGTAAGAGAAAATTGAGCGTTTGTAACATCCCAAATTTTCAATTTGGAATGTTATACATTAGATCATCATTGCATATCATGTTTTAATGCATTTTGGCTTGATCCTAGAAATTCTATGCAACTCAAGGACCCACGGAGAGAGTTGGGAACTTCGTTATTTTCATATTTGAGTTTTCTCAAATTTTGAAAAGAGGATCGTTTGATTTTAATTATTTTCTCTTCGAATATTTCTTTTATAAAAATAAAAGAGAGAGGATAAAATGACTTCCTCAAAATAAAGAAATATTGGAGATTTAATATTAAAATGAAATAAGATTGTACTCGATGTTTTATTGCTATTTTATTTGAATTAGGAAAAAATTGCGTTTTTCAAAGTTGCATTAGAGTCCCAAATAAATGTTCACCTTGTGCGGTAGATTTCTAGGGGACAGGGAAAATTTATTTCAGGATTTTTGGAGTCCGTTTAGTATTTATTTTCTTTGTTTTTCTATGCGGAATAATTTAAAACAAAGGGAAACCGACTCTGGGCCGTACCCGAGCGGGACTCCGCCCGGGGGACTTTATAAGCTGGGGCAGCGCAGCCCAAACCCGCGCCCTACCGCCCGAACCCTAGCCCCGCCCGATCCTCCGCCGCCGCCGCCAGCGCCGTCGCCGTCCCGAGCCGCCGCCGCGCGCAGCCCGATCGCCGCCCGCCGCCGCCACCGGACGCCGCCCCGTCGCCATTCGCCGGACCTCGCCGGAGGTAGTCGCTGCCACCGCCGTTCGCCAAACCTCGCCGGAGGTAGTCGCCGCCGCTGCCTCGGTTTTCGTGAGAAAACTGATCGGTTTTTTTCGAAACCCTAGATCCATTTTTTTAGATCCGGTTCGGTTTTTTCGGCTTAGTTATTTAGCGGACGTTCGTCCATACTTTCGTTTTAACGAACGGTTTTAGTCCATTAGTAACAGACAGCGAATGTTCGTTCATTAGCCTGTTCGTCAGTTTTTCTTTTTCTCGGATTTTTCGCGATTATTTTCGATCGTGATTTCTGATCCGATTTTTGTTTTAGTTTATCTTTTCGCTCTTTTACCGTAATCAGGCGATTCAAGCGCCTAGAGTTTTGTCTCGAAGCCCTCTTTCTATTTAACCAACTTAAACAAGTTTTTGCTACTGTAAAATTTGACTTTAGTCTAGATTAGTAATCAGAGCTTGTTTCTTTCGCTGTTTGAGTTTCGTTGCTTCGTTTGATTTGATTCTTTTTGCAAACCAGTGTTCTTAAGTTGAACTTTCTGGTTATATCTTCTTATTTGAGTTTTACCCGTGCTTCTTGCTTGGTTGCTTATTGTATGCTTGTTTGATTGCGATAGAGTACCTGAGTGCGACGCGTGCTACTATGAGTCTGTAGGTTTCACAGATCATCTGCAAGGCAAGTAACACTTTGATCATACCCCTCTACTACCCAGTTTTTATTGCATTAGATCAACCCTCAAAAAATTGCATGGTTAGGATCTGAATAAATTGTGGGTTGGGAAGTAGATGAGGTAGTACCTATTCACCTGTTTTATTATCAAACCCTGTGAATTACTTCTACATTGCTTATATTGCTATGCTATGCTAGTAGATGTGGTTTGGGTTTGAGTGAATCCATGACAGATGTGAGTTTTTAATTAATGGTTAACTTAAGGTGGCAACTTTAATAAACATCTGGGTGGATTGAGGCACCTGGGGAACCCAGTGATTACCTGTATTTTTTGGAAATCCCGGGGTACCGTGTGATTTTCCTATGGACTGCCACCCAAGCTCAAAGGGATCATAAGATTATTCACGCTGGAAACTTCCGTGTGCAGCCACATGCCATTATGGGCTCTGGCATAGTTGAGTAAGTTGTGGGAAACCTTTCCATGATGGGCTAGCAGATGTAGGGGATTGTAGGTGTACCGGCCAATCTATCGGTTAAGGGGACCTCTTTGGAAAGACCGTGTCTCGGTCATCCGTTTCCCAAATATTATGTAGTGCGAGAAATCCAACGAAGGAGATCGAGTCTTGTGGGGAAAAGTGCACAAACCTCTGCAGAGTGTACAAACTAATCATGGTTAGCCATGTCCCCGGTTATGGACATCTTGAGTATCTAGTTCTTGGATTACCATATGGATCTCATCACCCTTAAATATAATTTGATTGGGTTATTAATTACTTTGAATTGGGATTGAGATGGGGTTTACCCTTCTCAATTTTTTTCAACAAACTTTGTAGTTAAATAAAATATATTCCTTTGCAGTAGGGAAAAATTGGCTTTTCGCAAAACCTGTTAACCATACATCCTCCACCAGCCATATATGCATGTAGTGATAGCTTTATTATGTTCATTACTCTCTTGTGTTACATTGCCAACATATTCCATGTGTTGACCCGTTTTTGGGCTGCAACGTATTATGTTGCTATCACACCCACAATGCAGCTATATCTC
This sequence comes from Triticum aestivum, assembly GCF_018294505.1. NCBI lineage: Eukaryota > Viridiplantae > Streptophyta > Magnoliopsida > Poales > Poaceae > Triticum > Triticum aestivum. The sequence goes on along the minus strand of NC_057812.1, from coordinate 420,310,438 downwards.
CCATGTGTCGGGGCACGACTTAGAGGCATAGCCGCATGGTAGGCTTGTCACAAGAGGGGTAATCTTCACACATCCCATGTACTGAATAATAAAGGGATAAAGAGTTGGCTTACAATCGCCACTTCACACAAATTCAAGTTAAACATACATCATCTAGAATACAATCAAGGTCCGACTACGGAACCAAAATAAAAGAAGACAACCCCAAAGGCTAGATCCCCGATCGACCCAACTGGGCTCCACTACTGATCAACAAGAAACGAAATAAAACAACGGTCAAGATCTTCATCGAGCTCCCACTTGAGCTGGATTGCGTCACCTGCACTGGTATCATCGGCACCTGCAACTGCTTGGAAGTATCTGTGAGCCACGAGGACTCAGCAATCTCACACCCGCGAGATCAAGACTATTTAATCTTATGGGTGGGAGAAGGTAGTGAGGTGGAGCTGCAGCAAGCACTAAGCATATATGGTGTCTAACATACACAAATAACAGCGAGGAGAGAAGCAACGCAACGGTCATGAACTAGAAGTGATCCTGAAACTACATGCGCACAAACATAACCCAAGAACCGTGTTCACTTCCCGGACTGTGCCGAGAAGAGACCATCACGGCTACACACGTTGTTGATTCATTTTAAGTAAGTTAAGTGTCAAGTTCTCTACAATTGGACATTAACAAATTCCCATCTGCCCATAACCGCGGGCACGGCTTTCAAAAGTTCAAACCCTGCAGGGGTGTCCCAACTTAGCCCATCACAAGCTCTCACGGTCAACGAAAGATATTCCTTCTCCCGGGAAGACCCGATCAGTCTCGGAATCCCGGTTACAAGACATTTCGACAATGGTAAAACAAGACCAGCAAGACCGCCCGCTGTGCCGACAAATCCTGATAGGAGCTGCACATATCTTGTTCTCAGGGCGCACTGGATGAGCCAAACGTCGGGTTGGCATAGACCCTGGTGGGCCAGGGGCATCGGACATCGCTCAGGTTGGACGAACACTTAGAGAAGCACTGGCCCAGGGGGTTTAAAGTAAAGATGACCCTCGGGGGCGCGACTCCCAAGGGAAAAGTAGGTGGTGGTGAGGCAAATGGTAAAACCAAGGTTGGACCTTGCTGAAGGAGTTTTATTCAAAGCGGACTGCCAAGGGGTTCCCATAACATCCAACCGCATAAGGAACGCAAAATCAAGGAACATAACACCGGTATGACGGAAACTAGGGAGGCAAGAGTGGAACAAAACACCAGGCATAAGGCCGAGCCTTCCGCCCTTTACCAAGTATATAGATGCATTAATTAAATAAGAGATAATAATGATATCCCAACAATATCCATGTTCCAACATGGAACAAACTCCAACTTCACCTGCAACTAGCAATGCTATAAGAGGGGCTGAGCAAAAGCGGTAACATAGCCAAACAACAGTTTGCTAGGAAAGGTGGGTTAGAGGCTTGACATGGCAATATGGAAGGCATGTTATAGCAAGTGGTAGGTATCGCAGCATAGCAATAGAGCGAGCAACTAGCAAGCAAAGATAGAAGTGATTTCGAGGGTATGGTCATCTTGCCTGAGATCCCGCAAGGAAGAAGAACGAGTCCATGAAGAAGACAAACGGACGAAGTCGAACGAATCCTCACAAACGCGACGTTATCGGAACTAACCCGAAGAAGCAACACTGGAAAAGTGGCAAACAACATAGTAAGCAACCATCACATAAGCATGGCATGATTCACAAACAAGTATGATGCATGTCCGGTTTAATGAAGCATGGCATGGCAAAGTGCACAAGCAAAACTACAAGTTAAGTGGAGCTCAATATGCAACGAGTTGCATATTGTCGTAACACCATGTGACTTATTTAGTTCTCTCTCGTTTAGGTACCCATCAATATTAAATGTTCTTAAACATGGCAAGGGGTGGAGCAAATGAAAACTACCTATCTAGGCAAGTTTAAATGAGGCCGGAACAACAAACAATAAGTCCGGAAACTCCTCATGTGCATCTTTTAGGTTTGGTACTGTTCTGCCCTAAACTATATTTTAGAGTTGTTAAACATGCTAGATGAGTGCACCATGTTAAACTAGCCATTTTTCTACCCCATTTACATATAAAGTTTATTAAGTTTGGAGCTACGGTTATTAAGTTATGAACTAAAGCATTTTAACATGACAATAGGCAAATTTAAACAATCCACATTTTTAACATCGATGAAAGTAGCATATTATGAAACTAGACACAATTTTAAGCATTTTTCATATTTAAATCATTTTAAACCGATGCACCAATTGTGAGTTATTAAATGCATGATCTAAAGGGACTTTACTGTAAAACTGCACTCTCTGGGTTAAATTGGAAATTCGTTGGACAGGAAAAAACACAATCGGGCTGAAACTGTAGGCTGGCCCAATAGGAGAAAAAAACAAAAGGGTGGGGCGCTGGGGTCAACTCGGGCCTTGGCCCGTTTCAGTGGACTGTAGCATGCCTTGGAGATGGGCGCATGCAGGCCTGGCGGGCGAGCGGGAAAAAGGTCGGCTCAGGGTCGCGGTCGATTGCAGCTGGACGCGGTCAACAAACCCGGGCGAGCGCTCATCCTCCTGCTCGAAGAAGAGGATGAAGATGCGGCGGCATGGACTTGGCGGCAGGAACGCGATATGGCAGCAGGGCGGCGACGGGTCAGCGAGGCGGCGAGCAGGTCCCGGCGGCGGCGTGCCGAACGGAGGCGGGTCCGACGACGGCTTGCAGACGGAGCTGAAGAAGGCAGCACCCACCATCGGCGGCGGCGCGACAGCAAGGCATAGAACCAGCGCGGGGGCGAGGACGACGACTTTAGGTCAGGGGGAGCTCGTGTGCAAGGAGGCACTGCTCTTCGTCCTCCCGCTCGATGCAGAGGAGGCGACAGCGCGGGACTGCGGGGCTCCGGCGGAAGAGACTTGCGGTGCAGGGGAGCGGCTACAACAGGACTTGGCGCGCGGGGCGACCTCCAACGACGCGTGGACGCTGGGATGGATGATGGGGCACAGATCCGGTCGGAGGTGCGGTGGCAATGGCTCTCGGCGGCGGCAATGGATGGTGCTGTGGGTCCTGTTCTTGCCGAAGACTGCAACGGCGAACCTGCGAGACGAGACGGCAGTGAGAGACCCGAGAGAGAGAAGAAGGCGGGGAAGGGAAACGAGAGGAGGAGTGGAGCGGGACGAGGCTGGTCCTTCTTGTGCTTGACGTCGAGGTGCGCCAGGGCGGCGCTGCTTGTCCGGCGGCTAGACTCCGGCGAGTGTAATGCTCCTCAAGGCGGGGCTGCGGCCACCTACTGATGCTATTCGCCAGCGGCGACCGGTCAGGCGAAGTCGAGGAGGAGGCCAGGGTGAGGTTGCAGCGAGGCTGCTTGGGCACGAAGGAGGCGCGCTGCGGGATTTGGGCGGCTGTGATGTGGATCGAGAGGACTGGCGGGTTGGTTCGGTCGCTGGTGGCAGGGGAGATCGAGCAGAAGGGGATCTGGGAGGATCTCGAGGTGGGGGTTTGAGTGTGGCGGCGGCGAGGAGGAATGATGGGACAACTCTCCTTCATTTTGGGGTTGCCCCGATATTTATATAGCAGGTGGATTTGGGGTGCATCTGGGCCCTCCGATTCAAATCAGACGGTCAAGAAACTTAGGCTATGGGCATCCAAATAAGGTACCGAAGATGTTTTAGGGACGTTTGGGGATGATCCAGAACCAACGGTCACGACTGCCCGGGTCAGGTCCGGGACAACTTTTGGACGCGCGCGCGAGGAGGTCCACGGGCTGACGAGAGAGGTTAGATTAGGCCTGCCGGTAGGTAGTGAAATGTGAAGACGGTCTAGGGAGGAAAGAGAGGGAAAGCCCGGCAATAGTTTTCGGAGACCGAAAACGTCCGACGATTTGACCGACCATATTGTCGCTATAGTTTAACGGTTGGGCTATCAAACGAACTCCGAATGCGATGAAATTTGACAGGCAGTCTACTGATAAAGTAACAACACCGCATGTCAACTTTCAACCCATTCCGAGAAAATTTTCCATCCACTTATAAAATAATATTTCGGAGGTGCCACGGGCGCGTGCAAGTGTGTCTGGGCTCAGAACGGACAATGGATGGAACGAGGAGACCGGGATGGATGCAAGTTTTGAAAACATGATGATGCAATGCACATGATGACATGTGAAGATGCAACACGCAAGCAAAAGACAAGGCAACAACAGCGAATAACTAGAAGACACCTGGCGCATCGATCTCGGGGCGTCACAGTTGCAGACTTTTCAGACGACGAGTAAGGTGCCTTAGGTCGTGGTCTTTCACTCAGTGATGCCGTTGGAGTTGATGGACTCACTTTATCTTCCAAGCCTTCCGTTGTTATCGTATTATATGGCCTTAAGCCATATTTATTGTAATAAGTACTCTTTTGAGACATTCGATGTAATAAGTGTGTGATTGCTACTTTGTTATAAATCCTCATGTACTGTGCGTGTCAGCATTACCGATCCAGGGATGACACTGATGCACAGAGATCAGACTGTTTGAGGTCTGGTCGCTAGAGCATTGCACGAACTTGTGATGGTGAAGAATAAAAGCGACAGACTGCATAAGAAAGGTCGCTATCACAAGGGGCAATGCAACGTGACGTTCTTTTGCATTAAGGGGTTGAGTATACAAACAAATAAGCGCATGGCAACCTCTGCTTCCCTCTGCGAAGGGCCTATCTTTTACTTCTATGTATTTACTTTTGTGCACAGAGTCAAAGTTTTCCCTCTATTCCTTTTTATTTTCTCCTTTGGCAAGCATCATGTGGTGAGGAAAGATCTAGGCACATATGTCCAGTTGAATATAGATAGCATGAGTTATTATTGTTGACATCACCCTTGAGGTGAATATGCTGGGAGGCGAAACTATAAGCCCCTATCTTTCTATGTGTCCTGTTGAAACGTTTTGCTCATGCGTACGCAATGAGTGTTAGCAATCATGGAAGACTATATGATGGTTGAGTATGTGGACTTGCCTAAAGGCTCCGACATGTGACCCTTCCTGAAAAGATGATGAATTGTAGTTGGAAAGTTGACTGGGAACATAGTTTGTTGGTTTCTAATAGAGTTTTTGCTTTATACTTCAATATTGTGATGAATTATCACTTATTCATGATAAGTCTATGATAAGAGTTCTATGATAAAAGTCTTATGTTTAAGCTTGTTGCTGTTAGAAAAATGTACATTATGCTTCTATGTCCGTATTTTGTTTTTATCGACACCTCTCTCTATAAGCACGTGGACATGTTTTTCTATTTTGTTTTTCAATTAAGGACAAGTGAGGTCTAAGCTTGTGGGAGTTGATACGTCCATTTTGCATCATGATTTTTGGAGTAATTCTAATGCCTTTTCTCTCATAATATGCAAGGTATACACACAGAGGGAGAATTCCGGCAGCTGGAAATCTGGACCTGGAAAAGCTACGTCAGGCTACCTATTTTGCACAACTCCAAACAAGTTGAAACTTCATGGAATTTTTTTATGGAATATATGAAGAATATTGGAGCAAATAAGTACTAGAGGGGGCCCACCAGGTGGGCACAACCCACCTGGGCGTGCCAGGGAGCCCAAGCGCGCCCTGGTGGGTTGTGCTCACCCAGGCCCACCTCCAGTGCCCATCCTCTGGTATATAAGTCATTTTACCTAGAAAAAATAGGGAGAGGACTTTTGGTATGGAACTCCACCGTCTCGAGGCCGAACTTGGGCAAGAGCACTTTTGCCCTCCAGCGGAGCGATTCCGCCAAGGAAACTTCCCTCCCGGAGGGGGAAATCATCGTCGTCATCATCACCAACAACTCTCCCATCTTGGGGAGGGTAATATCCATCAACATCTTCAACATCACCATCTCATCTCAAACCCTAGTTCATATCTTGTGTTCAATCTTGTTACCGGAACTATAGATTGGTGCTTGTGGGTGACTAGTAGTGTTGATTACATCTTGTAGTTGATTACTATATGGTTTATATGGTGGAGATTATATGTTCAGATCCAGTATGCTATTTAATACCCCTCTGATCATGAGCATGATTATCATTTGTGAGTAGTTACTTTTGTTCTTGAGGTCACGGGAGAAATGATGTTGCAAGTAATCATGTGAACTTGATATGTGTTCGATATTTTGATAGTATGTATGTTGTGATTCCTTAGTGGTGTCATGTGAATGTCGACTACATGAAACTTCACCATATTTGGGCCTAAGGGAATGCATTTGCAGTAGAAATTAGATGATGGCTGCAAGAGTGACAGAAGCTTAAACCCCAATTTATGCACTATTCCGTAAGGGACCGATTGGATCCAAAAGTTTAATGCTATGGTTAGAATTTATTCTTAATACTTTCCTCGTAGTTGCGGATGCTTGCGGCAGGGTTAATCATAAGTACGAGGTTTGTTGAAGTAAGAACAGCACCTAAGCACCGCTCTACCCACATATCAAATTATCAAAGTAGCGAACACGAATCAAGCCAACATGGTGAACGTAACTAGATGAAAATCACGTATATCCTCAAGAACGCTTTGCTTATCATAATAGACCGTTTTGGCATGTCCTTTGCCTCAAAAGGATTGGGCTACCTTGCTGCACTTTTTCTACTGTTACTATTACTCGCTCATTACAAATTATCTTGCTATCAAACTACTCTGTTACTTACAATTTCAGCACTTGTAGACATTACCTTGCTGAAAACCACTTGCCGTTTCCTTCTGCTCCTCGTTTGGTTCGACAATCTTACTTATCAAAAAGAACTACAATTGATCCCCTATACTTGTGGGTCATTACCTACTCACACGCCTCCCATCAATATGTTGGGGAACATAGTAATTTCAAAAAAATCCTACGCACACGCAAGATCATGGTGATGCATAGTAATGAGAGGGGAGAGTGTCGTCCATGTACCCTCATAGACTGTAAGCGAAAGTGTTATGAGAATGCGGTTGATGTAGTCGTACGTCTTCACGATCCGACCGATCCAAGTATCAAGCGCACGGCACCTCCGAGTTCAGCACACATTCAACTTGGTGACGTCCCACGAACTCATGATCCAGCAGAGCTTCGCAGGAGAGTTCCATCAGCACAACGGCGTGATGATAGTGATGATGATGCTACCGATCCAGGGCTTTGCCTAAGCACCGCTATGATACGACCGAGGTGGATTATGGTGGAGGGGGGCACCACACACGGCTAAAAGATCAAGTGATCAACTTGTGTGTTCTAGGGTGCCCCCTCCCCACGTATATAAAGGAGGGAGGGGAGGCCGGTCGGCCTCTCTAGGCGCACCAAAGGGGGAGGAATTCTCCTCCTAGTAGGAGTAGGATTCCTCCTTTCCTAGTCCTACTAGGAGGGGGAAGGAAGGAGAAGGGGAGGAGAAGGAAAGAGGGGGCGCAGCCCCTCCACTAGTCTAATTCGGATTAGGCCCATGGGGGGCACGTGGCCAGCCCTGGTGGCTTCTCCTCTTTTCTCCTTAAAGCCCACTAAGGCCCATATGTACTCCCGTATTCCCGTAACTCCCCCGGTACTCCAAAAAATACCCGGATCACTCGGAACCTTTTCGGTGTCCGAATATAGCCTTCTAATATATCGATCATTACGACTCGATCATTTCGAGACTCCTCGTCATGTTCGTGATCTCATCCGGGACTCCGAACAACCTTCGATACATCAAATCACATAAACTCATAATACCTATCATCACCGAATGTTAAGCGTGTGGACCCTACGTGTTCGAGAACTATGTAGACATGACCGAGACATGTCTCCAGTCAAGAACCAATAGCGGAACCTGGATGCTCATATTGGCTCCTACATATTCTACGAAGATCTTGATCGGTCGAACCGCATAACGGTATACGTTGTTCCCTTTGTCATCGGTATGTTACTTGCCCGAGATTCGATCGTCGGTATCTCAATACCTAGTTCAATCTCTTTACCGGCAAGTCTCTTTACTCGTTCTGTAATGCTACATCTCGTAACTAACTCATTAGTTACATTGCTTGCAAGGCTTATTATGATGTACATTGCCGAGAGGGCCCAGAGATACCTCTCCGACAATCGGAGTGACAAATCCTAATCTCGATCCATGCCAACTCAACAAACACCATCGGAGACACTTGTAGAGCACCTTTATAATCACCCAGTTACATTTTGACGTTTGGTAGCACACAAAGTGTTCCTCTGGTAATCGGGAGTTGCATGATTTTATAGTCATAGGAACATGTATAGTTATGGAGAAAGCAACAACAACAAACTAAACGATCATCGTGCTAAGCTAACGGATGGGTCAAGTCAATCACAACATTCTCTAATGATGTGATCCCGTTTAATCAAATGACAACTCATGTCTATGGTTATGAAACATAAACATCATTGATTCAATGAGCTAGTCAAGTAGAGGCAAACTAGTGACACTCTGTTTGTCTATGTATTCACACATGTACTAAGTTTCTGGTTAATACAATTCAAGCATGAATAATAAACATTTATCATGATATAAGGAAACATAAATAACAACTTCATTATTGCCTCTCGGGCATATTTCCTTCAGTCTCCCACTTGCACTAGAGTCAATAATCTAGTTCACATCTTTATGTGATTAGTTCACATCTCCATGTGACTAATACCCAAAGGGTTTACTAGAGTCAATAATCTAGTTCACATCGCTATGTGATTAACAACCAAAGAGTGATCATGTTTTGCATGCGAGAGAAATTTAGTCAACGGGTCTACCACATTCAGAGCCGTATGTATTTTGCAAATTTTCTATGTCTACAATGCTTTGCACGGAGCTACTCTAACTAATTGCTCCCACTTTCAATATATATCTAGATCGAGACTTAGAGTCATCCAGATTGGTGTCAAAGCTTGCATCAACGTAACTATTTACGACGAACTCTTTGTCACCTCCATAACCGAGAAACATTTCCTTATTCCACTAAGGATATTTTTGACCGTTGTCTAGTGATCCACTCCTGGGTCACTATTGTACCCTCTTGCCAAACTTATGGTGAGGTACACAATAGGTCTAGTACACAACATAGCATACTTTATAGAACCTATGACTGAGGCATAGGGAATGATTTTTCATTCTCTTTCTATTTTCTGCCGTGGTCGGGTTTTGAGTCTTTACTCAACTTCACACCTTGCAACACAAGCAAGAACTCCTTCTTTGATTGTTTCATTTTGAACTACTTCAAAATCTTGTCATGGTATATATTCATTGAAAATATATCAAGCGTCTTGCACTACAAAAAAATACACATCCGTGACATTTTGGGCCTAACGAAATATTTTTCTCTCATACATATGACACTTCTATGACGATAATTGTGACAAAACCCGGTATCATCATAGATGTGGTGGGTCCTACATCTATGACAAAAAATCATGACAAAAAATGGGCTTTTTGTCCTGGGCGGGCCGGAGACGTAGTTGCATGACATTCTTTGGGCTGTCCATGACGGGAAAAACCATGGTAGAAGTGAGGGCGAGGAAAATTTCGGGGAGTTCCCGGTTACGGTGGGAGGTCGGGGGCCGAGCGATGCGTGTTTCTCTCGTACACGTACGCGCGTGTGTGCGAGGCGTTGGCTCTAACTGAACCCGAGCGAGGCGTTGGGCTCTAACTGAACCCGAGCGATTGCACTGCAGGCTACGCATTACTGAACCCGAGCGATCGATCGATGGCTGTTAACTGAACCCGATCGAGCGATTCCTTCGCTACTGCTGCTAACTGAAGCCGATCGATGCTGCCTCTGGATGAACAGTGAGCATTCCGGGTGGGGGGATGGGGGGTTGGATGAACAATTCCCGGTGGGGGTGGATGAACAGGACCCCGTGGTGTTGCCTCTGGATGAACAGGACCCCGATCGATCGAGCCGGTTGGGGCTGGATGAATAGGACCCCGGGGAGGGCTGGATGAACATGACCACCCCGTGGAGGGAAGGATGAACAATAGACGGTGGAGGGCAGGATGAACAGTAGCCCGTGGAGGGGTGGTTGAACAGGAGCCCGTGGAGAGGGCTGGTTGAACAGTAGCCGGTGGTGTAGCGCGCGGAGGAGGCTGGATGAACAGGAGCTCGTGGATGAACAGTGGCAGGTGGAGGCTGGAGGAGGTCGATGGTGGATGAACAGTAGCTCGTGGAGGCTGGAGGGGGTCAACGGTGGAGATGAACAGTATCCCGTGGAGTCCCGTTTTGCGGTACACCACACCCCTCCCGATGAACAGGACCCCCGTTTCGACCGTAGCGCTCCAACACAAGTCCGTTTCGTCCGTTTTGCGGTACGCCACACCCCTCCCAATGAATAGGACCCCGTGTCGACCGTAGGAGGTCCGTTTCCTCCGTTTTGTGGTACGCCAGGCCCCTCCCGATCAACAGGAACCCGTTCCGAACGTAGGAGGTCCGTTTCCTCCGTTGTGCGGTACGCCAGGCCTTGTTTCCATCGCCTATTCCGTCCAAGCCCTCCCGATGAACACGACCACACATTCCATTCTGACCCAGCCGGTTGGCTCCCATGCATTCCGTTGCCTCCCCATGAACACGACGCATTTCGTTGCCTCCCCATGAACATGACGCATTCCGTTGCCTCCCCATGAACACGACGACGATGTTGTTTCTCCGTTCCGACCCTGCCACCTACACGAGCCCTGGCCATATGTATGCGCGAGTAGGCGTTCGAGACCCCGCCCGTATGTACACATACATGGCCGTATTTTCTTTCTTGCACCCTGGCCACTGTACATATGTGTACATGCTACGTGCGCGCCTCTACTACGACACGTGTGTGCCTCTACATCGACCAGTATGTACGTACACGTTCACTACCAGAATGACAACACTACGTACGCTTCGACCAGGTGGGTCCCGACTGTCAGGCACTTCCTTGCCTGCGAAGATGTAGCTGGTGGGTCCTAGCAGTCAGGGGGCGAATCGTTTTTTTGCCCGGACGCACTTCCTTGCGTGCGAAGATGTAGCTAGTGGGTCCCAGCAGTTAGGGGGAAGCGTTTTTTTGCGAAATACAGTGGCCCGTCCGGTGGGTCCCAGCTATCAGGTGGAGGAATCATTATTTTCCGAATAATAAGGAGGCACTTCCTGGCTGCGGCCGTGGACCCAGCTGTCAGCCTCTCCATGTACAGTCCACGTCCGATGGAAGTCGTTCCTTGACCACGTTGACCACGCCGCACCGAGAGAACCAGGGCGGTGGACGACGGCGAGGCCTAGGAAGGGGACGACACGGAGGCAGGGAAGACTCGGCAGTTTTTTCCCACGCGGAGGGGAGTATGACTGTACAAGGGTTTACTGGTTCGCCTGCCGTCGCTGGAGTATAACAACAGGTGTGGGTAAGTAGAGGGATGGCTAGGCCAGCGATGGGAGTACGGTCGGGCGGTGAGGCCTGCGCGGCAGCACAACCGGCCGCGAGGAGGAGGGAGCAGGCAGTCCCGCCGGCGCTTGTTTGAGCGGCTGGAGCAGGAAGAGCAGAGATTGAAGAAGCACGACGGCCGTTGGATGGACATCCAACAGTCAGTGCTTGTGCGTCAACCTTTTTTTAGGAAAGCCTCAAATGTGTGGAAAACAACATACAACCCATCTTCCATTATTTCTAATAATTTACAGCCCATTTGCTAATTCTTAAGGTTTTTTTGGAGCCCATATTCTTTTTGTTAGCATTACAGCCCACATTGTGGCAACGGTTAAAAAATTATACAAAATTTTGCATATTTCGGTGCGGTCCGAACTGTTTTTAATGCCGAAATTTTGACTCACATTAAAACTGATTTTAAAAATAAATGTATATCAATATAAAATCCAACAAATTCTCCACGCATAAAAATTAATGTAATTTAAGACCTTGAAATGAGAAAAAGATATTTGAAACTAATTGCCGGTTTGATGTGTTTTAAAAATGTACAACCCATTTCTCATTACTGATGGGCCATTTTCTCGGCCAGCCGAATGAAAGCTCTCCTCATCTTGAAAGATTTGCAGCCCAACAGGCCTAACAAAGCGACTTACTTGGCAAATCACAAAAAAACTGGGATGTGGCCGTGGACCCAGCTGTCAGCCTCTCCACATACAGTACTCTTCCGATGGAAGTCATTCCTTGACCACGTTGACCACGCAGCGTGGAGAGCACCACGGCGGTGGACGACAGCGAGGCCTAGGAAGGGGACGACACGGCAGTAGAAGCCCGCGCGGAGAGGACTACGAGGGTTCACTGGTTCGGCTGCGGTGTGAGGCTGCCGTCGCCGCAGGGCCTGGCCAGCGGTGGGAATAGTAGGGGGCGGTGAGGCCTCTGCGGCAGCATAGCCGGCCACAGGAGGCAGGAGCATGCGGCACGACCGGCGCTGCTTTGGGCGGCTGGAGCAAGAAGACCAGAGGTTGAAGAAGCACTACGGCCGTTGGATGGACATCGTACAGTCACTGGAGCTAGAATCATTCATATTGACTAAGTTGACAAAGCCCTTCGTCCCCGTCAACTTAGTAGGCCCACAAGTCATCCTCCCAGCAAGGTGGGTCCCAGCTAGCTAGGGGAGTATTCATTTTTTGTGCGTAATAAGGAGGCACTTCCGGTGGGTCCGAGCTGACAGCGGGGGGAACGTTTTTTTCGCGAAATATGGTGGCCCGTCCAGTGGGTCCCAGCAGTCAAGGGGAAACGATTTTTTAGCAAAATACTGGTGGCCTGTCTGGTGGGTCCCTGCTGTCAGGTGGAGGAATCATTATTTTCCACGTAATAAGGAGGCACTTCCTTGCTGCTGCCATGGACCCAACTGTCAGCCTCTCCACGTACAGTCCACGTCCGATGGAAGTCGTTCCTTGACCACGTTGACCACGCTGCGCCGAGAGCACCAGTGCGGTGGACGACGACGAGGCCTAGGAAGGGGACAACGCGGAGCCGGTGAAGACGCGTCAGTGGATGCCCACGCGGAGAGGAGTATGAGGGTTCGCTCGTTTGGCTGCGGTGTGAGGCTGCCGTTGCCGCAGGGCCTGGCCAGTGGTGGGAATAGTAGGGGCGGTGAGGCCTCCACGGCAGCACAGCCGACCACGGGAGGCAGGAGTAGGCGGCACGACCGGCGCTGCTTTGGGCGGCTGGAGCAAGAAGACCAGAGGTTGAAGAAGCACTACGGTCGTTGGATGGACATCGTACAGTCACTGCAGCTAGAATCATTTATATTGACTAAGTTGACAAAGCCCTTGGTACGTCAACTTAGTAGGCCCACAGATCATCTTCCGAAACGGTGCGCCCCAGATGTCAGGGGGAGGAATCATTTTTTGGGCGGGTGAAGCTAGAATATTCGAGATTGAAGAAGAAGCACGGCATCCGTTGGATGGACATCCAACGACCACTTCTGCTAGAACCGTGTGTTGACTATAAGTTGGCAAAGCCTTGCATACGCGTCAACTCTGCTTTTTAGGGGACACGTCAACTTAGTAAGGCCAGAAGTGTGTGGAAGAGAACTTATAGCCCATTTGAGATTTGTAAGAATGTGTAGTACATTTTTGAATTCTAATGGAATTTACTACAGCCCATTTACAGTTTGTTAAAAGTACAACCCATTTCAACCAACCGTTCAAAACAGAATTCAATAATTCCCACATTTTGATGGGATCCGAAATATTTTTATCCCGAAATTTCTAGTCAGATTAAATACAATTTCAATATAAGATTATATTACGTAAAAATCCAATGAAACATTGCACTCTCAACAATTAATGAAATTAAAATTTTCAATATCCAAAAATAATATTTTATAAAGTAATCACGTGTTTGGTGCATTTTTATAGTTACTGCCCAGTTTTTATAATTACATCCCATTTATTATTTCTTAAAGCCCATTTTCTTGTTAAGCCTAATGCATCCCTCCTAGGAAAGATTTGCAGCCCAGCGGGGCGGAGAATAACAACTTGACCTTGCCTGGGTATTCCTAAAAAAAGTATAGCTGGGCTAACCATTTTCAGCTTGAAAAAAATTAATATCTGGGCTGGATATCTGGCCTGGGCTAGACGGGCCACAGCCCGCCCAGTTAATACCTACAGCGATGTTTTCGTTGTTGTTCATAGGAGAAAAATTAATATCTGGGCTAAACATCAAAAAACTCTGAAGTGCTCACACCTCAAAAACACAAATACTGCTCGAGCTGCTTGGTCCCAGCTGTCGGCCGCTTCTTGTGCAATTCTCTCGTTTATTGACTAGTACTACATAGGTTGAAAATGGTGTGGGACCGTGATATCATGAAACCAATGGGAAGCAAAATAAATAACTCCAGCGAGCGCTTCCACCTCTGCCTTTTTGTCTCCTGTGGAAACCCCTTTCCTCCCTTTTTTTTGCTCGGGCAAGGACCAATGCATGCAGCACGTCCATGCGGTTATTAGGCAAGAAATAAAATCGCTGAGTTATGCAACATGCCACATGTCAGTTATGCAACTGCACCTGCAGTTAAGTCACTGAAGCTTCTGTTCGGCTCAGTGGGACACAGGTGGGTAGCTTCGGTTAATTAATTATACCTCCAATGCACCCCTTTCTAGTTGAAGAATGTATGAAATGTAATGAAATCTGGCATGTTTATATGAAATCCGACCATGTATGAATGAATTTATTTCGATTACTTCGAATTCCTGTATCACTGGCATTGGATGAACATGCAAAACAATACGTACTAGCTTTATTCCCAGGGTGATCACCTCGTTTGCAGCAGTTTCACATGTACTCCCTCCGATCCTTTCTAGTCTGCATACAAGTTTTGTCTGCAGTCAAAGTATCTCTACTTTGATCAATCTTATACAGAAAAGTATGCACTTTCACAATGTGCGGAGTAAAAAGGAACATAAGGAGTACAAAGAGTTTGAGCAGCTTTTTAGCGTTTCTGTACATTGCAATCAAACACACAGGCCTGGCAATTTTATAGAGGACATTCAAAACAATCGATGATTATGCATCTCAGCGACTCACATGTCAGAGGCAATATTTACTTCACAACTAAAGAATAAAGAAAAAATTGATCGATGCTGTTGACAGCAAGGGCGTCCCATTCGAAAATATCAAACGCATGTCTTGCTAAAATCAATGAGCAAAATTTGACAAGGTTGTCCCATTCCAAAATATCAAATGCCTACGATTGTGGAATGGGCAGGGTTTGCCATCAGTTCGGACATTGACATGGAACCTCGTGCTAAATAAACCAGCTGTTCTTTTTGTGCAGTTCCACCAAAATCAACCAAATTCGTGGGTAGCTTGTATGATTTCGCCCTTATATGTTGCAACACCTTGAACTTACCGGCACCTCCTTTCTTGTGGTGGAAATGAATGATTTGATATATTCATGAACATTTTGTACAGTTCCCATTGAAATCAAGCTGAGCACCCCTGTTTGCACAAATACAAAAAAAGTGATTAGTATAGAGCAAACTGTACTATGAATTGACAGATTCAACAGGCACATACATGGTCCATGTAGAGCACACTTTAAAAAAATGGAACTTACCAAAAAGAATCCTAGAACAACATTGCACTCGCGCATCACAGCAAAAAATGGAGATTTTGTCAGTCCTTCTGAGCTGAAGTTAGTTTGGTCTTGTGGGGAGTAATGTAACCATCCTTCAACTACTCCTTCTGATGATAAGATAGACAGGGCTTCTTCATCCTGGCATAATCGGAACTAGTCACTTCACATACTCCATATTCTTCTTTAGAGGAAGATGATCCTGTTGTGCAAAGACAAGAGGACTACTAAATGCTAGCATCACTGTTTGCTCGAAAAAAGGAAAGGAAATATTTAAAACATCACAAATGAAGCACTTCTCAAGGACAATACCACTTTTTCATGACAATATCTAAACAGTAGCACAACACCAATAGAGATGACAAAGCTCAATCATATGGATGAAATCAGTGGGCGAGTACCAACCTTTGTCAGGAGGCTTATTGTGTAGAGCATACAGATGAAGCAATTCTCCGGAACCATCTATTGAAATCTATGGTGGTGGCCATGCTTACTATATACTCCTCGATTAGTTTAATGTTTCCAACATCTTCTTGTGCAGTTCCACTAAAATATATGGTTTCTTCAAAAAAGATCCATGTTTGCACAAGTAGAGATAATTACATATTACATTAAGAGTGGCATCAAATCAGTGGCAAAACAATTGCTCGTTCTAGCCATAGTAATAAATTAACATGCAAAACTATATCATTACTTGTGTCATCACAGTTCTAGTGCTTCATTACAGCACCGGGAGTTGATTTTTGTTTTTCTTCCCCTTGTTCTTCCCCTTCATCACTTGGTTCAATAACAAAGAAGCATCTCCTTCAATGTAAGATTTGGCATGTCAATTAGGGAGCACAAGTGTAGTACTAAACTTAATTTTCTGATGAAAGTGGCAAAATACAGGCCAGCAGTTGTGAAATATCCTTATCTTACCTCAATGGGATATTACGGTGCACATACAGATTGGAAGTCTTGTCTCCATTTGTGTAGTTCACTAAAATCAAGCAACACTATCGTACAAGTAGCACAACATATGAATGCACACTGCAGAATCATGTGAAAGAAGGCTAATACTGACCTCTCATGATGCAGAATTCAAACAACTCACAAGAAGAAGATCTGAACCAAATTCGCCTTAACGGATAGGAAGTAAGATCTCCTCTTGTGCAGTTCCACTAAGATCAAGCAATCAAGCAACGTTGTCGGTGTGACATTTTGGTTGAACTGCACAAAACACTCTTAAAACAAAAGTGTTTTGTGCAGTGCAACAAAAGGTCACAATGGCAACGAGGTGAAGCAGATAACCTTGTTTACACAGAGGTGCAAAGGAAACAATTAGTGGTCAATAACGGTGGATGACACAAAAGCCAACAAAAAGAAGCATCTACCTTATCTAAATGGGAAAGAAAGCAAGACAGTAGCATTTCTCAAATGGTGGCATTGATTAATATTAACATAGAGATTATATTAACAATAAAATTCATTAAACATGTAATTTTCTTTTAACTATTGCATTGCATCAATTTTCAAGTGGCATTATTAGAGGGTGTTTGTTTACAGGGACATTTTGGTGTAGGGACTAAGAAAACTCCGTGTCAGTCCCATCTAAACCAAAGAGGAGGGACTTTTAGGGACTAAAAGTGGGCATTTCGGACTAAAGAAAGAAGACCCCGAGGGAGTCTTTTTGGGACTTCTTCCAATAGTTGCCCCTGCCACGCATCGCACCTTGTCCATATTAGTTCATTACTAGGGGTAACATGGTTTTTTAGCATGTCATTTAATAACCTCTAGTCCATGTTTAGTCCCTGGAACCCAGCAGGTAGGGACTAGGGAGTTTTTAACCAATCAGGGCCTTAGATTAACAACAGCTAATCAGTTGCACGGGACATTGGACGCACCAGCACCATGTGCATCTACCGGTGTACTGTGGTCATGCACAGTCTGTTGCAACAAAGAACAAGCAACCAAGGAGCATATTTGTGTTGGTCCCAGTTTTGTTATCTTTAGACGCCTTTCCCTATGTGAGCGCAGCAAATCTAGTCCTGCTCAAACTCTACAGCCTTGTCCCTTCCTTTCCTTTTTGAACTAGTACTTTTGCCCCTTCCTTTCCTCTTTGAAACACGTCTTATATTTATGCGATACAACTTTCCCCACTACTTTCCCGCATTCCTTTCCTCTTTGAACCACGTCCTAGATTAATGCTATACAACTTTCCCCCTTCATTTCCTCTTTGAACCACGTCCTAGATTCATGCTATATACAACTTTTCCCACTACTTTCCCCCACTCCTTTCCTCTTTGAACCACGTCCTAGATTCATGGTATACATGCAGCTAGAGCAATGCATGTGGAGTAAGTAAATTATACCTTAAGGTTCTTGGGGCGTGGTTCGGTGGGCGACGGGATGGCGGCAAAGAAGAAGGGGTCGGATGCCCTCCAGCGCCGCCGCTGGGTGGAAAGTGAACAGTTGCGCCAGTAGTCCCTCACCGACGGCGACAACATTAAGCCTCCTTCCCTTCCCGGCAGACGGATCCTGCCGGCTCTTTGAGCAGCAGTGAGGGGAGAGAGAGAGGCCAACGAAGTCTTGTTTAGATCTGGAGAGGGCGAGAGAGTGTGAAGAGAGCAACTACAAGTGCTGAGGCTCGAGCGGGAGAGGGTGAGAGAGTGAGCGAACAGGCTAAGCAGCTACACAACCCTCCCGTTATGTTCAACGAGAGGGAAATAACCTTTTATACATTCCTGCATTCGTGTGACAAGCATGCCGTGTTCTTTTTGTGTGTGTGTGGGAGTCATTGGGATTTCAATCATAATCGTGTCATGTGGCCTTGGTGGTAATACTATCCATAGTGGTGCAGAAATAATGCGGCCTTAGTCACCTTACCTCTCTCCACGTAGTACGTTGGGTCCCACCAGTCAGAGGGTGAAATAAACAAATTAATAAGAAAAATTAAAAGCGCCAACGGTGTACCTTACCTCACACATCTCGCTACTGCTCGGGAACACTGTCCAATTGATCCCTCTGTTCGCTCACGTACTATTTTAAGTGAATCCTTATTATAACATGCACACAAATTTTGGGCACTTGTATTCGACTTAAGTCAGTGTGCCACCGTATCTCGTATACTTACTACTCCCTCCGTCTAGGTGTAATAAGTCACGTTAGAAGGTGCAACGAGACCAAGGTGCGTGCGTGTGTGTGTGTGTGCGTGTGTGTGTGTGTGTGTGTTTAACACCATGTGTGTGTTAGAGAGAGCGACAGATCGACCTACTCCTACAGAGAGATGTTGTGTAGTGTATGATTTTAGCCGCGAGAGTCGGTGCATCCTCTCGTTTTCGGGCGTGTCCGGTAGGGACATGCGGACAGCTGCCACGCCCGCTCCTGACCAGCCCGGCCCACCCAAAGCCCCTCCATCGCCCGCACGCACTTCCTGCCCGAAACGGTCAGCGCTGCTCCAAATAATCGGTGCCGCATTCATGCTCGGGCAGAGCGGATGCGACCTCTCACTGGCACAAGAGTGATGGTTGGTTTGTCCGTCCAACTTACTGCTGGTTCTATGTGATTTGACGGCTCATTGGTCTTTATTACTGAGGTCGTAGGACTGCTGGATGTCCCACGCTTTCAGCGAAAGGAGGTATACTACTACTACTACTACTAGATTACAATTTTCTCCATTCTTATAGCGGAGGCGTGCAACAGAAGTGAAAACACGCAGGCTCAGTGATTACATGGCCCACCTCACACTATCATCGTGCGACACCTAACTCTTTACATAGTACTGCCTCCGTTCCTAAATATTACTTGATGAGTCCCCGCACATTGGCGCGGAACAACAGTATATCTCTCTACGCAAAATTATCGATGTAAGGGAACAAAAAAACTCTATAACCGCATGACAAATGTGGTAGCCAAACTAAATAAACTCCCATCATCATTTAGATCATCCCACGTAAGGAAAAAAGATCAGCCAACTCCTACTGCATAATGGGATTATATTTTTCTTTTTGACATGTTAATGGGACTTAAAAGCTCATTTACATGCATGCTACCGGTGCATGCTTGCATGCAGACATGTTGATGTGATTTACAACCCACTCACATGCATGTGGCACGGTATTTCTGCATGCTTGCATGTGGCTTAGTGCGGAGCTTCTCAACGTCAAGATCAGACGGCTATTATGGACTGATTTACTTCATCTAACGGCTACATCAATTTTGTCGACGTGGCTCAAGGAGAGGATAGAGAATTCCTAGTAGTGGGGGCTAGCTATTACTAGTAGATATAAGTCTTTGTAGAGATTCCACAACATACGGAACAAAATGAATGAATCTACACTTAAAATGCATCTATATACATCCGCATGTGGTTCATGGTGAAATCTCTACAAAGACTTATATTTAGGAACGGAGGAAGTACTATTATAGTACGTACTGTAATTTATCAGCGAGATAAATTTGTACAATGTTATGAAGCTTCCAGCTTCTGTTACATGTATCTTGCGTCCAAGGTTGCCCGTTGCAACATTTCATCAAATACAAAGGAGACTAACATGCATGCTATTGCATCTCAATGATTGATAGATCATAGCAAATATGTACTCCCTCCGTTCCAAAATAAGTTTCTCAACTTTGTGTAAACTTTAGTACAAAGTTGTACGACTACTAAAGTTGACACTTATTTTAGAACAAAGGTAGCTAAAGAAAGAAACGATCCATGTAGTCCCTAGCCCTTGAACCGTGAACCCTGACCAGGCTTCAATTTGCTGGCAACGTTCGAGCTTCCTAATAAATGAAGTTTGCAACCTTTTGACCATCGGATCATTTTGTGCAGTTTCACCAAAATCCAGATGAGCATCCCTATGGCAAAGAAATTGAACAAGCGTGATTAGAATAAGATTACTGGGACTAGTTGATGAGACATAAACTCATCACAAATACAGTACGTAGAATCCAGTAGAGGTATGTGCGGGGCAAAGAAGTAGAGAAATATCCACAGGGAGTGATGTGGGCAGCTGGAGCAGTGGTGCAAGCCGGCTGTAAAGGGAGTTGTACCCGAGGGACGTAGCTCAACCTTGAGGAGGGCGGCGGGAGGCGGCAACTGCCCACGTCGTGGCAGTGAGCAAGGGACGAAGGCAACCTCACCGGCTTTGTGAGAGAGAACGGCAGAGACCCCTGATCGGGACGTGCCGACAGTGGGTTTTTGCCGTCGGCGACGGCCATCGCATCTACACTAAGCATCCACCCCTTCCCCAAGCGGACGTGATCCATCGGGATGTTAGAGATGTGGCCACAGTCGTTTTATGCAAGAGAGTGTGAAGAGAGCAACCCTAGCAAGCAACCGCGTAGGCTGGCCCGTCCTGACTATGTATATAGTGGAGCGGTTTCCTTTTCTCTCCATATGAACCTATCATATTGCGTATGTGCCACTGAAGAAAAAAACTTTATTTATAAATGACGCGGCACCTACTACTCGTTCTCCTATGACCTTGCGCTTGGCATCTCCAAAATATTGACCTTGCGTTCGGCTCTTCGCCTCTTCGGGAAGTCGAGCAATAATTGTAGTGCAGTATATATCGTTCTGGCTATATGAGACCGAATGAATTGCTGCACATCCACCACGTGGGCGAGGGTCGAGGGGCGAGGGAGAGTGCTACATACGGAGCAAAATGAGTGAATCTACACTCTAAAATACGTCTATATACATAAGTGTTTGGAGTATGTACTAGTAGTTCATATTGAAATCTACTAAAGAACATATATATTCCAAACAATATGATATAATCTCTATAACCAAGGTAGTAGGGATGAGGAGTAAATGGAGGGAGTAGTAAATTTTTCTCCTCGTCCTGCGAGCCACAGCGCGCATGGGCGAGGGAGCGGGCATATGGCGTAGTAAGCAAGCTTCACCTCATCCTGCGAGCCACCGCGCCCGGGGGTGGGGGAGACAGCGTACTAAGCAAGCTTCTCCTCGTTCAGCGAGTTGACGGGACACATTAAAAGTTCTCCAGTGTATAGAGCCTTGCCTCTAAGGTAGGCCCCACATGGTTTGCCTCTTTTTTTAACATAACATGTCAAGTCGCAATTTTTTTGTTCAACCGTGGCAGACGATCCTCCCTCCACCAAGTGGACAAGCAGTACACGTGCCAAATTACCACGTGGGCTGCCTTTTTCGTACAAAAATGAGCTCCACCGTGTACCCGCGCGGGTGTGGTTGGGAAAGAGATGGGAGTACGTGCGTCGTGCATGCACCTCTTCTCTTCGTGCACATCCCCCACCTACGTGGGTGTGTGTGAGAGATACAAACCACGTTCATGAGTGTTTTTTGTTTTGGGGTGGGGGTGGGGTGGGGGGTCGATTTCATGAATTATTTGTGGGAATATGTGTCGATGACATCTCAAACAAAATTTTGCATGCAATGTGTGTGAAATGGAGGCCTATCCATATCATACATAGAGGGTCGGGCAATCCACAAGAGAGGGAGGGGTCAGACCTATCGATAGAGTCGAAGAGAAGATCAAGTGGGTGGGTGCGAGATTGATGAAGAGAGCCATCGAAATTGTGTGTGTGTACAAGTCAAAGATATAGGGCGACTGGCCTACCGGAACGTTAGACGGCACACATCAAGTTTATGTGTGGCAGGGAGACATGACTAGAGCGCTTGATGTATCGGTGTCTGTGGGGGGAGGGGGTGGTGGGAGGGGTAGGCAGAGGCCTAACTATAGAGGTAGAACGACTCGTATATGTGTTGAGAAGGAGAGACCCATCTATGTCTTGAGGGAGCGGTCGACATCCATACAAAACTGAAGGACGGTAAATATGATGGGAGAGAGAGAGAGGAGAGAGAGAGAGAGGGAGGGAGAGGGAGGGAGAGGGGTAGAGTGTTGGATGGGTGATGGAGTTGCTTCTCGAAGATGGTGGGAGAGGCCTACTAGACAAACTGTGGGTGGAACTACAATGTTATCAATAAGAGTGGGGATGTGTTTCTGTGTGTGCCTGTGCGTGATAGATCTGTCGGGACGCATCCATGGATGATGAAGGGGAACCATGTGTTTGGTAAGCAAACCTAACTAGATCGGTAGATCAATTGTTGTTTGTCGGGGGAAGGGAGAGACACAACTAATGAGGTAGATCGATTGACGTGTGGGTAAAAACGAGTTATAAGGACCTAGCTAGCTATATGTATAGCGAGAGATCGGTCGGTGTAGGTCCATTTGTTAGAGGCAAATAAGGCCCGGCGAGACGGATAGACAGAGATAATGGAGCTAGGAGGTGGTGCGAGAGGCCCAACTACTAGCTAGATAGGGGGAGGAGTGTGCGGTTGTGAGAGCGATGAAAAGAGGGGCGAGAGTTTACACGTGTGTCTGACCATATGAGAGACACAAGGCAAGGACACATAAAGGAGGAGATTGAAGGTGTGTTTGTATGTTGTAGGCAGGCATCGCTGGAGAGGTTTATCGATCGGTGTGTGTCGGAAAGGAGTTGTGGAGACTTTGGGAGAACGACCCAAAGAAAAAAGTGAATGTGCTCGGTGGATAGAATGCTGAGGGAGGGGGAGGGCGAGGAGGGCGTGTGCATGCACGAGAGAAAGTTAGTGGTAGCTACAAAGCTTAGAGGATTGTGTGGGTGTAAGAGACTAACAAAGATCATAATTTAATATGAAAGCGGATTCATATATTTGAATAGGAGATCATAGTGTTTTAAACATTGCATGCATGAATATAGCGGTGATACACGTGCTGTGCACATGTTATACCATAATGTGATAATGCATGGCGTTTGCAACTCACAGCTAAATGCCAAACAATCTAAACCAT
Organism: Triticum aestivum; assembly: GCF_018294505.1. Classification (NCBI taxonomy): domain Eukaryota; kingdom Viridiplantae; phylum Streptophyta; class Magnoliopsida; order Poales; family Poaceae; genus Triticum; species Triticum aestivum. The sequence goes on along the minus strand of NC_057812.1, from coordinate 420,287,122 downwards.
ACTATACATCAAACAATCTCACATTTTATTTGAATTTGTGATAATGTGTGGCGTTTGCAGCTTACAACTAAATATCGAACAATCTAAACAATACTATATATCAAACATTCTCACATTTTATTTGAATTTGTGGTAATTTGTGGTGTTTGCAACTCACATCTAAACACTTGTAGGCGTAGGGGGCGGGGCACCATACATAATGTGATAAACACATTATACATGTGAGACATGGTTTAGACTATGAAGATCTAGCTAGAGCAAGAAATGTAATGTGATTTGAAATCAAAATAAAGTGGATTCAAAAAATCTAGTTCGAGTTCATATAGTACACATAGTTCATATGTAACTCGAGACTAATCATGTGCTGTGCTGTGAAGATAATACACAAACAATGGTTTAACTTGACAATAATGATGATTGTAGATCTTATTAAAACAGAGAAACGAATTCAAATGCTTTGACTTCACAACAATCATTACTGTAGATCTCATTCAAATAGAGAAACGATTTCAAATTTAGTTCATATTGAAGCTGTAGTATATACGTTTGGAATGCACTAAAACGTTCATTTGAGTAGTAGGTTGCATGCATTATACACGTAGCGAAATATGTTAATTGAACATAACATGAATTCAAAGTTTTGAATGACATTTGTAGGGCGCATTGATTTGGTACAATACACGTTAGGCTTGTCCGGAAATTTCAACCCGCGCCTTGTTAGCCCGAAATATTTAAGATATATCTTTGTCTTGTTGTGCTCCGACAACTCCCTCCATCTCAACCCGCGCCTTGCTATTTTGAAATTACAATGCGCGCGAAAACTCCCACCTCCTGTGAAATCCCGACAAGCGAAATGCCCGTGGTACCCCTGAACCGAAAGAACCGCCTCAAATCAATGGGGGTACTTTCGTAACTCACCCCACATTTTGGACAAGTGCGTCTCTAAGCCATGGTTCCCCACTGCCATCCTATCCGCCCACCCGTTTGTACACCGAGGCCGCAAAAACGTGCGACGAAACCCCACACCCTGCTCTGTCCACCAACCAGCCGGAGCCTCTTCCCCGACGACGTCGTCCACGGCAACACCTCGACGTCCCTCATCCACCGTACCAGATGAGGATCCATCGTCGATCTCATCGTCCCGCCGGTTCAGCCACCCCTTCCTCCACCTCCAAGGAGCTACCCCGACGTTCCCCTCGTCTTTCGCGCCACCTCCATTCCCACACCACCGTCTTCACCTGCACCATCGGAAGAGCATCATCATCACTATTTCCTCGGATGAAGCTGCGGCCTAATCGGCGCCACCAAAGAGGTTGTACACTAATAGCCGCATTTTCTTCTTGATTCGATCTCACGGCGCTGTCGGTGCTCGGTCCCGAGCCAACACTGCGCGGCTCCATCCACGGCGGAGTCGCCGGCCACTTCCTCCACGGAGTCGCTCCCTCGGCGACGACGTCCACATCAGTAGGACCTGCTGCTTCTTTAGCTCTCGCTCGCGCTGCTGCTCTGCTCTTGCTCTCGGTCCCCTGCCTAGTCTGCACTTGCTATTGCTCTTGCTCGCGCTGCTGTTCTCGCTCTTGCTCTTGCTTGCGATGCTGCTCCGATTTAGCTACACTTCACTCCGATGCCGTCGGGGTGAAGGAAGAACCAGCCGCAACGGGGAGGGGGGCTCGCCGGAGAGGTACCCCACTATCTATCTTCGGGTTCAGGATGGGGGCGGTGGTCACCAGCGGTGGCGGGGCGTTGGCGGGGCGGT